>NC_041381.1:377053367-377169303 GCF_002162155.2 Triticum dicoccoides | reverse complement strand
GGGGAGGGGGGCTCACTGGAGAGGTAACCCACTATCTATCTTAGGGTTCAGGGTGGGGGCGGTGGTCGGCGGCAGTGGTGGGGCGGTGGTGTGGGGATCGCCGGAGAAAAAGCTCGACACGGGGGGGCCTAGAGGGATGGCCGGGGCGGCGGCAGTCCGCTGGTGGGGAGTGGTTTCGGGGTGGGCGGGGCGGCGCACCGCCGGCCGCAGGCGGCTGTTTTGCCGGTGGTGGCTGGCGACTCAGGGGGGTGGAGGTTGAAGATAAACTGCAGGCCCTTGATTTCGTATCCAACCGCTGGAAAATCGACTGACCAGAGATGAAAAAGTCAGTCCACTAATGTGTAGGCTCACCTGATGCTGCTACACGACCAGCTGCCCCGGCTCTCGCACGCGCTGCTACTGCTACTGCTTTTCTGCTACTAGTGCATTCAGTTTCGATAGTAAAATTCAGTTTCGACAGCAAAATTCAGTTTTGACAGTTAAGTTCAGTTTCGATAGTTAAATTCAGTTTCGACAGTTAAGTTCAGAGATCAGCGGCTGGTGTATTTTACATCTAGCACTTTGTGGTTATGTATTTTACGTCACCTATTAGAGATGCTATTAGAATTCCACTCAGCTTAACGTTGTCTCTCCTGTCCTCCTTCAGCCTCGGCATCGTACAACTCATCGGAGCTGCTCCAACAACGAAACCCTCCATCACAGCGGAGCAGTACCCCGGGCTCCATCTCAAGATGCCTAAGATCATCTTCCCCTCCTCCGATAGCCAAGTCAGCCGGATCATCCTCACCGACCAACCCAATCACGCTGAGATCGACATGGCTTCACCAAAGAGGTTGTACACTTGTTGCATCTCTTTTTACTCTACATTTTATATATATTGTCCACTAAGCACACATAGTAACGTGAAATATGAATAGTTTCTCCTACTATATGACAAGCAGTGAGGTACCAGGAAACTTAGCTATCCATGATGGACTCTCTTGAACGCCATCATTATTTATCTCTGCGTGTTTGAGCTGTGCATTTGTCGATGGGCCTCGGAGTTGAGCTAGTTGGGCAGTGGTCTGGGTCCAAAGTAGTAGAAGTAGCACAAAAACAATTTTTGAGTGTAGGCTTTTCCTTGCTCAAGCCTACCTACTAGAATCGCGAGTGCTTGAAAGTAAAAGTGAAGGAAAAACATAGGAATTGGGAAGTTTCCTATGGTACTACTATTCATGCATTTGGTTCAAAGGAATGGAGCAAAGGAAAACTGTAGGATTTGTTCCTTTAGTGTCTCCTTGAAAGAAAAACCATAGGAATTTTAATATCCACTTGTCCTCCTTTTCAAATTCCTATCCATGAAGCACGAGACTAAGAGATAGTAGCATAATAGCATTGTAACCGTACATTTTCTTGTGGTTTAACTTAATCTCACCATGCTTCTTTGCATCATGTGATCTTTCAATTCTTGTGAACCAAACACCCAGATTGGCAGAAATCCTATGTTTTTAAATTCTGTGTTTTGCACGTGCATTCCTATCCTACTATTGTCTATTTCCTGTCCCTGCATTGTTAGAATCCTCCAATTCAAACAAGCCCTCACAGAATTACTTCTCTAACAGATAGTTATCAAATAAAACCTTGCGTGGTTTGTCCCGCTCCTGCTGCACCGTCGTCCACCCCAGCTCAACTGCTCCAACGACAGAAGGTCCAGCACAGTAGGGATCCGGCCTCTAGACTGTCTTTCGCTGCCTCTGATCTTCTTCCCCTCCGCCGGCAGCCATGACAACTACATTACCATCATCAAACAAGCATATGACCTCGAGGACTACACGGGTCCGCAAGAGAGGTCACACTCTTTCGTGTCTGCTTACGTTATGCATCGCTTAATATTACATGCTACTTTATCGTCCTCTTCACCAATTAGACTCTGAGTCAGCTCCAAACTAATGGTCAAAATTGAGTTTTTAGATGGTTGTGGGGTACATATCGGGGCCGCAATCAATAGTATCTATCTACTATCTGGTTTATCTCTGGTGTCTACTATGAGTTTCATGTTGGGTGGGAAACAAATAGTAAAGAAGCCATTATCTGTATTTTTTAACTGAAGCCATTATCTGCCTGCTATCATTGGTTTTGGGTCTATCCACGGGTTGTTACCATCACTCTGGATTTCTGCATGCACTCGTTACATAATCTTACTATATTTTATTCCTATGCATGTCAGTTATTGTACACAATGGAACTGAACATGTAGAGCAAAAGAGACGAGCCTTGCGTGGCAATAAAATTTCATGCAGACTTTGCTCCATGGTAGGCACAAAGGCAGCCCCCCTCCACCCATTTCGGATTGTAATCGAGAGGAAGATATCTGTTTTGAGGGGGATTTAGAAGGAGAAGACAACTCCTATTTACCACCTGAGGTCTTCGCTCTAACTTGGCATTTTGATGGTTGTCATATCATGCATATGGTGCCTTGCATTGCTTACTTTATACATCAAATATGTCATCTGCTTAGTTTAGACATGCTTTGTGTGAATGCCATCCGTTTAGTTTATTCATCGTTTATGTGAATCATGCAACACCATCTTGTTTAGCCAGGCATCATATATGTGAATTTTGCAATGCCATCCTACTTATCCAGTCATCTTATACGTGAATTATATCAGGCCATCCTTTTTTTGTTACGTATTACATTTGTCAACAATGTTAGTACATTCAACTACTCTTCGTGTGCATCGTCCATTTGACACGATGATGGAAAATTCTGGAGTGAAAACAAGGTCTTCAGAGCAGACTATGCTATCTGACGAAGCGCATATCTCGCTGGTTACGGATAGCTCATCAGAGGAGGATTCACAGACAGATGACCAGTCCTACCCCCCCCCCCCGAAGTGTATGCTCTAACTTGACAGGGTTATGTTGCTCATATCATGTGTATGGTGTCTTGCATTGCTATGTCATTTGATTAGTTTAGACATGCTTTGTGTGAATGCCACCTGTTTAGTGTCTAATTACCATATATGTGAATTATGCATTGCCATCTTGTTGCAAGACATTATATATGTGAATTATGCAATGCTATCTTGTTGCAAAGGCATTATATATGTGAATTATGCAATGCCATGCTGTTTAGCCAATCATCATGTATGTGAATTATATCATGCTATATTTTTTTGTATTACGTGTTCCATTTGTCGACAATGTTTGTATATTGAACTACTCTTCCTGTGCATCAGCCATTTGAAGCGGTGATGGAAGTATCTGGAGTGAAAACAAGGTATTCAGAGCAGACAATGCTACCTGCTGAAGCAGACATCTTGCTTGTTACAGAGATCTCCTCATAGGAGGATTTAGAGACTGATGACCAGTCCTATTCCCCCCTAAGGTCTATGCTCAAACTCGGCAGGGTTATATTACCCATGTCATGCATGTTGTCTTGCATTGCTTAGTTTTTACATCATATATGGATTGCCATCTGGTTATTTGCTTACTATATAAAGCATATGTTTGAATTATATCATGTCATCATGTTTACATAAACAGCATCTATCTGAATTATGGAATGGCAATCCATTGAATAAAGACATCATATAATTATCATCTCATCATGTTTAGTGTTTATAGTCATCATATTTTGAATTATGTCATCCTATCCGTGAATTATATCATGCTATCATGTTTCCATAGGCGGCATGTATGTGAATTATGGCATGCCAACCTATTTAATTAACACATCATGTAGTTATATCATGTCATCCTGTTTACATAGTCATCATATGTTGAACTATGTCTTTTCATCTTTTTTTGTTAGCCATCATAATGTGAAATTGTGTCATGCTATCGTGTTTAATTAGCCATCATATATGTGAAATTGTGTCATGCTATCCTGTTTGGTTAGACAACATAAATATGAATTATTTCATGCCCTCTTTTATTCCCCACTATCCATTGCACCTGTCTATCATACAATGTATGTACATTCAATTACTTTTCTTGTTTATCAGCCATTTAAATTGGAGAGGGTGATGGCAGTATATAAGGGAGTAACAACATGGTCTTCAGAAAAGATAGTGCTACCAGTTGATGTAGATAGAACCACGGTTGTACTTGCCCAAGAACCATCCGCACCACACATAACCCAGACTCTCGCAGATTGTACCCCTACCCAGTTGGACAGAGAACCAGTTACATCCCTTTTAACCCCAACCCCTGCAGATAGTAACCCAGTTCCAGTTGACACAGCACCGTCTCCACCACAGAGCACCCAAACACAAGCAGTTAGTAAGGGAACTGCAGTGCCCAAAGCACGAGGACCACCACTCGGAATCCCAACTCAACGCTTAAAGGAGAAGAAGAATTGTTCTTAGGTCAGGTTTTGTAGCTATGGTTCATACTCCTTTGCTCTTGCATCACTGTATTTACTCATACCAACTATTTTCAAATTTGAAGGATGGAATTGAAACTCCAATGGCGTAACAGGTATGTTTCAAACCTATTTTTTAACTGGTTTGCTGTTGTAACTTGAACTATGTTGATTTTGTTTTCAAGTGAATAAACACTTATGTTCTCATATCATGCACATTACAAGTGTTGTTATTTCTCTATAGTTTCCCACACTTATATTCCGTCTATTCTTCTTTATCTTGAACAAATATTATTTGAACTATGTCTCTATCTTGATTTGGCAACAAAAGCTAGAATGATATAGACCATAAAGTGACCATGGTACATAGATATATGTTTGTTTCATGCTATTATCCTGTCCACTTTACTACTGAACTGATTTACCAGAATGAGTTTCATATACAACATGGTAAACTTGTGATGTGTCTGCTTGTTTCTCTTTTAGAATGCGGACAAAATATTGGAGAACAGTACCCCGTTATGCAATGGTAAAGGAAGTAATGCAGATAAGGTTAAGGATAGTGAGACATCTCTGTTGGTCTCCAAGAAAGCTGATGAAAACTATCTTGACGACAGTGAGAGAACCCAAAAGTCCTGTCTTGATGTACTGTTTGAGTTACTGGCCACTACTACTGGCACAAGCTCTTCGAACTTGCTGCCTGAATCAGTTCGTCTTCTTGAGTCTCAACTTCAAGTTGAAAGACATCGATCAGATGTGCTGTGACAAGAAGCTGAAGGACT
The DNA here is from genome assembly GCF_002162155.2 of Triticum dicoccoides. NCBI lineage: Eukaryota > Viridiplantae > Streptophyta > Magnoliopsida > Poales > Poaceae > Triticum > Triticum dicoccoides. The sequence goes on along the minus strand of NC_041381.1, from coordinate 377,164,176 downwards.
AAGGAAGTCCCTGCAGAATTCGGATGCATACTTTCTGGTGCAACAGCAAGCGCTGGAGGATTTAAGCGCCAAACAAGAGAAAGTTAATAAGCTTGCTAAGCATCTTGCCAGCATTATGGGTACCCGGGATATTGTTTCTTGAGATCTTCTGAAGTGGTTTCAGTTCTGGACTTGTTTTGCTGTGGCGTTTATATGCTGCTTTGTTCCCTATATTTGCACTGGTGGCAAACTTTGATGCCTAGTGGATGTAATATGTGTAATTGCCATGATAGCCTAGTGTAAGTTGCTTACTTATTTATTTCCATGTTGTCTTGTTTATTTGTTTGCTTGTAGTGAGTGCAATTCTTTTTCCGCAGTTTGCTAGTGGCCGTAATAACCTTTTTTAAAAACAAGGCCACAATAACCATGGGAACATATTTACTGTAGTGACACTGGTCCTCCTACAGGCCGTAGAAACAATGGCCTTCTACGGGACATAGAAACAATGGGCCTTCTACGGGGCGTAGAAACAATGGGCCTTCTACGGGTCATAGACACAATGGGCCTTCTACGGGCCGTATCATTAATGGGCCTTCTACGGGCCGTATGATCGATTGGCCAAACATGGGCCAATAATAGACCGCAATATGGCCATAAACAGGCTAGAGTTGGAATCGTCTATTCATGGGCCGACCATAATGGGCCATCGTTAATCGGCCGTATTTGATGACACTATGAAAATGGCCCAACGTATTAACGGGCCACAAACGGGCTGACTGTAACCACGGGTTGAATTTGGCCCACAAGTAGAAAATGACAGTAACGGGCCATAAGTAACCGAATGCTGGAAATGAGCCCAAGAATAAATGGGCCCTAAGAAGGCCGAAGATAACATGGGCTAGAAACGGCTGAGGGAGTCCTGGACTATGGGGTCCTCGGGGAGCCGGCCTGTGTGACATGGGCCGGACTGATGGGCCGTGAAGATTCAAGATAGAAGGACTTCCCCCATGTCCGGATGGGACTCTCCTTTGCGTGGATGGCAAGCTTGGCGTGCAGATCATGTACCTTCCTTTCTTTCACTACAAAAAATGACACATCCTTGACATTTTGGGCCGAAAGAAAAAAATTCGGTCATACTTATGACACTTCTATGACGATAATTGTGACAAAATCCGGTATCATCATAGATGTGGTGGGCTCTTACTTCTATGACAAAAAATCATGACAGAAAATGGGCTTTTCATCCTGGGCCGGAGACGCAGTTGCATGACATTCTTTGGGCCGTCCATGACGGAAAAACCCGTGGTAAAAGCAAGGGCGAGGAAAATATCAGGGTGTTCTCGGTTACGGTGGGTGGTCGGGGCCAAGCGTTGCACGGAGGTTTGCATGTTTCTCTCGTACACGCACGAGCGTGGATGCGAGGCGTTGGGCTCTAACTGAACCCGAGTGAGGCGTTCGCCTACTAAACCCGAGCTATTGCACTACAGGCTACGCATTACTGAACCCGAGCGATCGATCGATGGCTATTAACTAAACCCGATCGAGCGATTCCTTCGCTGCTGCTACTAACTGAAGCTGATCGATGCTACCTCTGGATGAACAGTGAGCCTTGCTGGGGGGTTTGGATGAATAGTTCCTGGTGGAGGTGGATGAACAGGACCCCGTGGTGTTGCCTCTGGATGAATAGGACCCCGATCGATCGAGCCGGTTGGGCTGGATGAATAGGACCCCGTGGAGGGCTAGATGAATAGGACGACCCCGTGGAGGGCTGGATGAATAGTAGACGGTGGAGGGGTGGATGAACAGTAGCCCATGGAGGGGTGGTTCAATAGGAGCCCGTGGAGAGGGCTGGTTGAACAGTGGCCGGTGGAGTAGCGCGCTATGGAGGCTGGATGCACATGAGCCCGTGGATGAACAGTCATAGGTGGAGGATGGAGGAGGTTGACGATGGATGAACAATAGCCCGTGAAGGCTGGAGGAGGTCGACGGTGGAGATGAACAGTATCCCGTGGAGTCCCGTTTTGCAGTACACCACACCCCTCCTGATGAACAGGACCCCCGTTTCGACCGTAGCGCTCTAACACAAGTCCGTTTCCGCCGTTTTGCGATACCCACACCCCTCCCGATCAACAGGACCCTGTTTCGACCGTAGGAGGTCCAACACAAGTCCATTTCCTCTGTTTTGCGGTACGCCAGACCCCTCCCGATGAATAGTATCCTGTTTCGAACGTGACCGGTCGAACACAATGCCGTTTCCTCCGTTCTGCGGTACGCCAGGCCTATTTCCATCGGTTGTTCCGTCCATGCCCTCCCGATGAACACGACGATGCATTCCGTTTCGACCCAACCGGTTCGCTCCCCATAAACACGACGACGATGTTGTTTCTCCGTTCCGACCTAGCCATGTACACGAGCCCTGGCGTTCGAGACCCGGACCGTATGTACGTACGTGGTCGTATTTTCTTTCTTGCACACTGGCCGCTGTATGTACGTGTACATGCTACATGCGCGCCTCTACTACGACACATGCGTGCCTCTACATCGACCAGTATGTACGTACACGTTCACGACCAGAATGACAATGCTACGTACGCTTCGACTAGGTGGGTCCAGATTGTCACGCACTTCCTTGCGTGCGAAGATGTAGATGGTGGGTCCCAGCAGTCAGGGGGGCGAATCGTTTTTTTGCCTGGACGCACTTCCTTGCGTGCGAAGATGTAGCTAGTGGGTCCCAGCAGTCAGGGGAAACGTTTTTTTCGTGAAATACGCTGGCATGTCCGGTGGGTCCCTGCTGTTAAGTGGAGGAATAATTATTTTGCACGTAATAAGGAGGCACTTCCCTGCGGCCGCCGTGGACCCAGCTGTCAGCCTCTCCACGTACAGTACTCTTCTAATGGAAGTTGTTCCTTGACCATGTTGACCATGTCGCGTCGAGAGCACCAGGGCGGTGGACGACGGTGAGGCCTAAGAAGGGGACGATGCGGAGCCGGGGAAGACGCGGCAGTGGAAGCCCACGCGGAGAGGAGTACGAGGGTTCACTGGTTCGGCTGCGGTATGAGGCTGCCATCGCCGCAGGGCCTGGCCAGTGGTGGGAATAGTAGGGGGCGGTGAGGCCTCCGCGGCAGCACAGCCGGCCACGGGAGGCGGGAGCACGCGGCACGACCGACGCTTCTTTGGGCGGCTGGAGCAAGAAGACCAGAGGTTGAAGAAGCACTACGACCGTTGGATGGACATCGTACAGTCACTGGAGCTAGAATCGTTCATATTGACTAAGTTGACAAAGCCCTCCGTCCCCATCAACTTAGTAGGCCCACAAGTCAGCCTCCCACCAAGGTGGGTCCCAGCTAGCAGGGGGTTTTCATTTTTTGTGCGTAATAAGGAGGCACTTCCGGTGGGTCCGAGCTGACAGCGGGGGGACGTTTTTTTCATGAAATACGGTGGCCCGTCCGGTGGGTCCCAGCAGTCAGGGGGGAAACATTTTTTTTGTGAAATACGGTGGCCCGTCCGGTGGGTCCCTGCTATCAGGTGGAGGAATATTTATTTTCTGTGTAATAAGGAGGCACTTCCTTGCGGCTTCAGTGGACCCAGCTATCAGCCTCTCCATGTGCAGTACTCTTCCGATGGAAGTCGATCGTTGACCACATTGACTACGCCGCGCTGAGAGCACCACGGCGGTGGACGACTGTGAGGCCTAGGAAGGGGACGACGCAGAGCCGGGGAAGACGCAGCAGTGGATGCCCACGCGGTTGTGGTGCGAGGTTGCCGTCGCCACAGAATAACAGGAGGTGTGGGTGAGTGGAGAGATGGCCTGGCTAGCTGTGGGAGTAGTAGGGGGGCGGTGAGGCCTCTACGGTAGCACAACCGGCCACGGGAGGCAGGAGCAGTCGGCACGACCGGTGTTGCTTTGGGCGGCTGGAGCAAGAAGACCAGAGGTTGAAGAAGCACTACGACCGTTGGATGGACATCGTACGGTCATTGGAGCTAGAATCGTGCGTATTGACTAAGTTGACAAAGCCTTCTGTCCCCGTCAACTTAGTAGGCCCACTATACTGGTTCCCAGCTAGGAGGGGGAGTATTCATTTTTTTGTGCGTAATAAGGAGGCACTTCCTTGCATGCGAAGATATAGCTGGTGGGTCCGAGCTGTCAGCGGCGGTAATGTTTTTTTTTTGCAAAATAGAGAGGCCCTTTCGGTGGGTCCCAGATGTCAGGTAGAGGAATCATTACTTTGCGCATAATAAGTAGGAATTTCCTTGCGTGCGGTCGTGGACCCAGCTGTCAGCCTCTCCACGTACAGTCCACTTCAGATGCATGTCGGTCGTTGACCACGTTGACCACGTCGCGCCGAGAGCACCAGGGCAGTGGACGACGGCGAGGCCTAGGAAGGGAACGACACGGAGCCAGGGAAGACTCAGCAGTTGTTTCCCACACGGAGGGGAGTACAACTGTACGAGGATTTACTGGTTCATCTGCCATCGTCGGAGAAGAACAGCAGGTGTGGGTGAGTATAGGGATGGCTATACCAGCCATGGGAGTATGATGGGGCGGTGAGGCCTGCGCGACAACATAGCTGGCCGTGGGAAGGAGGGAGCAGGCAGTTCCGCTAGCGCTTGTTTAAGCGGCTGGAGCGGGAAGAGCAGAGATTGAAGAAGCACGACGGCCATTGGATGGACATCCAACAGTCACTGCTTGTGCGTCAACCATTTTTAGGAAAGCCTCAAATCTGTGGAAAACAGCATACAACCCATCTGCCATTATTTCTAATAATTTACAGCCCATTTGCTAATTCTTAAGGTTTTTTTGGAGCCCATATTCTTTTCGTTAGCATTACAGCCCATATTGTGGCCACGGTTAAAAAATTATATGAAGTTTTGCATATTTTGGTGCGGTCCAAATTGTTTTTAATCCCAAAATTTTGAGTCACGTTCAAATCGATTTTAAAAATAAATGTTTATCAATATAAAATCCAATAAATTGTCCACGCATAAAAATCAATGCAATTTAAAATCTCGAAATGAAAAAAAGAAATTTGAAACTAATTGCCTATTTGATGTGTTTTAAAAATGTACAACTCATTTCTCATTACTGATAGGCCATTTTTTCGGCCAGCCGAATGAAGCTCTCCTCGTCTTGAAAGATTTGCAGCCCAACAGGCCTGACAAAGCGACTTACTTGACAAATCACAAAAAAACTGGGCTAGCCATTTTCAAAAAAAAAACACTACTAGGCTGGTCTGTGGTAAACATAAAAGAAAAGGCTGTCTAGACAGGCCAGAGTGTCCCGCACAGCCCAGTTGACACCCTGCTTCCGTCTAAATAAATAAATAAATGCCACTCCAATTATGGCAATTCATAAAAATGCCACTGCAATTTCCAAACTTTGAAAAATGCCACTGCAATTTTTGCAAACTTTGAAAAACGCCACTGCAATTTGCAAACTTTGAAAAACGCCACTCCAGACTTCGAAAAATGCCACTGGAAATGGCATGAAATGGCAGTTCTCAAAGTTTGGAAATTGCAGTGGCATTTCTTGGAAACACCAGATTTGGAGTGGTATTTATCAAATTAACCCAAAACAAAAATAATTGGGCAAGCTGTTGGGTCCCTGGTCTTAGCCGCTCGTTGTGCAATTCTCTCGTTTATTGACTACGTTGACAATGGCATGGGACCCAGATGTTAGAAATCCATTAGGAGGAGCCATTTTTTATTGGCTTGAAATAAGGAGGCACTTGCTTGCGTACTGCCATGACCTTGGCGGGTCCCAACTGTCATCCTCTCCACGTACAATCATCTCTTGATTGTGTACGCATCAACTTGGTAGGCCCACAAGTCAGCCTCTAAACCCGTGGAGGACAAATACAACCCATTTAAAAAAATAACAGCCCATTCCATACGTTCAAACGGAAAGTTCAACGTTCACAGCAAAATAACAACCCATTCCATACGTTCAAACGGAAAGTTCAACATTCAGAGTACTGAACTTCCACGTTGACAACCATCATAGCCAAGTTAACTATCTACTCCCACTAATACTCTAGTAGCATACAAGTACTAACTTACTCTTAGCTAACTAGACGATGCCGGCCGCCATCAGAGGTACACACTAAACGCCGGCACCGGCGTCCTCCGCCTCGCCTCGAACTTGCCAGAGGTGTGATAGGGCGCGTTGCTCACGCGCATTAGCCCTTCCCATGCCGACGTGGTCCACCGAAGCTTCGGCTTCTAAGTGGGAAACCCACTTGACGAGCTGGTAGTAAAAATCAGCGTCGCGAACGCGTGCGTGCCCGACAGCCTCTAGGGCTATTTGTCGGGCGCCGGCCTCCATGTATTTGTCCCAAATGCGGCCACTCTGCTCGTGACTCAGAGCGCCGGTGCGCTGCTGCTCCATGTCCCGCTGGCGGCGCAAATCGGCGATACGCTGCTCCTCCGCCAGGCGGTCGCGTTCCAACAACTCCTGCTCCTCCGCCAAGCGGTCACGCTCCAACAAGTCCTCGACCTCCGCATTGCCATCTATAGACCGATAGAATGCCTCCTCCCTCCGTTTGCCTTTCGGTGAAAAACCGAACACTAGTTCCGGCGGTAACCGCCTCCGGCCTCGCCTATCGCGGACGGGCGAGGGCATGGCGGACGTGGCGAGAGCGAGAATAAGTGGAGAGCGACATCGGGATGGTGGGGGCTTATGAGGACATGGCGAGTTGGGTCACGGTGCCACCAAAGAAGGTCGGGAAACAGTACTTATAGGCGAAGGGTAGCGGGACGGTCATCGGAATTCAATGCATGAGCAGGCATAGCTTAGCGCGCTAGCTTGCCGTGGAAAACTTGAGAAACTAAAATTATGACTGTCCCGTCCTGTCCTGTCCGTGCTGGGACGCACGCCGGCATGACGGTCAAAGGAGTGCACTCGAATCATCTTCCTCCTTATCAATAATGATTTCACGAATTTAAAAGGCCCGCAACAATTAAAGTGCATTTTTTTCGCATCAGTTAGCTGCCTTAATTACGGCCGGCTACATGCAGGCACTCAGAATTGCTCGCAGCCAGTATGCGGAGCAGCATGCAACGAGTCGCATCCGAGGGCACGCATGCAGCCACTTAAATCGCTAGAATTAATTAGGGTTAAACTTCTACATGCAGTTAATTATTGCCATGCCTTGGTCTTGCTGCTTTGCTCACGGGACTAATAAACCCGGACGGAGGGAGTACCTTGGTTGGTGAGACTTTTGAATTAAGCCCTGCAAATCGGAAAGGAGGTACTAGTACGTGTGTGATCCGCTATTTATTCATGTAGGATCGAGTAGGTGGTTTCTTGAATTGTGCCCTGCAAACCGGAAAGGAGGTAGTACGTGCGTGATCCGCTATTTATCCATGTAGGATCGAGTAGGTCGGATAGTGTACATGTAGGATCGAGTAGGTCGGATAGTGTACATCTACGATTGCATTAGTTGATGAACGTTAGCTGGGAGATAAGGCATTTGCGAACTAAAACTGCACAGCTTGTCAGTTTCTTCAAATTCGCATGGCATTTTCTTCAGAGCAGCTTGTCAGTTTCTTAAGAGGTAGGCATTTTTATTCAAAAAACTGCACTTCGGATCTTCCGTCGCAACTAAAACTGCGAGGAGCGCATTAGTAGGCTAGTTAGTGATCGATCAGTAACTTGTAAACACTGACCGAACAGAAATAAGGAACTGTTAATGCATCTCAATGATTCACAGATCATATACAAATATGTAGCTCCAAAAGTAAAGATCAGCCACTTCGGATCTTGCGTCGCAACTAAAACCAACTAGTACGATTCCCATACATAAGATCAACATGTGAATGCATCTCAATGGTTCACAGATCATATACAAATATGTAGCTCCAAAAGCAAAGATCTAGAAAAAACATTTGTTCTTCCTACTAACATGGATGCTTCTCTTGGCCAACATTCAGTACAAACTGAAATACAAATTTGTTTGTGAAGTCTACAATTCCTCTTGCAAACGTAAGTGCTCTGACCAATAGCTAGAACCATGAGAATGAACCACACATGATGGAGGAACATCCATTGCAATATGATTTGATCTTCTCTCGATCACACGGCGAGAGTATTTTCGGAATACAAACTTTAACTTAGGCAAAATGATGCCCATTGTATAATCAGACTAAAGCAATGAAGCACCTAGTGTTGGCCAAAAAATAGTACAGTACTACTTTTCTGCAGTCCACGAAGTGACTATCCAATCTTTTTGTGTCTATTTTCAAATGGCACTGCGTGTTGTGACTATACTATTCTCTTGTGCAGTTCAACCAAAATTGCGGTCACTTTGTTTGTTTGCCAAATAGCAATGGGCAGATATCTCTGTCTGCACAAATATCAAGTAGCTAGTAAACATATACCCCACCTTATATTCTCGGTTTAAACATGTCTCTTCCTCTTAGCATCTGTCATGGTTTGCACTGGACAATTTGAAACAGTCATGTTTTGCCCTGGACAATTTCATATTGAATTGATTTGCTGGTTCAGAGCAGAAATATAGCGCCTATTCTTCATCAGATCAAGCATATCCATATTCGCAATGATGGTGGAGGTGAAATCAATACAACCAAAATTGAGCATCCAATCATTGAATCATGTCCTGCACCTCCAATGCAGGTCCACCCTGCCAATAAATTCACATGCAAACCACTAGTATTACTATCTAATGACAGTACAAAAAGAGTAGCAAGATAGTAGCAAACCATGTACCTTCGTAATGAACAGATCATAGTGCCACCAATTGGATATAAAGGTTTGGAAGAAAATATGCTCCTAATGTTGAACCAGTTGGACTTTTTGTGCAGTTCCACTAAAATCGAGCATCCCTGTTTGCATAGATATTTAAAGTGTGATTACTGTAAAAATGACACTAGTTGAAACATAGACTCACAAATATAAGCATTCCAATTTCTTAATGGAAAAAGGTAACAAGATTGTTTCTAAACACCTGTTTGAAGGAATAAATAAGGCAACAACGGCTGATATCAGAAGGGCATATAAAGTTCTTTCTGCAAGAATGATCGACTCCTAACATTTCCTCTTCTTTTAAGCATATTTTGTGCAGTTCAACTAAAATAAAATGCCATCACCGCCTTGACAATTCAGTGACACTGTACAAAAGGAAATGACTTAACATTACATCATGATGTCAGGTATGAAGTCGACAGGCATTAGAGACAAACATACAAACCTCCTCCGATAACATAATGAACATTAATTTTAACAAAGCTGTGACTAGCTTTACTGGGATAATTTGAATGAACCATACACCCTATGTTCCTTAATATAAGACGTTTTCGTGGTTCAATTTAAAGTACCAAATGTCTAGTATTTAGAAAAACAGGTAGTAGTTTTCTTGAGCACATATCTGGGAAAGCTTTCCACACTTTATTTATGTCTAAACGCTAATGCAACACCATTCGGATACTACAAATATACACCAATCCAGTGGCTAGTGCAACAGTAGAGTAGTAAATTTATTACACGGTACAGTACAATGGTTTTACTGAACAGATTTCAATAAACTCTAGCACTGGAAGATTTCTATAAGAATTAACAATACAAAATGTAAAGGTTGAGGAGAACTTTTCTCCTAGAGAGGGAGGCCGATAAGAACATGATGATGATGGGTTACAAATTTGTGCTCCATGGAAATATTTGCTGGAAAGAACTCCTAAGTCGAACAAAACATCATGTTTGCATTGTCCATAAGATAGCAAAGCTCAAAACTAAAATAAATTATATCATAAAACCTTTGCATTATGATTTGGTATTGCCTTGCTTTCTTTTGTGGTATGACCAAGTAGAGTCGAGGACGACTCCTTTTCAAGAAGGAGGGATGATGAGGACATCTCGTTCATTGAAACAAGACTAATCATCCCGGGACAAACTCCAAGTTGTGACAAACAAGTACATGATCAGATGTAACACAATTCAAAGGTGAAAGCTACAAATGAGAATTGCATCACTTCTTTGCATGGATATTATCTACTTCCCTTCTACTTATCCTTTGCAGATCAAAGAGAGTCGAGGACGACTCTTCATCAAGGGAGGGACTATGATGAGCACATGGTTACATCATACATGACATTTCCGAAAAGTGCACAATTTAGTTGGAAAGAATTACTAAACCGAATCAAGCAAACACATGGCCAGGTGAACGCTAACTTAAGTTCATACCACAATCTTGAACACATGGCTACACTTTCATCCCCATTATTGTTGGTTGAACTTAGGTATCACATGGAAGAAATCCAACAACCTATGAGATCTTGAAGCAACCGGTCTGGAGGAACGACTTTGAAGAAAACAAGTTTCAAGTGAAGCCGATGCTGTCAGTTTTTACCTCTGATGTTTTAGGGTGGTACACCCATATGGTGGAGAGACGGGTCCATAGGGGTACATCAACAGAAGCTAAATCAAATTATCTTTCCAATGCAAAAAACCTCACATCATTTGGAGTTGTGAGTCAAAAGTACTAGGCATTCTCGTGAAAAGGTGTCCAGGCTATCAAAACTTCACAAATTTCCGAGGAGCTCTCCAACAACTCCCAAAGTTGACTGCTTATTCACCCAAGGAAGCCATGCAAACCTGCTTACTTTTCAAACCATTTTCACACGTAGCTAAGGGGGGTTGTCCTTTCTATAAAACCCCATCTCCCCCATCCTCTAGAGAAACTTTTGTCAAACCATTCAGCTACAACCTTATGCAGCAAGACTACTAGAGAGATCCGAGAGATCTTGCTACCTTTGCTCTTGTGAGTTCATTTAGATTCGCGAGAAGAAGCCTCTGGTTCCCGCTAGATCTGCACCAAGTTCATCTTCATAATTGCTTTCAGATTTGGTTGTTGTGCTTTGAAAAAAAAGAAAAAAAAGAGTGGCAAAAAAATCAAAGAAAGAAAAAAAGAGTGGCAAAAAAGTCAAGAGAGAAAAATAAAGTGTTGTGTAAGATCCAAAAGTTTCAGCTTGGTAGAAAAATTTTAGAAGCTTGTGTGTTGTGTGTTTTTCAATCTTGGTGCAAAAGTGCAGCAGATCTATTTCCATATTTTCTTGGTTTGCATCAACTTGATTTCAGCACAAGCCCCTTTTTGTTTACCCCACCGAGCTCCACCAAAAACCGAAGCTAGTTCTTTGATCCATGTCTTTCAATCGCTTTAACACATCCGAGAGAAGCAGAATCTGATGTGAACTCATAAGAACCTTGGTGAGTAAGAGGTGAGGTTGTATGATTCCACAAAATTATCCTATTCCACTTTAGCCCTACTAACATGGTAGGATCTACACCAAGTGTGCGTCGAAAGAATCATGGAGAAGGAAATTGTTTGGCCGCCTGCACTTATATGAAGCAACTCAAGAACAATATACTCCGAGCCATGGAGAGGATGCTTCACAAGTGTCCTCCAATATATGGTGATGGGGTTCGACATCGACAATACCCTGTTGCTCATGAAGTGCAACAAAGAAGACATGCTCAAGAGTATGATGTTGGTGCTCGTGGACGTGTCACTAGTACTCATGAAGTGCAACAAAGAAGACATGCTCGAGGGCTTGAAGTTGCTGCTTGTGGGCGTGTCACCGCTCCTCAAGAAGTGCAGCAAGGAGGACATGCTCGAGGGCATGGTGTTTCTTCTCATGGGCGTGACAATGTTGCTCCTGAAGTGCAGCAAGGATGTCATGCTCGAGGGAGAAGTTGTGGCACCCATTGTCACAACAACAACCCACTGCAAAGCATGTCCGTAATTGATGGAGCGGCTCCGGTGATTCATAACCCATGTTCACCTAAGAGACTCACTCCTAATGTTGGTATCTCGATCACCACTACTGTCCCAACATCCAAGAAACATGTCCCACAAATTACATGTGACGAAGAGAGTCCACAATCCAAAATTCCACAACATAAGAGTGATAAGAAAAGCATGCTGAGTGACTCCACCAAAAGTGAGGAAGAGTGTCCACTTTCAAAAAAACCACAACTTGAGAGTGAAAAGAAAAATGAGTTGAGTGACTCCACCAAATGTGAGGAAGAGTGTCCACTTTCCACAATTCCATATATTGAGAGTGAGAAAAGTGAGGTGAGTGAGTCCACAAAATGTGAGGATCAGGTTGTTCATCATGAGATTAGAGGAATGAAAGATCTCCACCTAGATATACCACACATTGAGGGAGAGAAAATTAATGAGTTGTGTGATTCTACAAAATGTGAGATTGAGATCATTCCACACCTCATTAGAGAGATAAGTGATCAACAACTCAATATACCACACAATAAGAGTGAGAGGATAAGTGAGTTATGTGAGTCCACTAAATGTGAGGTTGAGATTTTTCAACAAGAGAATAGCGAGATGAGTGATCCACCACCATGGGAAATTATTAGTCCACCAAATGAAAAGAGAGAGGAACATTCAATAACTAACATTTCACAAAATTTTCTTTCTTTGCAATATGTGCAGGTGCAAAATGCATACCTATCAGCTCTCTTGCAACGATGGGAAATTGAGATCCAAGAACAAATATGGAGGACATGGAGTACCACTACACAAGGTGCATGTGTGAATATTGATTTTCGGAAAGGCATTCAGGTACTCAATAAGGTAAAACAAAAAGGATCTTCCATTTTGATGAAACCAGAGGTAGCATGTATGAGTTTTTGAAGCAATGGCGTCATAAGGTTAAAGAAAAATTGTTTGGTACATCATCCATCCAGCAATATGATTTTGCTAATATTGAAGAGGCTATAAAAGATCCAATAAAACTTAATGTTGCACATGATTATTCATCATTTTCTTTTCTTAGTTATTTTGTATTGTCCTCGTGCTATAATTTTGCATATCAAATAAAGTTGAGGACAACTTTTCTCCTAGAGAGAGAGGTTGATAAGAACATGATGATGATGTGTTACAAATTTGTGCTCCATGGAAATATTTGCTAGAAGGAACTCCTAAGTCGAACAAAACATCATGTTTGCATTGTCCATAAGATAGCAAAGATCAAAACTAAAATACTCTATATCATAAAACCTTTGCATTATGATTTGGTATTGCCTTGCTTTCTTTTGTGGTATGACCAAGTAGAGTCGACGATGACTCCTTTTCAAGAAGGGGGGATGATGAGGACATCTTGGTCATTAAAACAAGACCAATCATCCCTGGACAAACTCCAAGTTGTGACAAACAAGTACATGATCACATGCAACACAATTGAAAGGTGAAAGCTACAAATGAGAATTGCATCATTTCTTTGCATGGATATTATCTACTTCCCTACTACTTATCCTTTGCAGATCAAAGAGAGTCGAGGACGACTCTTCATCAAGGGAGGGAGGATGATGAGCACATGGTTACATCATACATGACATTTCCAAAAAGTGCACAATTTAGTTGGAAAGAATTACTAAGACGAATCAAGCAAACACATGGCCAGGTGAACGCTAACTTAAGTTCATACCACAATCTTGAACACATGGCTGCACTTTCATCCCCATTGTTGTTCGTTGAACTTAGGTATCACATGGAAGAAATCCAACAACCTATGAGCTCTTGAAGCAACCGGTTTGGAGGAACGACTTTGAAGAAAGCAAGTTTCAAGTGAAGCTGATGCTGTCAGTTTTTACCTCTGATGTTTCGGGGTGGTACACCCATATGGTGGAGAGACGGGGCCATAGGGGTACATCAACAGAAGCTAAATCAAATTATCTTTCCAATGCAAACAACGTCACATCATTTGGAGTTGTGAGTCAAAAGTACTAGTCATTCTCGTGAAAGGTTTCCAGACTGTCAAGACTTCGCGAATTTCCGAGGAACTCTCCAAGAACTCCCAAAGTTGATTGCTTATTCACCCAAGGAAGTCATGCAAACTTGCTTACTTTTGAAACCATTTTCACACCTAGCTAAGGGGTATTGTCCCTGCTATAAAACCCCATCTCCCCCATCCTCTAGAGAAACTTTTGTCAAACCATTCAGCTACAAGCTTATGCAGCAAGACTGCTAGAGAGATCCGAGAGATCTTGCTACCTTTGCTCTTGTGAGTTCATTCGGATTTGCGAGAAGGAGCCTCTAGTTCCCCCTAGTTCGTGCTCTACATTTCCGGCCATTTTGTGTGGATTAGTCCCGGTTTGTGGTTCTGCGATTGTTCGGACAGCGGGTTGGAGTTCTTGTAGCTTCGGTCAGCCATCCCCAACGTATGGGTTGCATCCAACCTTGGCAGGTATAAAGCTAGTTATCCCGGCTGCTTGCAGCTAGTTATCCCTCCCAATTCGATCCTACGACGTGAAGATCGGTCCATCCTCGAGTGTGAACTCGTTCATCGGGTTCCCACCTATCAATTAGTTAAATGTGGTATCACTTTAGAAGTAGCATTGCTTGACTTGACTGCTGGCATTATACTAACAGCAAAAAAGTGGCAATAAGAGCATGGGAGGCCCATTCGTACAGTAGGCGCACCAGTACGATGTACCTCCACGGACGCATAGAGTGGTGAGGGAGGTAAGGTTGCCCAGAGCAACAAATATCCAGGCAGCATATGTGGATTACGTCCCATTTTTGTTCTCTTTAGCCACCTTTTTCCTATATGAGGACAACACTGTCGGCTGGACCTCTACTCATTCCTCGGCCTCAGATCCAAAACTGAGTGACACGCATTGAGGGGAGGTTGTGAGCTGTGTATCAGGCTATCACGTGCACATGCACTTCAGACGTTCTTCACGAGCAGCCCCTACAACGCTCTCCGTGTCGCTCCACACACCAGCAGCATCTTCGTCACTCTGCGCACCAGCTAGAACCCACACATCACCAACATGACTCGCGTACATGTCTATGACAGCAGTGGAAGGCCAGGCTGTTGGGTAACGTTATATTGAAAACAAAAAATAGTACGCACACGCAAGATCTATCCATGGAAATGCATAGCTATGGGAGGGTAGAGTGTGTATATGTACCCTCGTAGACCGTTAAGCGGAAGCCTTTATCAATGCGGTTGATGTAGTCGTACACCTTCATGATCCTTCTGATCAAGTACCAAATGCACGGCACCTATGTGTTTAGCACAAGTTCAACTCGATGACATCCTTGCCTTCTTGATCCAGCTAGATGGGCGAAGTAGTAGATGAGTTCCAGTAGCACGACGGCGTGGTGACGGTGGTGGTGAAACTATCCACGGGGCTTCGCCAAGCACAACGGACGTGGACGGAGGAGGAACTAGAACTAGAGGGAGACGGGCGCCGCACATGGCTTGGGGATCGTGGTGTGTGCTGCCCTCTCCCTTCTCACATATATATAGGTGGAGGGGGAGGGGAGGCATCCCTAGGGGCGCCCCAAGGTGGTCGGCGGCCGCCCTGGGTGTCGGTGTCAAAACCGGCAGATCTCGGGTAGGGGTCCCGAACTGTGCGTCTAAGGCTAACGGTAACAGGAGGCGGGGGACACGATGTTTACCCAGGTTCGGGCCCTCTCTATGGAGGTAATACCCTACTTCTTGCTTGATTGATCTTGATGATATGAGTATTACAAGAGTTGATCTACCACGAGATCATAGAGGCTAACCCTAGAAGCTAGCCTATGATTATGATTGTTCTTGTCCTACGGACTAAACCCTCCGGTTTATATAGACACCAGAGGGGGCTAGGGTTACACAGAGTCAGTTACATAGAAGGGAATCTACACATCTGAATCACCAAGCTTGCCTTCCACGCAAAGGAGAGTCCCACCCGGACATGGGACGAAGTCTTCTATCTTGTATCTTCATAGCCCAACAGTTCGGCATACACATATAGTCCGGCTGTCCGAGGACCCCTTAATCCAGGACTCCCTCAGTAGCCCCTGAACCAGGCTTCAATGACGATGAGTCCGGTGCACAGATTGTCTTCGGCATTGCAAGGCGGGTTCCTTCTCCGAATACTCCAAAGTAGATCGTGAACACAAGAATCGTGTCCGGCTTTGCAAAAAAAAAATCCACATACCACCGTAGAGAGTATAATATTCCACGAGTCTAATCTGCTGACAACTTCTTCATAGCGTGACATCACGCCGCGGCCCGGTCATTATTCGAACCATTTTCCCAACCTGCTACTACACGTTTCGCGAGGCAGTTTCATTGCCACGTCCTGTCGAAGCAGAGATCGTGTCCCCTTATTACGGGATCCTCATCAATACGGGCATGGGTAACCCAACTATGCCATTAGCACGGCGCTTGGGGAATAAGAGATTTTGAGGGCGTGTGGGGAGGCGCATGATTTCTGCCGCCTTTATAAAGAGATAAGGATTCCCCTTTTTCACCCACGCCTTCTTCTTCCTCTGCCTACTCTCTCTCTCTCTCTCTCTCTCTCTCTCTCTCTCGCTCGCTCGCTCTCTCTCTCTCTCTCTCGCTCTAGCACCCAAGAATTCGCCTTCCCCGCTCACAAAAGCATTCCAAAAATGTCCGGAACCGGAGCTGGAGGCAAGTGGATGACCTCCACTCTCTAGGAGAAGGATATAAAGAAACTTCGGGAGGCTGGGTATCTGGCCAAGAAGATCGGCCACCGTCTTCCGACGGCGGGACAGATCGTCCCTACTCCGGGACACCATGAGAGGGTTGTATTCCTCCCTCACTTCATCCACGGGCTGGGGTTTCCCCTCCATCCATTTGTTCCCGGCCTTATGTATTACTACGGGATCGATTTCTATTATCTATCCCCCAATTCCTTCCTTAACATCTCGACATTCATCGTCGTGTGCGAGGCCGTCCTCCGCGTCTCTCCACACTTTGGATTGTGGCTGAAGATTTTCAATGTGAAGCCCAAGGTGGTGAGCGGCGAGCACGCCGAGTGTGGAGGTGCCATGGTGAGAAAGATGCCCAATGTTACATGGCCATCAGGTACCTTCAATGATTCCGTCAAAGGGTAACAACAACAGTGGTTCTATGTCACTGAGCCACGTGGCACAAAATGGGTCGCGGCTCCCGAATTCCGATCAGGAGCCCCATTGCGGCTTACGTCCTAGCCCGAGAAGGGCCTGGACTGGTCTTCGTCAGACGAGCTGGCAGTGCTCCAGGCGCGTATCAAGGGCATGGAAGACAAGAACATCAAACTTGTCGACGTAGTCCAGGTGATGTTAGTCCGCTGGATTCTCCCATGCCAATGCATGGCTTGCAATTTAAGGGAATTCGACCCGGCCAAGCACCAGACCCTACTAGAGTTCTTCGGCACAATGCACAAAGACATCTGGAAGGTGCTCTTTAATTCCGTCAAATCATGGTCGAACTCAGCCGAGGACAGCGGGTACAAATTGTCCCGTCCCGCAAGTTCGGTAAGTTTTTGTATGTTGGCAAGGTGTATGCTTTATCTGCGTACTCTGAGGGAAACGCCTAATATATTTTCCAACAATTCTCCTAGGGCTGGACGAAGAAGGCGGAGCGGATCTACTATCCGGCCCCGCTGCTAGAAGAACAAACCAGCCCACTTCTGATGAAGATGCTGGTCCCGGTGCCTTACAAGGCACCGAAGAAGAAGGCCGAGAAGGAGGCCAAAGAGACCAGGGGCATCCTTCGTCGCAAGGGTACTTCGGACATAGTGTCCGAAGACTCTGAGGCCCACTCCTCCTCCGAAGAGGACAAGGAAGAGGAGGAGGAAAGCCAATCCCCCCCAGTGAGGGGGAGAAAGAAGAGGACGACCTCCACACGCTTGGAGGCCGAATCGTCTAGAAGGGGAAAGGCTCCTTTCCAGACGAATTCACCACCGCCACCGACAGCAGCCCAGAGTGGGATCCCAGGGTCCTGCCCATGGCTAAATTGTGAGTACATAAAACCCGGACACATTCGTATATCCATACTCAGTATCGCATAGTGTTAACGTATTGAGTCACTCATTTTGCAGTCTGGTCAGGTCCCGCATTGAACAATCCTCGTCGGAGGATTCACTGGGCTCGGACGCAATGGACAGCGGGATTCCCCCGACGGCCTCCTCCCCCAAACACGTGGACGACACCAAGGTGCCGCCCCAAAGGGGCCCAGGCCAAGGAGGAGCTGGGGAGACCGTCAAGGCGGCGCCATAGGGTTAAACCACGGCAGCTGATGACCCACAAGTGTAGGGGATCAATTGCAGTCCTTTCTATAAGTAAGAGTGTCGAACCCAACGAGGAGCAGAAGGAAATGATATGCGGTTTTCAGTAAGGTTTTCTCTGCAAGCACTGAAATTGTAGGTGATAGATAGTTTTGTGATGAGGTAAATAGTAATGAGTGACAAGTAATAAAAATAAGTGAAGTGCAGCAAGGTGGCCCAATCCTTTATGTAGCAAAGGATAAGCCTGGACAATTTCTAATAATGAGAAAAGAGCTCCCAAGGACACATGGGAATTATCGTCAAGCTAGTTTTCATCACATTCATATGATTCGTGTTTGGTACTTTGATAATTTGATATGTGGGTGGACCGGTACTTGGGTACTGCCCTTACTTGGACAAGCATCCCACTTATGATTAACCCCTATTGCAAGCATCTACAACTACAAAAGAAGTATTAAGGTAAACCTAACCACAGCATTAAACATATGGATCCATATCAGCCCCTAACGAAGCAACGCATAAACTAGGGTTAAGCTTCTGTCACTCTAGCAACCCATCATCTACTTATTACTTCCCCATGCCTTCCTCTAGGCCCAAATAATGTTGAAGTGTCATGTAGTCGACGTTCACATAACACCACTAGAGGAAAAGACAACATACATCTCATCAAAATATCGAACGAATACCAAATTCACATGACTACTAATAGCAAGACTTCACCCATGTCCTCAGGTACAAACGTAACTACTCACAAAGCATATTCATGTTCATAATCAAAGGAGTAATAATATGCATAAAGGATCTGAACATATGATCTTCCACCAAGTAAACCAATTAGCATCAACTACAAGGAGTAATCAACACTACTAGCAACCCACAGGTACCAATTTGTGGTTTTGATACAAGATTGGATACAAGAGATGAACTAGGGTTTTGAGAGGAGGTGGTGCTGGTGAATATGTTGATGGAGATTGACCCTCTCCCGATGAGAGGATCATTGGTGATGAACGTTGGTGATGATTTCCCCCTCCCATAGGGAAGTGTCCCCGGCAGAACAGCTCCGCCAGAGCCCTAGATTGGTTCCGCCAAGGTTCCGCCTCGTGGCGGCGGAGTTTCGTCCCGTAAGCTTGCCCATGATTTTTTCCAGGGTAAAAGCGATGATATAGCAGAAGATGGACACCAGAGGCCCACCAGGGGGCCCACGAGATAGGGGTGCGCCTATAGGGGGCGCCCCCCTGTCTCCTGGATAGGGTTTGGGCCCCCTGGTGTATTTCTTTCGCTCAGAAATTCTTATTAATTCCAAAAAGTTGTTTCGTGGAGTTTCAGGACTTTTGGAGCTGTGCAGAATAGGTTTCCAACGTTTGCTCCTTTTCCAGCCAGAATTCCAGCTGCCGGCATTCCCCCTCTTCATGGTAAACCTTGTAAAATAAGAGAGAATAGCCATAAGTAAAGAGATATAAAGTGTAATAACAGCCCATAATGCAATAAATATTGACATAAAAGCATGATGCAAAATGGACGTATCAACTCCCCCAAGCTTAGACCTCGCTTGTCCTCAAGCGGAAGCCGAAATCGAAAAAATATGTCCACATGTTTAGAGATAGAGGTGTCGATAAAAATAAAATACGGACATGAGGGCATCATGATCATTCTTATAACAACACATATATAGATTTCCTTATATAAATTCTTATGCTCAAGTGACAATCAATTCACAATATCAAGTATGGTTCAAAAACTTCATTGAGAACTAACAAACTATACTCTCAGTCATTGAAGCAATCGCAATTTACCATAACATCAGAAAGAGTCAACAATAGGGCTTTTCAGCGAGTCCACATACTCAACTATCATATAGTCTTCTACAATTGCTAACACTCACGCAATACTTGTGGTTATGGAGTTTCAGCCGAACACTAAGAAAGATAGGGGCTTATTGTGTTGCCTCCCAATGTATTCAACTTTAGGTGATGTCAACAATAATAGCCCATGCTAACGAACATCCAATTGGATATATGTATCATGATCTTTCAAACACGAGGAGCTTACCAAAGGATAAAAGGAAAAAGGGAAAGGTGAGGATCACCTTGACTCAAGTTCAAAATAAAAACATAAAGGAGGAACATAAAGTAAAAGATAGGCCCTTTGCAGAGGGAAGCAGAGGTTGTCATGCGCTTTTAGGGTTGGATACACAAAATCTTAGTACGAAAGAACGTCACTTTATATTGCCACTTGTGTATGGACCTTTATTATGCAGTCTGTCGCTTTTATTGCTTCCATCACAAGATCGTATAAAGCTTATTTTCTCCGTACTAATAAGTCATGCATATTTAGAGATCAATTTTTATTGCTTGCACCGATGAAAACTTACTTGAAGGATCTTACTCAATCCATAGGTAGATATGGTGGACTCTCATGGCAAAACTGGGTTTAAAGGAATATGGAAGCACAAGTAGTATCTCTACTTGGTGCGAGGAATTTGGCTAGCATGAGGGGGAAAGGCAAGCTCAACATGTTTGGAAGGTCAATGACAATATACTTTAACTGAGATGTGAGAAAACATAAACCATTACGTTGTCTTCCTTGTCCAACGTCAACTCTTTTAGCATGTCATACTTAATGAGTGCTCACAATCATAAAAGATGTCCAAGATAGTATATTTATATGTGAACCTCTCTTTCCTTATCACTTCCTATTAATTACAACGATGACCAAAACTACGTTCATCAACTCTCAACAATTTTTATGCCTCATACTTTCTATATGTGAAGTTATCACTATCCATAAGATCAATATGAACTCTTTTATTCTTTCTACTTTCTCAAGATCATAGCAACAAAGCAAAGCCCTTGACTCAACACTAGTCTTCATTATAGATAGCTTGCGGACTCGATTACAAAAAAAGATCACAAAGCAAAACTCAAACTACTTGATATCAAAACTTCAATCTACTAGATCAAGATACTACTAAAAGGATCGAACTAAATAAAGCGGTAAAGATAGGAGTGTGATGGTGATACGATACCTGGGCACCTCCCCCAAGCTTGGCAGTTGCCAAGGGGAGTGCCCATACCCATGTGATTATGTCCTCGGAGATGATGGAGGTGGTGATGATGACGGTGGATAATCGCACATTGAGCGTAAAAGCCCCTCCAGCTTGCGGATAATGCCCTTGAGTCCGGCGATATGATCCTTCAACAGAATATTCTCCTTTGTAAGATACTTGTTCTGTATGCGAGCTAGCTCAATCATCTTAAAAGCTTCGATCTCTGTTGGAGTGAAAAGATTAGGTAAAGGTTGAGGGATGTCTTCTTCTTTCACCGCCGAAGCTTGAACCTCCATGGCCTTCTTGATCCCTTCATCCTTGTTGATCTCTTCTAGTTCTTCTCTTTTCAGCTCTATGTTCAATAGCCAAGCATCCTTGTCTTCGTTGTTGGAGGAGGGTGCAGTCATGGTGCTCTATATCTGCAACGGAAATAGCTCGAAACGAAAACAGAGGATATTTGCGTGATACGGTGGTCAAAACCTTCGGGAGTATAAATAATGAATTTTTACCGACCAAAATACGTAACGTGCAAGAAAACGGAGTCTGGGAGGCACACGAGGTGCCCACGAGACCGGGGGCGCGCCCAGTAAGGGGGGGCGCCCTCCACTCTCGTGGGAGCCTCGTGTCCCTTTTGGACTACTTCTTCCTTCCTAAAATTCTTAAATAATCCAAAACTGATAAAAATTGCCATTGGAGTTGTTTTGGAGTCGGTTTACTTACCGTACCACATACCTATACCTTTTCAGAGTCTGAAACGTTCTGGAAAGTGTCCCTTATGTATTCCTCAAGGGTTACGGTTTCAAAAATATTAGTTTCAACGTAGGATTACCTGAAATATAATGTTTAATTCTTTGACCGTTTACCACCCTTGGACTCGTGCCTTCGAAGTTGTTGATTTTTATGGCACCAGAACGATAGACCTCCTCGATAATGTAAGGACCTTCCCATTTTGAGGGAAGTTTTCCTGCAAAAAATCTTAAGCGAGAGTTGAATAATAATACATAATCTCCTACGTTAAACTCACACTTTTGTATCTTCTTATCATGCCAGTGTTTGAATTTTTCTTTGAATAGCTTAGCATTCTCATAGGCTTGAGTTCTCCATTCATCAAGGGAGCTAATATCAAACAACCTCTTCTCATCGGCAAGTTTGAAGTCATAGTTGAGCTCTTTAATAGCCCAATATGCCTTATGTTCAAGTTCAAGAGGCAAATGACACGCTTTTCCATAAACCATCTTATATGGAGACATACCCATAAGATTTTTGTATGCAGTTCTATAGGCCCATAATGCATCATCAAGTTTTTTGGACCAATTCATTCTAGATCTATTCACAGTCTTTTGCTAAATTAATTTGAGATCTCTGTTGCTCAACTCTACTTGACCACTAGACTGTGGATGATAAGGAGATGTGATTCTATGATTGACATCATACTTAGCAAGCATCTTACGGAAAGCACCATGAATAAAATGTGAACCACCATCAGTCATAATATATCTAGGGACTCCAAACCTCGGGAAAATAACTTCTTTAAGCATTTTAATAGAAGTGTTATGATCAGCACTACTAGTTGGAATAGCTTCTACCCACTTAGTAACGTAATCAACAGCAACTAAAATATGTGTATAACCATTAGAGGCAGGAAAAGGTCCCATATAATCAAAGCCCCAAACATCAAATGGTTCAATAACAAGAGAATAATTCATAGGCATTTCTAGATGTCTACTAATGTTACCTACTCTTTGGCATTCATCACAAGATAAGACAAACTTACGAGCATCTTTGAAGAGAGTAGGCCAATAAAAACCAGATTGTAGTACCTTGTGTGCAGTTCTATCTCCAGCGTGGTGTCCTCCATAGGATTCAGAGTGACACTTGCATAGGATCTGTTCCTGTTCATGCTCAAGCACACAACGTCTAATAACACCATCTACTCCTTCTTTATAAAGGTGTGGATCATCCCAAAAGTAATGTCTTAAGTCATAAAAGAACTTTTTGTTTTGCTGGTATGTGAAACTAGGCGGTATAAATTTAGCAACAATGTAATTAGCATAATCAGCATACCAAGGAGCAGTACGAGAAGCATTAATGACCGCTAATTGTTCATCAGGAAAGCTATCATTAATAGGCAGTGGGTCATCAAGAACATTCTCTAACCTAGACAAGTTATCTGCAACGGGGTTCTCAGCTCCCTTTCTATTAATAATATGCAAATCAAATTCTTGGAGCAAGAGAACCCATCTAATGAGTCTAGGCTTAGCATCCTTCTTTTCCATAAGATATTTAATAGTAGCATGATCAGTGTGAATAGTAACTTTGGAATCAACAATATAAGGTCTAAACTTATCACATGCAAACACAACTGCTAAGAACTCTTTTTCAGTAGTAGCATAATTTCTATGGGCAGTATCAAGAGTCTTACTAGCATACTGGATAACATTCAATTTCTTATCGACTCTTTGCCCTAGAACAGCACCTAGAGCAAAATCACTAGCATCGCACATAATTTCAAAAGGTAAATTCCAATCAGGTGGCTGGACAACAGGTGCAGTGATCTAACTTTCTTAAGTGTTTCAAATGCTTCTACACAATCATCATCAAAGACAAAAGGAATATCTTTTTGCAATAAATTAGTCAGAGGCCTAGAGATTTTATAAAAGTCCTTAATGAACCTCCTATAAAAACCGGCGTGACCAAGGAAACTTCTTATACCTTTTATGTCCTTGGGACATGGCATCTTTTAAATAGCATCAACTTTGGCTTTATCAACTTCAATACCTCTATCGGAGATCTTGTGCCCCAAGACAATGCCTTCATTAACCATAAAGTGACACGTTTCCCAATTCAGGACGAGACTAGTGTCTTCGCATCTCTGCAAAACTCGATCAAGGTTGCTCAAACAATCATCAAAAGAGGATCCATAGACAGAGAAGTCATCCATGAATACCTCACAAATCTTTTCACAAAAATCAGATAATATAGCCATCATACATCTTTGAAAGGTAGCAGGTGCATTACATAAACCAACAGGCATACATCTATAAGCGAAAGTACCAAAAGGGCCAGTAAAAGTACTTTTAGATTGATCCTTCGCTGACACAGGTATCTGAGAGAAACCAGAATAACCATCTAGAAAGCAAAAATGTGTGTGTTTGGATAGTCTTTCTAGCATTTGATCAATAAAAGGTAAGGGGTAATCATCTTTCTTAGTAGCTTTATTTAACTTACGGAAATCAATTACCATCCTATAACATGTAATAATTCTTTGTGGGATCAATTCATCTTTATCATTAGGAACAACGGTAATACCTCCCTTTTTAGGAACACAATGGACAGGGCTTACCCATTCACTATCAGCAACGGGATAAATAATACCTGCCTCAAGGAGCTTTAATATCTCCTTTCTTACCACTTCCTTCATCTTGGGATTTAATCGTCTTTGAGGATCTCTAACTGGTTTGGCATCGTCCTCCAATGTAATTTTGTGTTGACATAACGTGGGACTAACGCCCTTAAGATCATCCAAAGTATATCCAATAGTTGCTCGGTGCTTCTTCAGAGTTTTCAATAATCTTTCTTCTTCTTTCTCTGAAAGGTTAGCACTAATAATAACATGATATATTTCTTTTTCATCAGATAAGCATACTTAAGATTGTCAGGTAAAGGTTTGAGTTCAAACATGAGATCACCCTTGGGTGGAGGGGGATCCCCAAGAATTTCAACGGGAAGGTTATGTTTCAGCATAGGTTCCTGTTTAAGGAACACTTCATCTATTTCCTCTCTTTCCTTCATAAACATATCGTTTTCATGGTCTAGCAAGTATTGTTCTAACGGATCAGTTGGAGGAACAGCAATGGAAGCAAGACCAATAAATTCATCCTTACTAGGTGGTTCCCTTTCACGAGGTTATCTACTAACTTAGCGAAATTAAACTCATGAGACATACCATCTATGCCAACAGTGACAATATTCTTTTCACAATTAATCTTAGCACTAGTTGTATTCAAGAAGGGTCTACCAAAAATAATGGGACAAAAATCATCTTGTGGGGAACCAAGAACAAGGAAATTAGCAGGGTATTTAACCTTCCCACACTAAACTTCAAGATCTCTAACAATCCCAAAGGGTTTAATGGTATCCCTATTAGCAAGCTTAATAGTGACATCAATGTCTTCTAACTCAATGGGTGCAATGTCATGCATAATTTCTTGATATAAGGAATAAGGTATTGCACTAGCACTAGCACCCATATCACATAAGCCGTGATAACAATGATCTCCTATTTTAACAGAAATAACAGGCATGCCTACGACAGGTCTACGTGTCTTAGTATCTGGCCTAGCAATATTAGCAGTCTCACCATGGAAATAAATAACATGCCCATCTAAATCCTCATCCAAGAGATCTTTAACCATAGCAATACTAGGTTCAACATTAATTTTCTCAGGAGGTGTATAAGTCCTAGTATTACTCTTACGAACAATAGTTGAAGCTTTAGCATCATCCTTTACCCTAACAGGAAAAGGAGGTTTTTCAACATAAGCAGTAGGAACAATAGGATCACTATAGGTAATAGTCTTTTCTTTGACTGTAATAGGTGCAACTACTTTCACTTCAACAGCAGGATTATATTTAAACCACTTCTCTTTAGGGAGATCAACGTGAGTAGCAAAAGATTCACTGAAAGTAGCTACTATCTCAGAGTCAAGTCCATACTTAGCGCTAAATCCACGAAAAACATCAGTATTCATAAAAGATTTAACACAATCGAACTTAAGTGTCATACATGACTCCTTACCATCGTCGGAACCCCAACCTTCATAGTTGCGTTTAATTCTTTCCAATAAGTCCCATTTGAAATCAATAGTCTTCAGCATATAAGAACCAGCACAGGAAGTATCAAGCAGGTTGCGATTATCAAGAGAAAGCCGATCATAAAAGTTCTGAATAATCATTTCCTGAGAGATCTCATGATTGGGGCATGAATATAACATTGACTTAAGCCTCCCCCAAGCTTGAGTGATGCTTTCTCCTTTGCGAGGCCAGAAATTATATATGTAATTACGATCACGATGAACAAGATGCATAGGATAGAACTTCTGGTGAAATTCCAACTTCAATCGCTTATAATTCCAAGATCTCGTATCATCACATAGCCTATACCATGTCAATGCATCTCCCTTCAAAGATAAAGGGAAGATCTTACTTTTGACAACATCATCGGGAATACCTGCAAGCTTAAATAATCCACAAACTTCATCCACAAAGATAAGGTGTAAATCGGGATGCAATGTTCCATCTCCTGCAAATGGATTAGCTAGCAGTTTCTCTATCATACCCGAAGGGATCTGAAAATAAATATTTTCATAAAGTTCAGTAGATTGAGGAGCAACTCTTTGCTCTTCTGGTTGGGGTGAAGATACCCCAAACAAGCCCCTCAAAGGATTAGTTTCCATAATGACAAGTAACAAAAAATTTCAGCACACTATATAAATGTTTCCTTACCAAGTTCCACTCACCAAAAGCGCTACACTCCCCGGCAACGGTGCCAGAAAAGAGTCTTGATGACCCACAAGTGTAGGGTATCAATCGTAAGAGTGTCGAACCCAACGAGGAGCAGAAGGAAATGATAAGCGGTTTTTAGTAAGGTTTTCTCTGCAAGCACTGAAATTGTAGGTGATAGATAGTTTTGTGATAAGATAAATAGTAACGAGTGACAAGTAAATAAAAATAAGTAAAGTGCAGAAAGGTGGCCCAATCCTTTATGTAGCAAAGGATAAGCCTGGACAATTTCTAATAATGAGAAAGGAGCTCCCGAGGACACATGGGAATTATCGTCAAGCTAGTTTTCATCACGTTCGTATGATTCGCATTCGGTACTTTGATAATTTCATATGTGGGTGTACCGATACTTGGGTACTGCCCTTATTTGGACAAGCATCCCACTTATGATTAACCCCTATTGCAACCATCTGCAACTACAAAAGAAGTATTAAGGTAAACCTAACCACAGCATTAAACATATGGATCCATATCAGCCCCTAACGAAGCAATGCATAAACTAGGGTTTAAGCTTCTGTCACTCGAGCAACCCATCATCTACTTATTACTTCCCCATGCCTTCCTCTAGGCCCCAATAATGGTGAAGTGTCATGTTGTCGACGTTCACATAACACCACTAGAGGAAAAGACAACATACATCTCATCAAAATATCGAACGAATACCAAATTCACATGACTACTAATAGCAAGACTTCACCCATGTCCTCAGGAACAAACGTAACTACTCACAAAGCATATTCATGTTCATAATCAGAGGAGTAATAATATGCATAAAGGATCTGAACATATGATCCTCCACCAAGTAAACCAATTAGCATCAACTACAAGGAGTAATCAACACTACTAGCAACCCACAGGTACCAATTTGTGGTTTTGATACAAGATTGGATACAAGGGATGAACTAGGGTTTTGAGAGGAGATGGTGCTTGTGAAGATGTTGATGGAGATTGACCCTCTCCCGATGAGAGGATCGTTGGTGATGACGTTGGTGATGATTTCCCCCTCCCGGAGGGAAGTGTCCCCGGCAGAACAGCTCCGCCAGAGCCCTAGATTGGTTCCGCCAAGGTTCCGCCTCGTGGCGGCGGAGTTTCGTCCCGTAAGCTTGCCCGCGATTTTTTCCAGGGTAAAAGCGATGATATAGCAGAAGATGGACACTGGAGGCCCACCAGGGGGGCCAGGAGATAGGGGGCGCGCCCTATAGGGGGGTTGTCTCCTGGACAGGGTGTGGGCCCCCTGGTGTATTTCTTTTGCTCAAAAATTCTTATTAATTCCAAAAAGTTGTTTCTGGAGTTTCAGGACTTTTGGAGCTGTGCAGAATAGGTTTCCAACGTTTGCTCCTTTTCCAGCCAGAATTCCAGCTGCCGGCATTCCCCCTCTTCATGGTAAACCTTGTAAAATAAGAGATAATAGCCATAAGTAAAGAGATGTAAAGTGTAATAACAGCCCATAATGCAATAAATATTGACATAAAAGTATGATGCAAAATGGACGTATCAGCAGCCTGACACATGGGGGAGGAGACCCCCATGGATACTGACAGCGGGGGCTATCTTGAATTCGGCCCCCAGCCGGACACAGTTCCGGAGACCAACGCGGCTCCGAAATCGGGCAGTCAACCTTCTTCAACAGAAGGGGGTACGCATATTCCACCGGCGACCTCTGTCCAGCCAGAGGTATTGGATACCTTATCGGCAGCGCTGAAGAACGCTTCCATCGTTGAAGAACACTGTGCCTTTATGGGTGCAGTGATTGAGAAGATTCAGTCTGACAAAAGCGGTCTGACTGAAGCCCGCACCAGCCTTATAACAGGCTTTGAGATAAGTGGTGAGGTTTAAAGAGTGTCATAGTATAGATAGTAGCCCCTGATACACTATTTGGTGTTCGGAAAGAAAAGCCGGACAGAGGATCAAATATATGCTCGCAGGAGACTTACCATGCAATACCTTTTTTTGTCTAAGCAGGCGTCTTTATTGACTGCCACCTCTCATACTGCGGAAGTCTCCGGACTGAAGCAGAGTCTGGAGCGGGCCAAAAAAGAGCTCGGCCAAGTGAAGAAGCAGTTGGAGGATAACCAAGGTATGCAAAAAAAACCTTGTTTGCATTCAGTGTGAATGAATGATTGAATGTGATGAATAAAAATGTCGTGATGTGTATTAGGAGCGACGACCGAAGTTGAGGCTCTTAAGAAGGCAGTGGCCGAGGCCAAGAAGAAGGCGGACAAGGAGCAGGCCATTCGTGAAAAGCACGAGGCCAGGGTCATTGAAGTTCAACAAGAGCTCCAAGAGGCCATGAGGAGGTGCGAGACCTTGGAGCAGAGTTTGATGGATAAAGAATTCGAACTCACCAAGGCTCGTCAAGCCGCACACGATGCCCAGGGCGAAGCCCAAGGCGCCCTCCAGGAAATCCAGGAGGCCAGAAAGATTGCAGCGGGTAAGGCTTTTTCTATGCAAAGCAAGTATTTGAAGGAAAGATTCCTTTTACTAACCCGAATTCGGAGTTCTACAGGGGCGTTTGCAGATCTGCCGCGCTGCGTATCTGATGCCGCACAATTCTACCGAGCCAAAGAAGGGAGCTCTACGGATAAGCTGTTCTGGTCGCAATATCTGGCACCAGAACATCTAGCGCCCTTTATCGATCAGCTGAAACAGCTGGTCGAGCTGCATAGGGCGGCCGAACTAGCCATGAAGGATTTGATTATCTGGCTATGGCCCACTGAGGCGATTCCCAGCAGCTACTTCGGGCTCGTGAAGTGGCTCGTTAGTGCCTGCCATCGGCTTAACGCCATCAAGCGGTCGGTCTGTATTGAAGGTGCGCGAAGGGCTTTTGCCTGCGCCAAGGTGCACTGGGCGAAGATGGATGCTGTAAAGCTGATGACTGAAGGACCGCCTGCAGGGAAGGAGCACCGCAAGCCCAAGTTGTATTATGACAGTGTCCTGGAGGGATCCCGCCTTGTGGCGGAGCAATGTGCCAAGGATATTATATTCCCATGAATACATTCATATTATCCTATGCTGTAATATGGAACAAGGTCATTATGTAATATAATGCTTGTTATTTAAAAAAATTACCTCCCGTGTGGCCGTTTTTATATTAATTCTGAGAGTTGGCCAGTCGTCAGCTTCTGCCCCCATGTAGGAAGTACGGGAGTGTTCAGGATAAATCTAAACACTCTTTACCCCAATTTTGGGTCCTTGAAGGAGGTGTTTAGCGCAACGAACCAGGTAATCGGACTATAAGGCTTTATCACCCTCACTTAGCCATAGGAGTTTGACAAAAAAAAGTAGGCGCAGCCCCTAGTATTCGGAAGACCGAACTAGGGGCTCTATAAGCACCTGATCGGGAGAAAAAAACCGATTCGTCACACGCTGCATTAGTTATCGCATAATGTGGAATAAATCTCTATAGATTTTATGACCTCTCGAACACCTGACCAGCTCTCGCGGCATCATGACAGTCAATTTTCGGCTTTCTTAAGGTGCTCGTCCGGAAGAACTGGGACACATCGCAGTAGTTCTCCCTTTACTACCCTAGCCGATATGGTGGAACGTAGGGTAGCAAGCACAGGAGCCGGGCAACCCAACTATTGACCAAGACATGATTTGGAGCCGATGCATATAATGCTATAAGTTCGGGGTGCCGAACGACCGTGAAGGTGTTCGGACTTTCTTGCCGTATTATGGGTACAATGAAGCCCGTGGCATATTAAGGCATAACAAGGTGTACGGCTGCTACTTGACAAAAAATATCAATAAAGAAGAACAGCAAGTGAACGTCATATACAGCCGCAGATTGTACTTGAATAATATGTTAAAGCGTATGAGTACAAGTAGTGCGATAAAAAGAAATATGACTTCGGAACCTGCTGAGACCAGGGGAGCTGTGTGCGGATCTAGAGAATGATAGGATGATCGTCAAGGGGAATATCTACGGATTCCCTTGCGCGTGCGAGCTGTTTCCCTCCTTGGTATGTCCGTCCCTTCATAGGTCCGGTCGCCAGGTCGCCAGTGATGGCCGAGACAAGAGTGAACCTGAAAAAGAAAATGTAAAAAATGTTTGTGTGTCCAAGAGCGGTTAAGCTGAATTGTGGGACATAACCTAGTTGTGCCTCCGTCTATCGCCGAACTGGTTAGTTGAGCTCTTGACGAGCTGAGCTATCCTGCCGCAGGGTAGTTCAGACTCTTTTGACAGTGTCCGGGAGCTTGGTCGTCGAATTAAGGTTCGATTGAAAGAGGTCGCTCAGTGCTTCTGCTGCTAGGGCGGCGGTGTGCTCTTCGGTACGGAGGGAGCATTCCATGTTTCCATTGACTGTTATGACGCCATGTGGACCGGGCATCTTAAGCTTAAGATAAGCGTAGTGTGGCACCGCATTGAATCGAGCCAATGCGGTTCGTCCAAGCAGTGCATGATAACCACTGCGGAAGGGGACGATGTCGAAGATTAACTCTTCGCTTAGGAAATTATCCGGGGGTCCGAAGACCACTTCCAGTGTGATTGAGCCTATACAACAGGCCTCTACACCCGGTATGACACCTTTAAAGGTGGTTTTAGTGGGTTTGACCCTTGACGGATTGATACCCATCTTGCGCACTGTTTCCTGATAAAGCAGGTTCAGGTTGTTGCCTCCGTCCATAAGGACTCGCGTGATGTGGAATCCATCAATTATTGGGTCAAGGACCAGTGCGGCTGAACCACCATGACGGATACTGGTTGAATGATCCTTGCGATCAAAGGTGATCGAGCAGGACAACCATGGGTTGTACTTTGGGGCGACTGGCTCCATCGTGTAGACGTCCCTAAGTGCGCGCCTCCGCTCTCGCTTGGGAATATGGGTAGCGTATATCATGTTCACCGTCTTTATTTGCGGGGGGAACCTCTTTTGCCCTCCTGTCTTCGGTGGCTGGGGCTCCTCGTCATCTTCATCGCTTTGCGACCCCTTCTCCTTGCTTTCGGCATTTGACTTGCCGGCCTGTTTGAAGACCCAGCATTCTCTGTTGGTATGATAATCTGGTGTACCTGGGGTGCCGTGAATTTGACATGGACGGTCGAGTATGCGGTCTAGACTGGACGTGCCCGGATTGTTTCTTTTGAATGGTTTCTTCCTTTGACTGGTCTTAGAGCTGTTGAATCCGGTGTTGACAGCCATGTCTTCGGCGCTATCGCCGTTGTTTCGACGCTTGTGTTTGCTGCGTCGGGGCTTGCCATTGTCATCTCTGGATTTAGAAGTTCCAGGTTTACTTGAGGTGTTGTTGCTACAAGCAAGCCAACTGTCCTCACCCGCACAGAAGCGGGTCATAAGCATCGTAAGGGCTGCCATGGATCTCGGGTTCTCTTGTCCGAGGTGTCGGGCAAGCCATTCATCACGGATATTATGCTTAAAGGCCGCTAGGGCTTCGGCATCCGGGCAGTCAATGATTTTGTTCTTTTTAGTTAAGAACCGAGTCCAGAATTTCCTCGCTGACTCTCCGGGCTGTTGTGTTATATGACTTAAGTCATCAGTGTCCAGAGGTCGGACGTAAGTGCCCTGGAAGTTGTCAAGGAATGCATCTTCCAGGTTCTCCCAACTGCCAATAGAGTTTTCGGGCAAGCTGTTCAACCAATGCCGAGCTGGTCCCTTGAGTTTTAGCGGGAGATACTTGATGGCATGGAGATCATTGCCGCGGGCCATATGAATGTGGATAAGGAAGTCTTCGATCCATACCGTGGGATCTGTTGTCCCATCATACGGTTTGATGTTAATGAGTTTGAACCCTTGTGGGAATTCATGTTCCATTACTTCATCAGTGAAGCACAGGGGGTGTGCGGCGCCCCTATGCCGGGCTACTTCGCGACGCAGTTCGGATGGAGCTGGTTTACTGTATTCGGCCCGGACAGGTTTGTAGTTAGTATATCCGGCATGACGGTCGTCATCACGCGTTGGGGCGCGCCCCCGCGATCCATAGATCGATCTAGGATGTCCTACTTTGTTTTCCAAGTCATACCGCAGGTCATGTGTGTATCCCCGAGCCTTTGTATTTCTATTTGTTCGGCGATGGGGTGCGGGCTGGTGTTCGGACTGATATGCCGCTTTATCTCGGCCACGCGATGGTCGGTCGACCGCATCATGCGCTGGTAGTGTGGGCTCTAGTGCCTCGTCCTCGAATTGAGGTAGCAACCTGCGCTTTGGGTAACTTTTGGTTGGGTGCTCGAGTCCGTATTCCTTGGCTGCCAGGACCTCGGTCCATCTATCAGTGAGGAGATCTTGATCAGCTTGAAGCTGCTGCTGTTTTTTCTACAGAGTTTTTGCAGTGGCTATAAGCCGGTGAAGCACTCCTGCTCGACGGGATCCTCCGGCATGGTAAATTCTTCGTCACCGAGGCTCACCTCATCCTCGGAGAGAGGCATGTAATTATCATCTTCCGAGTCTTCATTCATGGCCTGTTCATCAGGGCTGGCTTGCCCGTCCTCCTGTCCGGCCTGTTCGAAGCTTGGCTGGGCGGGGTCGTCTTCGTTTTCGGCATCATCTGGAGTGCTATTGTCTCTTGTGCCGGTATTGCTGTTTTTAGCATGGCATGGTTTAGAGCGGCGCCGCTGAAGTCAGTGCTTCGGCTGATTCTCAGAAGGCTTATCCTCAACTGTATCCTTTTTGTCCTCGCCATTGTCTTCTTTGGGTGTATCCACCATGTATATATCGTGAGGAGGTGGTGGTCCAGCGCCATGTGGGCGGTGGTTCCTGTTCTTCCCCGGTATCATTGTCCATAACGTCGATGTCTTCAGAGTCGAAATCAAGCATGTCGGTCAAGCCGTCGAGAGTGCCTATCAAGTAGGTGGTGGGTGGGTAACGAAGTTCTTCGTCGTCCGCTTCCCACTCAAGCTGGACATAGTTCGGCCAAGAATCTCCTGACAAGGAGAGAGATTTTAATGTTAACATGTCGCCCAAGTGCGAGTGTTGGAAGATGCCCGCGGAGCTGAACTCCAAGATCGGTGCCCAGTCAGATTTGATGGGCGCGGATACACGCGGTTCGGAACCTATGGCCGGAGATGAGTCCGAGGGTCCGATGACACAGACCTCGCTAGAGGATAGATCTGTGTTCGGCTCTAGCGCAGTTGAGTATGCGGCTTCCATGGCGGGGTCTATCCTCCCGTCTTCGGATGGCACGATCTGCACTGGATCTAAGACCAGGGCAGTTACAAGCGCTATCTCCTGAGCGTGATCCGATGACAAATTTAAGTCATGTTCATCGTGGCTACAAGGTGCCGATGTCATGGGCTCGAATCCGTCGAAGATCAAGTCTCCGCGGATGTCCGCGGTGTATCTCAAGCTTCCAAACCTAACCTGATGGCCAGGGGCGTAGCTGTCGATCTTCTCCAGATGGCCAAGCGAGTTGGCCCGCAGTGCGAAGCCGCCGAATACGAAGATCTGTCCAGGGAGAAAAATCTCACCCTGGATTGCGTTGTTGTAGATGATTGAAGGAGCCATCGAGCCTTACGATGACAGCACAGTGGAACTCTCAATGAAAGCACCAATGTCGGTGTCAAAACCGGCGGATCTCGGGTAGTGGGTCCTGAACTGTGCGTCTAAGGCTAATGGTAACAGGAGGTGGGGGACACGATGTTTACCCAGGTTCGGGCCCTCTCTATGGAGGTAATACCCTACTTCCTTCTTGATTGATCTTGATGATATGAGTATTACAAGAGTTGATCTATGATGACCCACAAGTATAGGGGATCTATCATAGTCCTTTCGATAAGTAAGAGTGTCGAACCCAACGAGGAGCAGGAGGAAATGACAAGCGGTTTTCATTAAGGTATTCTCTGCAAGCACTGAAATTGTAGGTAACAGATAGTTTTGTGATAAGATAATTTGTAACGGGTAACAAGTAATGAAAGTAAATAAGGTGCAGCAAGGTGGCCCAATCCTTTTTGTAGCAAAGGACAAGCCTGGACAATTTCTTATCATGAGAAAAGCGCTCCCAAGGACACATGGGAATTATCATCAAGCTAGTTTCATCACGCTCATATGATTCGCGTTCGGTACTTTGAAAATTTGATATGTGGGTGGACCGGTGCTTGGGTACTGCCCTTACTTGGAAAAGCATCCCACTTATGATTAACCCCTATTGCAAGCATCCACAACTACAAAAGAAGTATTAAGGTAAACCTAACCATAGCATAAAACATATGGATCCTAATCAGCCCCTTACGAAGCAACGCATAAACTAGGGTTTAAGCCTCTGTCACTCTAGAAACCCATCATCTACTTATTATTTCCCAATGCTTTCCTCTAGGCCAAAATAACGGTGAAGTGTCATGTAGTCGACGTTCACATAACACCACTAGAGGAGAGACAACATACATCTCATCAAAATATCGAACGAATACCAAATTCACATGACTACTAATAGAAAGACTTCACCCATGTCCTCAGGAACAAATGTAACTACTCACAAAGCATATTCATGTTCATAATCAGAGGGGTATTAATATGCATTAAGGATCTGAACATATGATCTTCCACCGAATAAACCAACTAGCATCAACTACAAGGAGTAATCAACACTACTAGCAACCCATAGGTACCAATTTGTGGTTTTGGATACAAGATTGGATACAAGAGATGAACTAGGGTTTGAGAGGAGATGGTGCTGGTGAAGATGTTGATGGAGATTGACCCCCTCCCGATGAGAGGACCATTGGTGATGATGATGGTGATGATTTCCCCCTCCCGGAGGGAAGTTTTTCCGGCAAAACAGCTCTGCCGGAGCCCTGGATTGGTTCCGCCAAGGTTCCGCCTCATGGCAGCGGATTTTCGTCTCGTAAGTGTGCTTATGATTTTTTTTCTAGGATGAAAGACCTCATATAGTAGAAGATGGGCACCGGAGGGCCACCAGGGGCCCAGGAGACAGGGGCGCGCCCAGTAGTGGGGGCGCGCCCCCCACTCTCCTGGCCAGGGTGTGGGCCCCCTCCGGTACTTTCTTTGCCCGATAATTCTTATTAAATCCAAAAATAGTTTCGTGGAGTTGCGGGACTTTTGGAGCTGTGCAGAATAGGTTTCCAATATTTGCTCCTTTTCCAGCCAGAATCCCAGCTGCCGGCATTCCCCCTCTTCATGATAAACCTTGTAAAAAAAGAGAGAATAACCATAAGTATTGTGACATAATGTGTAATAACAGCCCATAATGCAATAATATTGCTATAAAAGCATGATGCAAAATGGATGTATCAATCTACCACGAGATCGTAGAGGCTAACCCTAGAAGCTAGCCTATGATTATGATTGTTCTTGTCCTACGGACTAAACCCTCTAGTTTATATAGACACCAGAGGGGGCTAGGGTTACACAAAGTCGGTTACACAGAAGGGAATCTACACATCTGAATCGCCAAGCTTGCCTTCCACGCAAAGGAGAGTCCCACCCGGACATGGGACGAAGTCTTCTATCTTGTATCTTCATACCCAATAGTCCAGCATACATATATAGTCCGTCTGTCCGAGGACCCCTTAATCCAGGACTCCCTTACTGGGCTCCTGCCCTAGGCGCCTCCCCCATTTCCTTATTTACGGGGTGGAAGAGATGGCAGGGGAGGGGCCGGCGGCTGCCTTGCCTTGGCGCTCCGCCTATCCTTCCTTGGCTCATGGCCAGCGGAGGTGGAGTGCACCCAGCCCTTAGTGGGTTGGTGCGCCTCCCTCCTTTGGCCCATGAGGCCCACCAAGTGTCGGTGGCCTCCCGAAACCCCTTTTGGTACTCCAATAAAACCTATTACATTCTGAAACCTTTCTGGTGACCAAACATCATCGTCCTATATATCAATCTTTACCTCCGAACCATTCCGGAGCTCCTAGTCATGTCCGTGCTCTCATCCTGGACTCCAAACAACCTTCGGTCACCAACTCACATAACTCATATAATACTATATTGTCAACAAACGTTAAGTGTGCGCACCCTACGGGTTCAAGAATTATGTAGACATGACTGAGGCTCTTCTCCAGTCAATAACCAATCGCGGGACCTGGATGCCCATATTGGTTCCTACATATTCTACGAAGATCTTTATTGGTCGAACCTTTATGACAACATACGTATTTCCCTTCGTTTGTCGGTATGTTACTTGCCTGAGATTCGATCGTCGTTATCTCAATACCTAGTTAAATCTCATCTCCGGCAAGTCTCTTTACTCGTTCCGTAATACATCATCTTGCACCTAACTCCTTAGTCACTTTGCTTGCAAGCTTCTTGTGATGTGTATCACCAAGAGGGCCCGGAGATACCTCTCCGTCATATGGAGTAACAAATCCCAATCTCGATTTACGCCAACTCAACATATACCTTCGGAGATACCTTTAGAGCATCTTTATGATCACCCAGTTACGTTTTGACGTTTGATAGCACACAAGGTATTCCTCCAGTATCCGGGAGTTGCATGATCTCATGGTCGAAGGAATATGTATTTGACATTAAGAAAGCAGTAGCAATAAGTTGAACGATCATATACTAAGCTAACGGATGGGTCTTGTCCATCACATCATTCTTTTAATGATGTTATCCCGTTATCAAATGACTACTCATGTCTATTGTTAGGAAACCTTAACCATCTCTGATCAACGAGCTAGTCTAGTAGAGGCTCACTAGAGACACGGTATTTGTTTATGTATCCACACAAGTATTTAAGCTTCCGGTCAATACAATTCTAGCATGAATAATAAACCTTTATCATGATTAAGGAAATATAATTATCACCATTCTATTATTGCCTCTAGGGCATATTTCCATCAGTCTCCCACTTGCACTAGAGTCGGTAATCTAGTTCACATCACCATGTGATTAACATCCAAAGAGTTCACTAGCGTCAATAATCTAGTTCACATCGCCATGTGATTAACACCCAAAGATTTCTAAGGTATGATCATGTTTTCTTGTGAGAGAGGTTTTTAGTCAATAGGTCTGGAACATTCAGATCCGTGTGTACTTTGCAAATAACTATGTCTACAATGCTCTGCATAGAGCTACTCAAGTTAATTGCTCCCATGTTCAATATGTATCCAGATGGAGACTCAGAGTCATCTGGATCGGTGTCAAAGTTTGCATCGATGTAACCCTTTACAATGAACTATTTATCACCTCCAAAACTGAGAAACATTTCCTTAGTCCTCTTTAGGTTCATAAGGATAATTTTGACCATTGTCCAATGATCCACTCCTGGATCACTATTGTATCCCCTTGCCAGACTCATGGCAAGGCACACAACAGGTCTGGAACACAGCGTGGCATAGATAATAGAACCTATGGCTGAGGATAGTGAATTACTTTCATTCTCTCTCTATCTTCTGTCGTGGTCGGGCTTAGAGTCTTACTCAACTTCACACCTTGCAATGCAAGCAAGAACCCTTTCTTTGACTGGTCCATTTTGAACTTCTTCAGAACTTTGTCAAGGTATGTGCTTTGTGAAATTCCTATTAAGCGTCTCGATCTATCCCTATAGATCTTGATGCCCAATATATAAGCAGCTTCACCAAGGTCTTTCATTGAAAAATTCTTATTCAAGTATCCTTTTATGCTATCCAGAAATTCTATATCATTTCCAATCAGCAATATGTCATCCACATATAATATCAGAAATGCTACAGAGCTCCCACTCACTTTCTTGTAAATACATGCTTCATCATAAGTCTGTATAAAACCATATGCTTTGATCACCTCATCAAAGCATATATTCCAACTCCGAGATGCTTGCACCAGTCCATAGATGGATCGCTGGAGCTTGCACACTTTGTTAGAACCTTTATGATCGACAAAACCTTCTGGTTGCCTCATGTAGAACTCTTCTTTACGAAACCCGTTACGAAATGTAGTTTTGACGTCCATTTGCTAGATTTCAAAATCATAAAATGTGGCAATTGCTAACATGATTCCGACAGACTTAAGCATCGCTACGGGTGAGATAGTCTCATCATAGTCAACCCCTTGAACTTGTCAAAAACCTTTCGCGACAAGTTGAGCTTTGTAGACAGTGATATTACCATCAGCGTCTGTCTTCCTCTTGAAGATCTATTAATTTTCAATGGCCTCTGATCATCGGGCAAGTCCACCAAATTCCAAACTTTGTTCTCATAAATGGATCCTATCTTAGATTTCATGGCCTCAATCCATTTGCCTTAATCTAGGCTTATTATAGCTTCTTCATAGTTTGTAGGTTTGTCGTTGTCTAACAACATGATCATCATCATTAGCTTCCTCTCTGGTGCAGTACGTGTTCTTGTCGACCTATGAAGTTTAGTAGTACCTTTGATCTGAAGTTTCATGATCATCGTCATTAGCTTCCTATCTGGTTGGTGTAGCCATCACGGAAACAGGTTTCCCTTGTGTGCTACTTTCCAATTTGAGAGCAGGTACAACTACCTCATCAAGTTCTACTTTCCTCCCAGTCACTTCTTTCGAGAGAAAACTCCTTCTCTAAAAAGGACCCATTCTTAGCAACAAAGATTTTGCCTTCGGATTTGTGGTAGAAAGTATACCCAATAACTTCTTTCAGGTATCCTATTAAGACACACTTCTCCGCTTTTGGGTTCGAGCTTATAAGGCTGAAGCGTTTTGACATAAGTGTTGCATCCCCAAACTTTAAGAAATGACAACTTAGGTTTCTTGCCGAACCATAGTTCATACGGTGTCGTCTCAACGGATTTAGAGAGTGCCCTATTTAATGTGAATGCGGTTATCTCTAACGTATAACCCCAAAATGATAAAGGAAAATCGGTAAGAGACATCATAGAACGCACCATATCTAATAAAGTATGGTTATGACGTTCAGACACACCATTACGATGTGGTGTTCCAGGTGGCGTGAATTGTGAAACTATTCCACATTGTTTTAAATGAAGGCCAAACTCGTAACTCAAATATTTGCCTCCGTGATCAGATTGTAGAAACTTTATTTTCTTGTTAGGATGATTTTCCACTTCACTCCGAAATTCTTTGAACGTTTCAAATGTTTAAGACTTGTGTTTCATCAAGTAGATATACACATACCTACTCAAACCATATGTGAAGGTTACAAAATAATGATACCCGTCACATGCTTCAACACTCGTCTACCGCATACATCGGTATGTATTATTTTCAATAGGTCATCAGCTCACTCCATTGTTCCGGAGAATGGAGTTTTGGTCATCTTTCCCATGAGGCATGGTTCGCAAGTATCAAATGATTCATAATCAAGTGATTCCAAAAGTCCATCCGCATGGAGTTTCTTCATGCGCTTTACACCAATATGACCTAAACGGTAGTGCCACAAGTATGTTTCACTATCATTATCAACTTTTTATCTTTTGGCATCGATATTATGAATATGTGTATCACTACGATTGAAATTCAATAAACCATTTACACTGGGTGTATGACCATAGAAGGTTTTATTCATGTAAACAGAACAACAATTATTCTCTGACTTAAATGAATAATCGTATTAGCAATAAACACGATCTAATCATGTTCATGCTCAACACGCACACCAAATAACATTTATTTAGGCTCAACACTAATCCTGAAGGTAGAGGGAGTGTGCGATGGGGATCATATCAATCTTGGAAACACTTCCAACACACATCGTCAACTCACCCTTAACTAGTCTCCGTTTATTCTACAACGACTGTTTCGAGCTTCTAATCTTAGAAAGTAAACCGGTATCAAATACCCAGGGGATACTACGAGCACCATTAAGGTATACATCAATAACATGTATCTCAGATATACCATTGTTTACTTTGCCATCCTTCTTATCTGCCAAGTATTTGGGGCAGTTCTGCTTCTAGTTACCATTTCCTTTGTAGTAGAAGCACTCGGTCTCAGGCTTGGGTCCAACTTTGGGCTTCTTCATGGGAGCGGAAACTTGCTTGCCATTCTTTTTGAAGTTCCCTTTCTTTCCCTTGCCCTTTTTCTTGAAACTAGTGGTCTTATTAACCATCAACACTTGATGCTCTTTCTTGATTTCTACCTCCGTAGATTTCAGTATCGCGAAGAGCTCGGAAATCGTTTTAGTCATTCCTTGCATATTATAGTTCATCACGAAGCTCTAGTAGCTTGGTGATAGTGACTGGAGAACTCTGTCAATCACTATCTTATCTGGAAGATTAACTCCCACTTGATTCAAGTGATTGTAGTACCCAGACATTCTGAGCACATGCTCCCTAGCTGAGTTATTTTCCTCCATCTTGTAGGCAAAGTACTTGTCAGAGATCTCATGCCTCTCAACACGGGCATGAGCCTGAAATACCAATTTTAGCTCTTGTAACATCTTATATGTTCCATGGCATTCAAAATGTCTTGGGAGCCCCGATTCTAAGCCGTAAAGCATGGCGCACTAAATTATCAAGTAGTCATCATAACGTCTGCATCAGCTCCTGCAACAGGTCTATCACCTAGCGGTGCATCAAGGACATAATTCTTCTATGCAGCAATGAGGATAATCCTCACATCACGTACCCAGTTTGCATTATTGCTACCATCATCTTTCAACTTAGTTTTCTCTAGGAATGTATCAAAAATGGGGAAGCTACATCGTGAGCTATTGAACTACAACATAATTTGCAAAGACATTTTGACTATGTTGATGATAAATCTTAGTTCAATTAATCAAATTACTTATGAAGTCCCACTTAAATCAACATCCCTCAAGTTGTCTAAGTGATACATGATCCAAATCAACTAAACCATGTCCGATCATCACGTGAGATGGAGTAGTCTTCAATGGTGAACAGCATTATGTTGATCATATCTACTATATGACTCATGTTCGACCTTTCGGTCTCCAGTGTTCCGAGACCATGTCCGTACATGCTAGGCTTGTCAAGTTTAACCCAAGTATTCTGCATGTGCAAAACTGGCTTACACCCGTTGTATGTGAACGTAGAGTCTATCACACCCGATCATCACGAGATTCTTCGAAACGATGAACTTTAGCAATGGTGCATACTCAGGGAGAATGCTTTTATCTTGAATTAAGTGAATGGATCATCTTATAATGTTACCGTTGTTCTAAGCAAAATAAGATGCATAAAGGATAAACATCACATGCAATCAAAATATGTGGCATGATATGGCCATCATCATCTTGTGATTTTGATCTCCATCTCCAAAGCATCGGCATGATCTCCATCGTCACCGGAGCGACACCTTGATCTCCATCGTTGCATCGGGGTTGTCTCGCCAACTATTGCTTTTACAACTATTGCTAATGCATAGCGATAAAGTAAAGCAATTACATGATGCTTAGTGATTGACACGCGGGTCATACAATAAATTAAAGACAACCATAAGGCTCCTCCCTGTTGTCGAACTCATCAACATGCAAGTCATGAACTTATTACAAAACATGATCATCTCATACATCAACATATATTACATCACATCTTGACCATATCACATCACAACAAGCCCTGCAGAAACAAGTTAGACGTCCTCTACTTTGTTATTGCAAGTTTTATGTGGCTACT
Organism: Triticum dicoccoides; assembly: GCF_002162155.2. Taxonomy (NCBI): domain Eukaryota; kingdom Viridiplantae; phylum Streptophyta; class Magnoliopsida; order Poales; family Poaceae; genus Triticum; species Triticum dicoccoides. The sequence goes on along the minus strand of NC_041381.1, from coordinate 377,122,086 downwards.
ACGGGCAACTAGCAAGAACCGTCCTTACCTACGCAAAACCACAATGGCGATTATCAAGTTTGTTGTTTAAACCTTCTTCAAAGACCGGTCATAGTCAAATTCGATTCAACTAAATTAGGAGAAACAGACACCCGCCAACCACCATTATGCAAAACAAGTTGCATGTCAGTCGGTGGAACCGGTCTCATGTGCGTGGACATGTAAGGTTGGTCCGGGCCGGTTCATCCCACAATACGCAGAATCAAAATAAGATCTTGGTGGTAAGCAATATGAACATCACCGCCCACAACTCCTTTGTGTTCTACTCATGCAAATCATCTACGCATAGACCTGGCTCATGATGCCACTGCTGGGTAACATTGCATGGAAAACAAAAATACATATATGCACACGCAAGATCTATCCATGGAGATGCATAGCTACGAGAGGGGAGAGTGTGTCTACATACCCTCATAGACCGTTAAGAGGAAGCATTTATCAACGCGGTTGATATAGTCGTACACCTTCACAATCCTTCAGATCAAGTACCGAACGCACGACACCTCCGCATTCAGCACACATTCAGCTCGATGACATCCTTGCCTTCTTGATCCAACAAGACAGGCGAAGTAGAAGATGAGTTCCGGCAGCACGACGGCATGGTGACGGTGGTGGTAAAACTATCTGCATGACTTTGCCAAGCACAACGGATGTGGATGGAGGAGGAACTAGAACTAGAGGGAGACAGGGCACCGCACACAGCTTGGGGATCATGGTGTGTGCTGCCCCTCTCCCTCCTCACATATATATAGGTGGAGGGGGAGGGAAGGCAGCCCTAGGGGCACCCCAAGGTTGTCGGCGGCCGCCCTGGGCTGCTGCCCTAGGCGCCTCCCACTTTCCTTATTTAGCGGTGAAGGAGATGGCAGGGGAGGGGTCGGCGGCTGCCCTGCCTTGGTGCTCCCCCTTTCCTTCCTTGGCTCGTGGCCACAGGAGGTGGAGTGCGCCCAGCCCTTAGTGGGCTGGTGTGCCTCCCTCCTTTGGCACATGAGGCCCACCAAGTGTCGATGGCCTCCCAAAACCCCTTCCGGTACTCCATAAAACTCGGTACATTCCAAAACCTTTCCGGTGACCAAGTAGCATCGACCTATCCGGACCATTTTGGAGCTCCTCGTCATGTCCGTGATCTCATCCAGGACTCTGAACAACATTCGGTCACCAACTCACATAACTCATATAATACTATATCGTCAATGAACGTTAAACGTGCGGACCCTATGGGTTTGAGAATGATGTAGACATGACCGAGACGCTTCTCTCGTCAATAACCAATAGCGGGACCAGGATGCCCATATTGGTTTCTACATATTCTATGAAGATCTTTATCGGTCGAACCTTTATGACAACATTGTATTTCCCTTTGTCTGTCGGTACGTTACTTGCCCGAGATTCGATCGTCGGTATCTTAATACCTAGGTCAATCTCATCACCGACAAGTCTATTTACTCATTCCGTAATACATTATCTTGCAACTAACTCGTTAGTCACTTTGCTTGCAACCTTCTTGTGATGTGTATTACCGAGAGGGCCCAGAGATACCTCTCCATCATACGGAGTAACAAATCCCAATCTCGATTCACGCCAACTCAACAGACACCTTCAGAGATACCTATAGAGCATCTTTATGATCACCCAATTATGTTGTGACATTTTATAGTACACAGGGTATTCCTCTGGTATCAGGGAGTTGTATGATCTCATGGTCGAAGAAATATGTATTTGACATTAAGAAAGCAGTAGCAATAAACTGAATGATCATATGCTAAGCTAACAGATGGGTCTTGTCCATCACATCATTCTCCTAATGGTGTGATCCAGTTATCAAATGACAACTCATGTCTATGGTTAGGAAACCTTAACCATCTTTGATCAACTAGCTAGTCTAGTAGAGGCTCACTAGGGACACGATATTTGTTTATGTATCCACACATGTATTTAAGTTTCCGGTCAATACAATTCTAGCATGAATAATAAACCTTTATCATGATTAAAGAAATATAATAATAACCATTTTATTATTGCCTCCAGGGCATATTTCCATCACAGGCCACCCCCTCCTGACCAGGCTGGTAGTTCGGCGTGGCAACACCAGCAGGATCCCATGTCAGGCTACGTGTTTCAGCTAGAACCACACCAGCAGGGTCCCACATCGGACTTTGTGATGCAACCTCCGCCTACAAGTATGTTTCTTCATATTACTTCTTTTCACTATCAATTGGGACTACGTATTTCACCATTACTTAGGTTCCCTCCCTCCCGCAGCAGCCTACGAATATATGGCGTCTATGTCCGGAGATGACGCGTCTAAGTCTGGATCCGCGTGGCATAGTAATCATGAAGGTGGGCATAACACACAGGATTACATGTCGTAGCACAATGAGTGGATGGACACGTATTCGACTCCTGCACCACCTCCCACACAGGAAACACAGTACCAGGACAACTCCGAGCTTCCTCCTCGTAATGTTGGGGCACCCCACAGGTATAGGTGGTCGACGCCGCCTCCACCACCTGCACAACATGGCGGACGATGAGGCTGATGCTTGTGTGGCATATATCTATCTATGTATGCGAGAGACATATTCTACCTATGTATGTGTGAGACTTATATCAACCTATGTATGTGAGAGACATATTCTACCTATGTATGGGAGAGACATATTTCTATTAAGTCGCATTGTTATTCAAGTTATATTTCTAGAGAGACTGCTATAGATAATTAAGATACTAGTACATCTGAATTAAACGGTACGAATGAGCTTAAATAATACAGCATACAAACTACATGAAGACATCACCGTCATCGTCCGTCGATGCAACACTCTTGCCCTTCGACGATGAGGCACTCTTGGCATTCGACGATGCTGGTGTCTTGGCCTTGGAGCTTAGCATGAAGATATCATCTTCATCCTCACTGTCGGCAGTGCGTAAATAAGTATATTTTGTTGCAGTCTTTAGGAAAGTTTCACTCTTATGCTCTTGCTTCTTCCACCTTCCATGCAACCTAAGAAGTTCCTTTTGTATCTCCACAAAGGTCCTTGCAGGCCACCCGCACCTACATAATGTGTGACCCAACTCATTCAGTACGGTGTCACTACTGATGAGTTCGTCCCATGGAACTATCCTATTGTCTATCTTGAAATCGAGGCTAACCTCAGAAGACATTTGGTCATACTAGGGTGAAAACTATGATCGAAAGGATAATCGAACATCTTGACGAGACTACACTGCACTGCTTACCCACCTTCATGTGGAGGAGGATTTATAGGTTGAGAAGAGAAAGATGGTGGGAAAGAAGATGGCGGGAAAGGGTTGGCGGGAAATAATGACGGGAAAAGGTTGGTGAGAAAGAAGATAGCGGGAAATGGTTGGCGGGAAGGATAATGCCGGGAACATATTGTGGAAAGTTTTACGGAAATTGCGGCTAAGTCGAGCGAGGGTGGTGGGATAAAATTATGGTTCAAAATGTGGTTCCATGCAACTATGGGCTGAAAAAATTGGTCTCATGCAACTATCGTCTTAGCCTAAGCCGATTTGAACTAACTGGCTTTGGTGTCGCCGATTAGTACTAATTAGCTATGGTTAAGACGATTAGCTCCAATCGGCTTAGGCTAGGACGACTAGAGCTAATGCCTCTACCCGACTAGCGGGTGAAACCTAGTCGGCTTACATTAAGCCGACTGGATCTACGCCGAGGCCGACTGGATCCAGTCGGCTTAACCTAAGCCGACACTGTATTATATTTGTAATATATCAAAACCGTGTATCATTTTTAAAATTTATTAAAAAATGTATTGTTTAAAAAATTAGCCAATTATTTATGTAAACTACATGGCAAAATACTTACTGCATATGGTCTTTTGTTAATTTTCTGTTTTTGCACACGTAGTAGGTTTTGGGCATTTTTTATATGTTTGTTTTAATCTTTTTTTTTTGAGACAATTTGTTTTAATCTTTTGTAAACATGTAATTGTTTTGGGCCAGGAGGCCCATGAAGATCATGGCTGGAGTAGTGTTCGGGACGCAGGGTGATCCTATCGAACAAAAAAGAAATTGGCTCGTTCGAGGGGAAGCTACACGCAGAACCTTTTGTTTAGTCTGGGAAGATTGAACGTCAGGTGGATATCGATCAACGTCCATTTTTAAACTATGTAAATATTCTGGATGACATGATATTCTATATCTGTGTATTATGTACTCCTTCAATAAAGACACACATATAAGAGCGTTTAGACAAAAGTAGATATCTAAACACTCTTATATTACTATACGAAGGGATACTTATTATATTTTTTCAATACTGCAAACGGAAAGGAGCCGACGGTTTACCGGCGAAAAAAAAAAGATGGGCCTGCGACAACTCTTGTGCCCATGGTTGCCGCTTGGAGGCAAGTCTCCAACGCTGTCAGAGCGACCACCGACACAGCGCCCGGGCGCAGTCCAGAACTACTCGATTGCGAAATGATTCGGCGCCCCGTCCCCACGGCGACGGGAGCGCAGGAGCCGCAAACGGCGCTGCCGTGAGTAACCCGCACGGAAACGACGCGAGGATTGTAGAAAACCGAGGAGGAGCAGGGAGCCTGCCTAGCCAGCAGCAGCATCTAGCCCTGGAGACTTTGCACGTCGAGATCTGTGCACCCGGAAAAGCTCCTTTTTCCCCAAGCTGAGGCGCTGCTGCGCGGCCATAAATTCCCATAACTCACGGGACGCTGCCTCTGGCGCCGGTTTGAATGCGACGCATGCAAGACGATGCCGACGCGATTGATGCTCCGGTACGTAGTCCAGTCTCTACGAGTACCACTACTAGCATCAACGGCGCCACCAACCAGGCAAGCAGTCACTGATGGAGCTGCGTGCACACTGCGTGCACAGTGCTCCTCCAGTGCTGGACGCCTCGTCGACACGCGGCTCACCGTGCCCGTATGTTACGCTACTGTGGGCGCGTTTGATTGCCACATGCAGTCCAACCATCAGGTCCGCGCATGATCTGCGTGACCTGTTTTGGTTGCCTGGGTTGTATGCGTTTTGTGGTCTGTACGGACTTTAGAGTAGGCCTGAGATTGGCTCGGCGCGGCCACGCGTGCGAGGGGTTGCACTCCTCGGCCAGCGCGGGAGACGGTGGAACGCCTCATAACTCCCCTCACTCTTCTATCACCGTCCCGCCCGCACTGTTTCCACCGCTCCCTCTCTGCCTCACCGCCCCTCCCTCTTCTCGCATTCAATGGCTCCGCCTCGCCCACCGCCGCGCCATCCTCTGACCACGTCAACCAGCGCATCGCCAGCATCCAGGAGCGATGGCTGGCCGGGTTCCAGAACTCGGGCAGGGACCTGGCGTCGACGCTGTGAGCGCCGTCCCCCATCTGCTGCCGGCCACCACGAGCGCCGGCCAATGCGGTATCGGTCGTTCCTGCTCCGCCGCCTATTCCGGACCTCGTGCTCCTGGGCTTGGCGCCGGCGCCGTCCACGGAGCCACCGCTTCTTGGGACCCCATTGGGCAGTTTTTTTTAAGTGCAACTAATCCATGGATGGTTTTGGTAATTCTTAACAACATATAGTTCATTGAACTAATGCTCTTTCAAGATGATCATTTCATAAAGTTCAATGATTGGCAATTTGGCATGGCATGGACTAGAGATGTGGACCCCTCAAAATGCTAAGGACACATATTGGCAACAAGCTCAAGACTTTACATTTTTTATTTTAGTGATCCAAGATCACATTAAGTCAATAGGAAAGCCAATACTATTAAAAGGGGATGAGATGTTGCTTAATGACTTACTTGCTCAAAATGCTTAGTGATATGCTCCAAAACCCTCAATCACTTTCTCATTTACACACATGTCCTAAACCTAAAAGTCAAACTCGGCCCCATCGATTTGATCTATCCGGCGCCACCGAGTTTCATTTCACATAGCCACTGTCACAAACCCTAGTCACTTCGGTTTCATCGATAGGGATCTCGGTCTCACCGAGATGGGATTGCAAACTCATTGTTTCCTTTTTGTAACATTTTGGTCCCACCAAAATGAGCGAATTGGTCCCACCGAGTGTGCAATGCAAACTCCCTGTTTTCCTTTTTGTAACATTTCGGTCCCACCGAAATGAGCGAATCGGTCCCATCGAGTTTGCCTCACCAACTCTCTATGTGCCTATTGCTAAAATCGGTCCCACCGAGTTCATGTGATCGGTCACACCGAGATTACGTTATGCCCTAACCCTAGCATATTGGTCCCATCGAGTTGATTGTGTTGGTCCCACCGAAAAACCTAACGTTCATATTTTGACCTGAATTGGTATGACCGAGTTTTATCATTCGGTCCCACCGAGTTTGGGAATCTGTGTGTAACGGTTAGATTTTGTGTGGAGGCTATATATACCCCTCCACCCATTCTTCATTCGTGGAGAGAGCCATCAGAATGTGCCTACACTTCCAGCATTCATTTCCTAAGAGAGAACCACCTATTCATGTGTTGAGACCAATATATTCCACTCCAACCACAAGAATCTTGATCTCTAACCTTCCCCAAGTTGCTTTTCACTCAAATCATCTTTCCACCATAGCTAAATCTGTGAGAGAGAGTTGAGTGTTGGGGAGACTATCATTTGAAGCACAAGAGCAAGAAGTTCATCATCAACACACCATCTATTACCTTTTGGAGAGTGGTGTCTCCTAGATTGGTTAGGTGTCACTTGGGAGCCTTCGTAAAGATTGTGGAGTTGAACCAAGGAGTTTGTAAGGGCAAGGAGGTCGCCTACTTCATGAAGATCTACCCTAGTGAGGCAAGTCCTTAGTGGGAGATGGCCATAGTCGGATAGACAAGGTTGCTTCTTCGTGGACCCTTCATGGGTGAAGCCCTCTGTGGACTCGCGCAACCGTTACCCTTCATGGATGTCTCCATCAACGTGGATGTACGATAACACCACCTATCGGAACCACGCCAAAAATCTCCGTGTCAACATTGCGTTTGCTCCCTCCAAACTCCTCCCATTTACTTTCTTGCAAGTTGCATGCTTTACTTTCCGCTGCTCATATACTCTTTGCATGCTTGATTGAATTGTGTTGAGATTGCTTGACTTATGCTAAGTTGCTAAAATCTGCCAATAATTAAAATTGGGAAAAGGTTAAGTTTTTATTTGGTCAAGTAGTCTAATCACCCCCCCCCCTCTAGACATAATTTCGATCTTATAGGTTTCTTGACCCCCGTCCAAGGGTTTTCTCCTGTCGGTGCGCCGTCCTCCTCGACCTCCAGCGTGGCCATGAGCATGGGGCCGATGCCGCAAGCCATCGCCAGGGCTGGCTCCTCCTCTGCTCTGCCACCTCTCTCCTCCCCGCCGTGGTTTTCACCCCGGCCTCGGTTCGCTGCAAATGCGCAAGCTCTAGTGAGTCAAACCCCCCAATGCTTGCTCGTAGATGTAGATTAGGGGTTTATTTCTTAGGCATGTGCTAGTACTAAGTGGATTCGATAGGATTAGATAGGATTCGAGTAGATCCGATTGGATGCGATATCGAATCCAATCCGACCGATCTGTTCTTGTGTGCTACAGTGTGTGTCCTAGGATAATGTTCTTCTGCTATTGCTTTCCTAGGATCTATGTTCACGCTAGGAGCTGTGTTCATGCTAGAATCCCCAATGCTAGTGTGCTTTGCTAGATCTGTGTTCATGGTAGGGTCTTGCTAGTGTTCATGCAAATGGCATGTTCATGTTCAAGCTAGGATCATGTTCATGTTGCTGTTCATGTTGCATGTTGCATGCTCTAGATTGTTATACGTGCATGTAGTAGGACCAGTTTAGGATGCTGCCAAATGTGCATGGGTGCACATGGATGCTATTGATGAGTGGCACTTGTTGTTGCTCCTTGTAGATGTTTCTGTGCTTAGGATAGTGCACTAATGAGTGGCAGTTGCAGAAAACTAGATGCCACTGATCGGTGGCATTTGCTCATGGGTAACTACCATTAACCAGTGGCACTTGCTATTGGGCAAGTACCCTGATCAGTGGCATTTGCCCAAGAGCAAGTGCCATTGGTAAGTGGCATTTGGCAAAGAGTTTGTGCACTGATGAGTGGCATTTGCTCTTGGGCAAATGTCTCTGATAAGTGCCATTTGCTGTAGTGCTAGTGCAACTAATCGGTGGCATTTGATAAGTGCCATCTGGCAAAGAGTTTGTGCACTAATACTTGTCATCTTACCTGACAAGATATTAAACAGTGACTGGGATGTGACGGGTGGAGGAGCTCCGGTGGTGGCCGGAGCTGAGGGCGCCGAGGATTTCATTCTCACGAACAGGTGACTCAGGACGGTGGACCTGCCTGGCAGGATCGCCCTTCATGAGCCTGTCTCGTTCAAGGGGACGATCTCCGAGGCAGGGCCACGAGGAGGGGGCCCGGGAGCCACTGCGCTTCTACCAGCACAACAAGGACAACAAGGACCTCGCCATGCTCTTCATCCCTCGCAAGTTCGTGGACGTGATGAACACCTGGTTGGTCATCAAGCGGCTCCTGCGCGTGGTCAGGCTGTCGGCGAACAAGCGGTGTGTGTTTTGGGTGCAGGTCCAGAACTTCGAGGGGCACATGGTGCTTTGCCGGGGCTGGAACTACTTTTGTCGCCGCCACCGGATCATCCCCGGCTACCTCATCGTTGTGCGCATCTCATGACTCGGCCTCAAGGTACAAATCTACAACCATGACTCCTCGGTCATGTGAAGGTTTCGTTGCAGTAGGCACAACTGCGTTGGTGACATTGAGCATGCAATGTAGTTAACTTTTATGGTGTTAGTGTTGAACTTTTATGATGTGTGGCTAGACTTATGGTACTTGTGTTGGGAACATGTTAATATTTTGGCCAGGAGCAGCACCCTGGCGTGGAGCAAGGAAGAAGGATGCCCCTGCTGTTAATCTAAGTAGTTTGCTATCATTTCTTTGCTTGCTTTGTTTGATCTCATTTGGTTGCTTGCTTTGTTTGATCTCATATGTGCTTGTTGTTGTGCTGATCATGTGGTGGTAAGGCCACCACATTTGAATGGGGTGAGCAGAACACAAACGTTGTTTGCAACCAAACAGCTGAAGTTTGCATCTGCTCACACCCTAAGCACAAAAACGGCAACCAAACAGCAAGGGGGTAACTATCACTTCATGCGATGCAGACAACCAAACAGGTTGCATCTGCTGCATATGAAGAACCAGGCTGACTGGAGATGTGTATGCAATGCGGGTACTATAGCGAACTGCAACCAAACAGGCCCTACGTGTATCCACATGCGTGCGCATACCTTTACCCAGCTATGTCAACAATTTCTTCTTCCTTCCATAGTAACCAGTTTTGGCGTGGCAAAATACTACGAGGACAAAGATCAGCATGAACCGTCTTTCATGTACCAGTTACCACGGGTAGCTGGCCTTGCCGCGGTGGCACAACTTGAAGGCAAATATCCAAATATGTATCGGTAGAACCAGAATCAGCAAACTTTTGGTTTAGGAGCTACTACTATCTAGTTGCAGGTTGCAAATTCAGGCCTTCAAACACCAGCAGGCGTGTCACTGACCTGACACATTTTATTTAATGGCGAACCTTCAAAATCATACAACCCATGCAACGCTATGTAAATACAATCAACAACACGCAGTTCATCTTCATAATGATGACTTTTTTCAGAGCTTCCTATATTTTGAGAAGCCCCCCACTTTTAGGCCGTTCTTCCATTCTGCCTTTGTCTTGCTCTAAGCCATCTGACTTCCTAGATGTATCCCAATCTCTATTTCTCTCGCGTAAAGACTTTTTTTTACGTGAGAAATTCTGGGATCTGCGATTGGACATGGAAAATAGAAATATTTTTTCGGATCAACTTTGCATCGCCGGACAAAAGAAGCATGGTTTATCAAAGTTCAACAGCAAATTCATACTATGAACTTAAAACATGGTTAAAATATAAACATAACAAGGAAGGGCGGAGGAAATCACCATTTCCTCGATGGCCCCTTCCTCTTCCGGTCGTTGGCGCGGCTGTGACCCTCCTCCGTGTAGGCGTCGGCGTCCGAAGGTGCATCGTGGTAGGAACTGGAGGTGGAGCCGTCCGTCGGGTCCGAGTCGGAGCTGCACCTCATGCCCCATAGCCTGCGGAGCAGGCGGTCCTGCTCGAATGCATGGTGGGCCGCCTTCGCCTTTGCCGCCACCTCCTTGGTTGCCTCGTGCTCCGACAATTCGACGGCGAGTCGGAGTGTCTTGCCATTCTTCTGGTGGAGGCGTCGTGCATCCGTCTTCGCCTTCGTCAGAGTGCAGCGAAGGGCCGACGCAAGGAGTGCATGTTGGGGAACGTTGCAGAAAATTAAAATTTTTCCTACGGTTTCACCAAGATCCATCTATGAGTTCATCTAAGCAACGAGTCATGGGAGAGAGATTGCATCTACATACCACTTTGTAGATCGCGTACGGAAGCGTTCGAGGGAACGGTGATGATGGAGTCGTACTCGCCGTGATTCAGATCACCGATGACCAAGTGCTGAACGGACAGCACCTCTGCGTTCAACACACGTACGGTACGGACGACGTCTCCTCCTTCTTGATCCAGCAAGGGGGAAGGAGAGGTTGAGGAAGAAGGCTCCAGCAGCAGCACGACGGCGTGATGATGGTGGAGAGGCAGTACTCCAACAGGGCTTCGCCAAGCGCTCAACGGAGGAGGAGAGATGTTGGGGAGGGGAGGGGCTGCGCCTTGGATCAGGTGTTCAGCCCTCCCCTCGCCCCTCTATTTATAAGGGAAGGGGGAAGGGGGCGGCCCCCTATAGATGAGATCTAGAGGGGGCGCGGCGTCCAGGGAGGGGGGCTTGCCCCCCAAGCAAGGGGGGTGTGCCCCCACTAGGGTTCCCCCCCCCCAACCCTAGGCGCATGGGCCCAAGGGGGGGCGCGCCCAGCCCTCCAGGGACTGGTGCCCTGCCCCACGCGGCCCATGTGGCCCACCAAGAGGGGTGGCCCCTCCCGGTGGACCCCCGGAACCCTTCCGGTGGCCCCAGTACAATACCGATATGTCCCCGAAACTTTCCGGTGTCCGTATGACAACTTCCCATATATAAATCTTCACCTCCGGACCCTTCCGGAACTCCTCGTGACGTCCGGGATCTCATCCGGGACTCCGAACAACATTCGGTAATCACATACATGTCTTCCTTATAACCCTAGCGTCACCAAACCTTAAGTGTGTAGACCCTACGGGTTCGGGAGACATGCAGACATGACCGAGACGGTTGTCCGGTCAATAACCAACAGCGGGATCTGGATACCCATGTTGGCTCCCACATGCTCCTCGATGATCTCATCGGATGAACCACGATGTCGAGGATTCAAACAACCATGTATACTATTCCCTTTGTCAGACGGTATGTTACTTGCCCGAGACTCGATCGTCGGTATCCCAATACCTCGTTCAGTCTCGTTACCGGCAAGTCACTTTACTCGTACCGTAATGCATGATCCCGTGACCAGACACTTGGTCACTTTGAGCTCATTATGATGATGCACTACCGAGTGGGCCCAGTGATACCTCTCCGTAATCCGGAGTGACAAATCCCAGTCTCGATCCGTGTCAACCCAACAGACACTTTCGGAGATACCTGTAGTGCACCTTTATAGTCACCCAGTTACGTTGTGACATTTGGTACACCCAAAGCACTTATACGGTATCCGGGAGTTACACGATCTCATGGTCTAAGGAAGAGATACTTGACATTGGAAAAGCTCTAGCAAAACGAACTACACGATCTTGTGCTATGCTTAGGATTGGGTCTTGTCCATCACGTCATTCTCCTAATGACGTGATCCCGTTGTCAATGACATCTAATGTCCATAGTTAGGAAACCATGACTATCTGTTGACCAATGAGCTAGTCAACTAGAGGCTTACTAGGGACGTATTGTGGTCTATGTATTCACACGTGTATTACGATTTCCGGATAATACAATTATAGCATGAATAAAAGACAATTATCATGAACAAGGAAATATAATAGTAATCCATTTATGATTGCCTCTAGGGCATATTTCCAACAGTCTCCCACTTGCATTAGAGTCAATAATCTAGTTACATTGTGATGAATCGAACACCCATAGAGTTCTGGTGTTGATCATGTTTTGCTCGCGAGAGAGGTTTAGTCAACGGATCTGCGACATTCAGATCCGTATGTACTTTGCAAATATCTATGTCTCCCTCTTGAACATTTTCACGGATGGAGTTGAAGCGACGCTTGATGTGCCTGGTCTTCTTGTGAAACCTGGGCTCCTTGGCAAGGGCAATAGCTCCAGTGTTGTCACAGAAGAGTTTGATCGGCCCCGACGCATTGGGTATGACTCCTAGGTCAGTGATGAACTCCTTCACCCAAATTGCTTCATGCGCTGCCTCCGAGGCTGCCATGTACTCCGCTTCACATGTAGATCCCGCGACGACGCTCTGCTTGCAGCTGCACCAGCTTACTGCTCCACCATTCAACATATACACGTATCCGGTTTGTGACTTAGAGTCATCCAGATCTGTGTCGAAGCTAGCATCGACGTAACCCTTTACGACGAGCTCTTCGTCACCTCCATAAACGAGAAACATGTCCTTTGTCCTTTTCAGGTACTTCAGGATATTCTTGACCGCTGTCCAGTGTTCCTTGCCGGGATTACTTTGGTACCTTCCTACCAAACTTACGGCAAGGTTTACATCAGGTCTGGTACACAGCATGGCATACATAATAGATCCTATGGCTGAGGCATAGGGGATGACGCTCATCTCTTCTTTATCTTTTGCCGTGGTCGGGCATTGAGCCGAGCTCAATCTCACACCTTGCAGTACAGGCAAGAACCTTTTCTTGGACTGATCCATTTTGAACTTCTTCAAAATCTTATCAAGGTATGTGCTTTGTGAAAGACCTATGAGGCGTCTCGATCTATCCCTATAGATCTTGATGCCTAATATGTAAGCAGCTTCTCCAAGGTCCTTCATTGAAAAACACTTATTCAAGTAGGCCTTAATGCTATCCAAGAATTCTATATCATTTCCCATCAAAAGTATGTCATCTACATATAATATGAGAAATGCTACAGAGCTCCCACTCACATTCTTGTAAACGTAGGCTTCTCCGTAAGTCTGCATAAACCCAAACGCTTTGATCATCTCATCAAAACGAATGTTCCAACTCCGAGATGCTTGCACCAGCCCATAAATGGATCACTGGAGCTTGCACACTTTGTTAGCATTCTTAGGATCGACAAAACCCTCCGGCTGCATCATATACAGTTCTTCCTTAAGATGCCCGTTAAGGAATGCCGTTTTGACGTCCATCTGTCATATCTCATAATCATAGTATGCGGCAATTGCTAACATGATTCAGACGGACTTAAGCTTTTCTACGGGAGAGAAAGTCTCATCGTAGTCAATCCCTTGAACTTGCCGATAACCCTTAGCAACAAGTCGAGCTTTATAGATGGTGACATTACCATCCGCGTCCGTCTTCTTCTTAAAGATCCATTTGTTTTCTATCGCTCGCCGATCATCGGGCAAGTCAGTCAAAGTCCATACTTTGTTTTCATACATGGATTCTATCTCAGATTTCATGGCTTCTAGCCATTTGTTGGAATCTGGGCCCGCCATCGCTTCTTCATAGTTCGAAGGTTCACCGTTGTCTAACAACATGATTTCCAGGACAGGGTTGCCATACCACTCTGGTGTGGAACGTGTCCTTGTGGACCTACAAAGTTCAGTAGCAACTTGATCAGAAGTACCTTGATCATCATCATTAATTTCCTCTCCAGTCGGTGTAGGCACCACAGGAACGTTTTCCTGAGCTGCACTACTTTCCGGTTCAAGAGGTAGTACTTCATCGAGTTCTACTTTCCTCCCACTTACTCCTTTCGAGAGAAACTCTTTTTCCAGAAAGGATCCGTTCTTGGCAACAAAGATCTTGCCCTCTGATCTTAAGTAGAAGGTATACCCAATGGTTTCCTTGGGGTATCCTATGAAGACGCATTTTTCCGACTTGGGTTCGAGCTTTTCAGGTTGAAGTTTCTTGACATAAGCATCGCATCCCCAAACTTTTAGAAACGACAGCTTAGGTTTCTTCCCAAACCATAATTCATACGGTGTCGTCTCAACGGATTTAGACGGTGCCCTATTTAAAGTGAATGTAGCTGTCTCTAGAGCGTATCCCCAAAATGATAGCGGTAAATCGGTAAGAGACATCATAGATCGCACCATATCCAATAGAGTGCGATTACGACGTTCGGACACACTGTTACGCTGAGGTGTTCCAGGCGGCGTGAGTTGTGAAACGATTCCACATTTTCTTAAGTGTGTACCAAACTCGTGACTTAAATATTCTCCTCCACGATCCGATCGTAAGAACTTTATCTTTCGGTCACGTTGATTCTCTACTTCATTCTGAAATTCCTTGAACTTTTCAAAGGTCTCAGACTTGTGTTTCATCAAGTAGACATACCCATATCTACTCAAGTCATCAGTGAGAGTGAGAACATAACGGTATCCTCCGCGAGCCTCAACGCTCATTGGACCGCACACATCGGTATGTATGATTTCCAACAAGTTAGTTGCTCGCTCCATTGTTCCGGAGAACGGGGTCTTGGTCATTTTCCCATGAGGCATGGTTCGCATGTGTCAAATGATTCATAATCTAGAGACTCTAAAAGTCCATCAGCATGGAGCTTCTTCATGCGCTTGACACCAATGTGACCAAGGCGGCAGTGCCACAAGTATGTGGGACTATCGTTATCAACTTTACATCTTTTGGTATTCACACTATGAATATGTGTAACATTACGTTCGAGATTCATTAAGAATAAACCATTGACCATCGGGGCATGACCATAAAACATATCTCTCATATAAATAGAACAACCATTATTCTCGGATTTAAATGAGTAGCCATCTCGTATCAAACGAGATCCAGATACAATGTTCATGCTCAAACTTGGCACTAAATAACAATTATTGAGGTTTAAAACTAATCCCGTAGGTAAATGTAGAGGTAGCGTGCCGACGACGATCACATCGACCTTGGAACCATTCCCGACGTGTATCGTCACCTCGTCCTTCACCAGTCTCCGCTTATTCCGCAGCTCCTGCTGTGAGTTACAAATGTGAGCAACGGCACCGGTATCAAATACCCAGGAGTTACTACGAGTACTGGTAAGGTACACATCAATTACAAATATACCTTTAGTGTTGCCGGCCTTCTTGTCCGCTAAGTATTTGGGGCAGTTCCGCTTCCAGTGACCCTTCCCCTTGCAATAAAAGCACTCAGTTTCAGGCTTGGGTCCATTCTTTGACTTCTTCCCGGCAAATGGCTTACCGGGCGCGGCAACATCTTTGTCGTCCTTCTTGAAGTTCTTCTTACCCTTGCCCTTTTTGAACTTAGTGGTCTTATTGACCATCAACACTTGATGTTCTTTCTTGATTTCAACCTCTGCTGACTTCAGCATTGAGAATACTTCAGGAATGGTCTTCACCATCCCCTGCATATTGTAGTTCAACACAAAGCTCTTGTAGCTCGGTGGGAGCGACTAAAGGATTCTGTCAATGACCGCCTCTTCCGGGAGGTTGATCTCCAACTGGGACAGGCGGTTGTGCAACCTAGACATTTTGAGTATGTGCTCACTGACAGAACTGTTTTCCTCCATCTTACAACTATAGAACTTGTCGGAGACTTCATATCTCTCGACTCGGGCATGAGCTTGGAAAACCATTTTTAGCTCCTCGAACATCTCATATGCTCCGTGCTTCTCAAAACGCTTTTGGTGCCCCGGTTCTAAGCTGTAAAGCATGCCGCACTGAACGAGGGAGTAATCATCAGCACGTGATTGCCAAGTGTTCATAACGTCTTGGTTCTCTGGGATGGGTGCTTCACCTAGCGGTGCATCTAGGACATAGTCTTTCTTGGCTGCTATGAGGATGATCCTCAGGTTCCGGACCCAGTCCGAATAGTTGCTGCCATCATCTTTCAGCTTGGTTTTCTCTAGGAACGCGTTGAAGTTCATGTTGACATGGCCATTTGATCTACAAGACATATTTTGCAAAAGTTTTAGACTAAGTTCATGATAATTAAGTTCATCTAATCAAATTATTTAATGAACTCCCACTCAGATTAGACATCCCTCTAGTCATCTAAGTGTTACACGATCCGAGTCGACTAGGCCGTGTCCGATCATCACGTGAGATGGACTAGTCATCATCGGTGAACATCTCCATGTTGATCGTATCTTCCATACGACTCATGTTCGACCTTTCGGTCTCTGTGTTCCGAGGCCATGTATGTACATGCTAGGCTCGTCAAGTTAACCCTAAGTGTTCTGCATGTGTAAATCTGTCTTACACCCGTTGTATGTGAACGTAAGGATCTATCACACGCGATCATCACGTGGTGCTTCGAAACGACGAACTTTAGCAACGGTGCACAGTTAGGGGGAACACTTTCTTGAAATTATTATAAGGGATCATCTTATTTACTACGGCCGTTCTAAGTAAACAAGATGCATAAAACATAATAAACATCACATGCAATTATATAGTAGTGACATGATATGGCCAATATCATATAGCTCCTTTGATCTCCATCTTCGGGGCTCCATGATCATCTTCGTCACTGGCATGACACCATGATCTCCATCATTGTGTCTTCATGAAGTTGTCACGCCAACGACTACTTCTACTTCTATGGCTAACGCGTTTAGCAATAAAGTAAAGTAATTTACATGGCGTTCTTCAATGACACGCAGGTCATACAAAAAATAAAGACAACTCCTATGGCTCCTGCCGGTTGTCATACTCATCGACATGCAAGTCGTGATTCCTATTACAAGAACATGATCTCATACATCACAATATATCATTCATCATTCATCACAACTTCTGGCCATATCACATCACATGACAATTGCTGCAAAAACAAGTTAGACGTCCTCTAATTGTTGTTGCATCTTTTACGTGGCTGCAATTGGGTTCTAGTAAGAACGTTTTTTTACCTATGAATAACCACAACGTGATTTTGTCAACTTCTATTTACCCTTCATAAGGACCCTTTTCATCTAATCCGCTCCAACTAAAGTAGGAGAGACAGACACCCGCTAGCCACCTTATGCAACTAGTGCATGTCAGTCGGTGGAACCTGTCTCACGTAAGCGTACGTGTAAGGTCGGTCTGGGCCGCTTCATCCAACAATACCGCTGAAGCAAGAAAAGACTAGTAGCGGCAAGCAAGTTGACAAGATCTACGCCCACAACAAAATTGTGTTCTACTCGTGCAATAGAGAACTACGCATAGACCTAGCTCATGATGCCACTGTTGGGGAATGTTGCAGAAAATTAAAAATTTTCCTACGGTTTCACCAAGATCCATCTATGAGTTCATCTAAGCAACGAGTCATGGGAGAGAGATTGCATCTACATACCACTTTGTAGATCGCGTACGGAAGCGTTCGAGGGAACGGTGATGATGGAGCCGTACTCGTCGTGATTCAGATCACCAATGACCAAGTGCTGGACGGACAGCACCTCCGCGTTCAACACACGTACGGTACGGACGACGTCTCCTCCTTCTTGATCCAGCAAGGGGGAAGGAGAGGTTGAGGAAGAACGCTCCAGCAGCAGCACGACGGCGTGATGATGGTGAAGAGGCAGTACTCCGACAGGGCTTCGCCAAGCGCTCAACGGAGGAGGAGAGATGTTGGGGAGGGGAGGGGCTGCGCCTTGGATCAGGTGTTCAGCCCTCCCCTCGCCCCTCTATTTATAGGGGAAGGGGGAAGGGGGCCAGCCCCCTCTAGATGAGATCTAGAGGGGGGGCGGCGGCCAGGGAGGGGGGCTTGCCCCCCAAGCAAGGGGGGTGCGCCCCCACTAGGGTCCCCCCCCAACCCTAGGCGCATGGGCCCAAGGGGGGGCGCGCCCAGCCCTCCAGGGACTGGTGCCCTACCCCACGCGGCCCATGTGGCCCACCAAGAGGGGTGGCCCCTCCCGGTGGACCCCCGGAACCCTTCCGGTGGCCCCAGTACAATACCGATATGTCCCCGAAACTTTCCAGTGTCCGTATGACAACTTCCCATATATAAATCTTCACCTCCGGACCCTTCCGGAACTCCTCGTGACATCCGGGATCTCATCCGGGACTCCGAACGACATTCGGTAATCACATACATGTCTTCCTTATAACCCTAGCGTCACCGAACCTTAAGTGTGTAGACCCTACGGGTTCGGGAGACATGCAGACATGACCGAGACGGTTGTCCGGTCAATAACCAACAGCGGGATCTGGATACCCATGTTGGCTCCCACATGCTCCTCGATGATCTCATCGGATGAACCACGATGTCGAGGATTCAAACAACCATGTATACTATTCCCTTTGTCAGACGGTATGTTACTTGCCCGAGACTCGATCGTCGGTATCCCAATACCTTGTTCAGTCTCGTTACCGGCAAGTCACTTTACTCGTACCGTAATGCATGATCCCGTGACCAGACACTTGGTCACTTTGAGCTCATTATGATGATGCACTACCGAGTGGGCCCAGTGATACCTCTCCGTAATCCGGAGTGACAAATCCCAGTCTCGATCCGTGTCAACCCAACAGACACTTTCAGAGATACCTGTAGTGCACCTTTATAGTCACCCAGTTACGTTGTGACGTTTGGTACACCCAAAGCACTTCTACGGTATCCGGGAGTTACACGATCTCATGGTCTAAGGAAGAGATACTTGACATTGGAAAAGCTCTAGCAAAACGAACTACACGATCTTGTGCTATGCTTAGGATTGGGTCTTGTCCATCACGTCATTCTCCTAATGTCGTGATCCCGTTGTCAATGACATCTAATGTCCATAGTCAGGAAACCATGACTATCTGTTGACCAACGAGCTAGTCAACTAGAGGCTTACTAGGGACGTATTGTGGTCTATGTATTCACACGTGTATTACGATTTCCGGATAATACAATTATAGCATGAATAAAAGACAATTATCATGAATAAGGAAATATAATAATAATCCATTTATTATTGCCTCTAGGGCATATTTCCAACAGTGCGGCCTCAGGATCCACTGGCGCACTGACATCACCTCCCCCTCTCCCCTCGCAAGCCGCTGCTCGTGCCGGGCTACACGTGCCTCGGACTCGGGCGTCCTCGTGCGCACCGGCCCCGGCGTGGGCACGAGGACCCGGCGATGGCCGGGTATCACTTCCTGAGTAGAGGATGGTGGAGGTGGACGGCGTACCTAGTGGAGCTGTCGGTGCTGCGCTGAGGGCAGGAAGGGCCGTGGATGTCGCCGGCGCTGCGTCGACGGGCGACAGGCGCTTAGGACGAAGATTCGCTACTGCTGGGGCCGACTTGCTCGAGCAGCGACCTCCGCAATGCGATGCGGAGGGCCACCTTCTCCTCCACGTCAATGTTCGACCCGTTGGATTCTGAACCGGAGCCACCGCTACTTCCCTCGTCGGCCATTGGATCGGAGGGGAGGGGATCAGAAGTGGAGTGGATGAAGAGGGGAGTGAAGTAGAGTTCGGATTGACCGGTGTTTAGGGTTTTCTAGATGGGGGATATTTGTGGGGCGGGTGGACCGGGCTGACGTGGCGGACGCGTCCGGGCGCCCCATATCCGCCCCTTTTTTGGCTGGACATGAGAAATGCCGGTCAGTTTGGGCATTTGAGGCACCCGTGTGGGTCAGATTTTCGTAACCGGTCAGTGGCTGGACGGACCGCCCGGACGTTTTAGGCCGGTTCGAGGCACTCGGCTGTATATGCTCTCAAAGTTGACGCTTCAGTGGTAAGACAAGGAGGATTTCATATTTACGACAGTACACGAGTAACCATTCCCCCCCCCCCCTACAATCCTAAAGTGCAACGTTTTCTTTTCTTGTAGAGAATTTCCGTGACCATTTCATACATGCTCGCTGGGCTTGGGCCGGAACAAATTTAGCCCACATTCTATTTGCCCACCTGCCGAGCTAGCTTTCAGCAAGACCACAACTAGGACAAAACAGGAGATAAAAAAAGGAGATCACGTAATCTACTACACCTATAAAAGAAAGAGAGGACGAAGAACCAAACAATCAGACCAATCCATCAACAAGATCTGATGGCCCTTAATCCTCCAATATTTAACGCAACAAACCACACATCAAGCCACTAACAAACCATCTATCGCTAACCCAACCCCCACCGTTTAGTGAAAAGAACAAACCGCTCGCACGACCTCTGGCCCCCTCCTACTCCTGCGTCGTTCGCCTCGCAGCCCCGACCTCTCGCCCCTCCACCTCCTCCCGCGCAGTTCGCCTTGCCGCCCCTACCTCTCGCCCTCTCCTCCTCCTCCTGCGTCGTTCGCCTCGCCGCCCCGCAAACTCACACAGCCGTTAGACGGATCCGCCGCTGGAGCCGCCACTAGTAGAAAAAGGACCTAATGTGAGACACATTAGTCCCGGTTCGATTTTGGCCCGGTACTAATGGTACCATTAGTGCCGGTTCGAACGGCTATGCATTAATGTCGGTTCGTTTTGAACCTTTAATACCGGTTTGTGCCACGAACCGGTACTAAAGGGGTGGTGGCAGGCTGGCGTCAGGCCGTGCCCCTGCGATCACCTTTAGTACCGGTTCGTGGCACAAACCGGTACTAAAGGGCTAACCTTTAGTACCGGTTTGACCTATAGTCCCGGTTGGAGACACAAACCGGGACTATAGGGCAATTTTCAAAGTCTACCCCCCCCCTTGTGTATCCCCATTTCAGTTTTAAAAAATACAAAAGAAAATGATACAAAATTCAAAAAATAAAATTCTTCGAGATGTAGTTATATTACTACATCTACTAGTTAGGAAAATTTAAAAACTTAAATTTGGACATGTTTTGCAAAAAGTGTAGGGAAAATATAAAACGGATATAACTTTTGCATACGATGTCGGAAAAAAACGTATAATATATCAAAAAATTCAGCACGAAAATCCGCATCCGATTTTGACGGCCTATGGCTTGTTTGAAATTTTTTAGAATCCACAAATTCCAAAAGGAAAAAAAGATATGCTCAAATTTCAGTTTTTTTAATTTTGGTTAAATGTGGTCAAACTATGGTCAAACTACTTATTCAAGAAGTATTAATGCTGCTACATAATTATTCAAGAATATTAGTGTTACTAAATAATTATTTCAATTTTTTGAATTTTGGTCAAATCTGGTCAAACTATGGTCAAACTGTGGTCAAACTTATTCAAGAAATATTAGTGTTACTAACTGTTTTTTAGAATAAT
Organism: Triticum dicoccoides; assembly: GCF_002162155.2. Taxonomy (NCBI): domain Eukaryota; kingdom Viridiplantae; phylum Streptophyta; class Magnoliopsida; order Poales; family Poaceae; genus Triticum; species Triticum dicoccoides. The sequence goes on along the minus strand of NC_041381.1, from coordinate 377,100,787 downwards.
AGTTCCAAACTAAAACAGTGAAATGTGTGACCTAATGCTCAAGCTAAACTGTTGAGGGTTAATATGGTTGACAGCTTATATTTATCAGGAAAACAACAAGTGCATACTTGGAAAGTAGGGGAAATAGAACTCCGAAGTTAGGCGTGCTCAGGCTGGGGGAGTGAGAGGATGGGTGACCGGTCGAGAATTTAGACGATTTGAAATGAGTGATCCACACTTGAGCAGTTAAGAGGGGTGATTAGAGAGTAAATCATCAAATAATTCAGAAAATTGAAAATCGAAAAAAATCAAATATTTTTTACAAAATTTTCAAAAAAAAATTCAAAAAAAAACTTTAGTACCGGTTGGTAACACCAACCGGTACTAAAGGTCCCCCATACCACGGCACGAGCTCACGCCACGTGGTGGGCCTTTAGTGGCGGTTCGTGCCAAACCGGTACTGAAGGGGGGGCCTTTAGTCTCCACCCTTTAGTGCCGGTTGCAGAACCGGCACTAAAGGCCCTTATGAACCGGTTTTAAAGCTCTGGTTTCTACCAGTGCGCCCGCCCCACCCCGCGCCCTTCGCCGCAGGGAGCCGCCCGTCCCACCCCGCGCCCTTCGCCGTAGGGAGCCGCCCGCACCTGTAAGCCGTTGAGGGTCGCCACTAGACACGGAGCCGCCCGCCCCACCCCATCGGCCTGTCCTTACGGGTAGGTCGCGACACTCGGGAAGAGCGCGACGAAGGAGTAGGGGAAGGAAATGACGGCGGCGACGATGGAGATAAGGTGACCTTCTCCAGGCTCGGCAATTGCAAGAGAACGACCTCAGCGAGGCCGAACAATATCAGATACATTATCCCTTCGTTGCTGCAGGTCAAGTCGTGTCGTGGCCCTTGTAATGACGGCAGTTGTTGTATGCGCGGACCTGCACTCTTAAGGCCAGGAACTTCTTTCTTTCCATTGACTATCTTAACAAAATTACCGAACTCCTTCCTCTCTTCCATGTGGAGATGATCTGCAGCTCTCTGATGGATGGCAAGGCCTTCCCATTGAGTACCTGAGTTCCCTTGAGTTTCTCTTTCTTATGGTAAAGTTTAGTTTGCAGAATGATAGATTTCGGACCTTTGCTTCACACATAGTTCTGAATTTTGTTGCACGTGCATTTCTAAACTCACAACACTGAACTTGCTTCATCTGGATAATATGCCAAAACTTCAGTTTGCAGAAATGGCAGATTTCAGACCTTTGGTTAACATGATGTTTTCCCCCGGTATCTGGCTCTTCTACAGAATGGAAGCCTGCGTGGAATCGCCAAGATGGACCAGGCCAAGGAAGCTGCACGATCTGCCAACGCACCTCAACATGTCACTCAGTGCATCTTTCTCTTGTAAGTTGTAAGGCCTCCATGGAATTGTTGGCTATATGCATGGAAATTATCTCTGATCATGTGTTGTAGTTCTGATCATCTTCCATATTATTTTTTGTAAATTTACCTATTTCATACTAAGGATTAGGAATCTCTTATGAGAAATGAAATTTTTAGTTTGTGTGTATGTAGACTGTCTGTCAGAAGCAAATTTGATGGGGTTGCCCAACTGGCACTACAACAAAATGTCATGAAGCCCGCCTCGCCATGGAGGAGAATAACATAGTGTTGTTCAATGGGATGCACAAATTTTTGTTTGATTCATCAAGTATCCTTGGTGCTAATTTACATGGCTTAGACGCATTTGCTTTTTCTCAGTGGAAGAATATACCGTAAGGGCAGATACTAAGCTTTTGTGAAATTTTGGTTCCAATCGGTGATTTTCTTATTATAAACTGGTTGTGTCGCTACTTAAATATGGTATGAGGATTGAGGATGTACTTATTATTAGAAATGAATTGTTGCTATGTAGATTTACATGCTGAAGTGAAGAAATCCCATGTGCTGATTCATGTGATTCTTCCCTCGCCGAAGGGTGATAGTGGTTCCGTGCAGTTTAAATATGCTTGTTCTTTCATACTTACCTTAGATGCATATTTGTTTCTTTGATCATTTTCTTGTTTTCCTTCTACGGCCTATCATTGCAGTTTAACCTGAATTTGTATCCACCTCCGCTAGATAACCTACCATATTTAACCTTGATTTGTTTGTTCGGTAATTGGACTATTCAGATTTTACTAACCTTGTCTGTATCATATGTTTTTATCCAGAACTACGTCACATTTCACTTTTAATTGCATCATTTTTTAGTGCTACAGATTACTCCACTATTAATTCAAGTTGGAAAATAACAGGAAATACAACAGTCCGGGTCATCTTTTCCTGCAGATGGATAACCAACCAGGCACGAATTCATTTCAATTCCACTAAGTGTGCCCCGTTTCACAGACTTGACATTGCAGGGACGGCAACTGGCTCCCTAGACACCTTGCCAAATGCACCTCCAGAACAAGTATAGTCGCACACATATAACTCTTCAGAAGCTCAAGGTGATTATCGTTTTTTCATTCTTGATTTCTCCATCTTTGGATAGCCTTTGAGTGATGCTAAATCATCAGATCTCTGCTTTTGTTACTGCCAGAATAGTTCTTTTGCTACTTATTACCGAAACCTTTTTTTGGTTTCCGTAGACTTGTTCTTCCCCATCTACAAATAATGCATGGTGCATGAGATTTGATTCAGATGCTAGATGAGATTATTTGTTGAGAAACTGGTTTTATTATAGGACATCATTGTATCATTAGCTGATATTTGTAAACTGTAAGTGCAGGCCGCGAGCATTCCAAATAATCTTGTTACGTCCATAGGCATTTTCATGGACTACCGCCACAAGAACATGTCAACAGAAAGTTTGCACTCTAATGTCCAGAGGCTCAAGATACAAGGCAAAGTTACAAATCAGCTTTCATTTTTTTGGTAATAGTCAAGCAATGTACTTCATATAATTAAGTTGCTATCACATAAATATTTTGCAAAGATGATGTACCCTCAAGATAATCCTTATTCATTGCACAGATTACATTTTCATTTATTTATTGTGGAGAATAGCACAGCTAACTACAAATGTTTGATACTCCCTTTGTAAACTAATATAAGAGCATTTAGATCATTTGTATGTTAATAGCATGCAAGTTTACTAGTTTTAAAAGGAAAAAAGGAGATCACGTGCGATGCACATGCCAGTAAAACGCAACGCGTGCCGCATCGAAACGAACGGGGTTTTATCGCGAGACGAACGGACACGAACGAACGCGCCTCCTCCCTCCCTCTTCACCCTCCACCGACGATGGCTCTGCCGGCTGCCAAGGCGGCGCCGGCGACGCCTTTCTCGTCGCAGCCGCACGGCGGAGGCGTCCTCCTCCGGCGACCTTCGTCACCGCCGCCGCCCGCCGCGGCGCTGCGCCTCGGACCCCTCTTCTGGCCGTGGCAAAAGGTCCCGACACGCCAGCTCTCCTAAAACATGTCGTGCATATTTATACCGGTTGGAATGCGGCGATTTCACATCGATTTTGCATGAATTTCATAGCGACGAGCTAGAGTCGCGCAACCATCGGAGCACTTCCGCTGTTTTTGATAAACATTGCAGTCTTGCTTATCCAGAATTCCAGAGCCTTAAACTATAGTAGCACTTGCGCCGTGAACTGTGAAGCAGGCATGCAGGGGTTGCTTGCAGTTTTTGACACAGCATCAGACTATCGACACAACATCGAATGGTTACACAGCACCCTCTCTTCCACACTGCGTTGCTGATTTCACGACATGACATGAGCTGTGCTGAACCTACAGTACAGTACAGCTCGCCATCAAAGAACATGGCGAGTAGATGAGACACGAGGACAAACTTCATGTTCCGTCTGAATTCGCACACACCCACACTTGTTCACGAGGCAGGAACGCGATTAGATTAGCAGTAGCAGTAGCAGTACTTTAATCTGTGGTGTCCCAGGGGCTGCGGATCAAACGGAAAAAAGTCCATGTTCGTTTGGTTCAGAGCTATTGTCGATATGCATTCTGATTCTGCCGTTCCTCTTTACCGAAGCCGTGCACGGCGACCCAAAAGTTCCACATCGCATGAGAACGGTTAGAGGCTTGACAGAAGTTTGCTGTTGCTGCGCTTATTTTAACTCTAGGTGGGTGAAAAGCTACTGACATAGCGTCTCTAGTAAAATTGGTTGATAGCACCTCTCGAGAAAAGGAGAAAAAGGGTTGGTTGATTCATCAGACCACCGTCAAAACAAGCAGAGGGTTAGTTGACCTGATCAGCTCTTATCCCTCTTCCACAATGTCCTGATGGACCAGAGCAACATTGAACTTTTAACAAGTGCGGTGTCCAGAAATTTGTAAAGCCAACTCGCTAATTGCTCTTGTATGCTCACATGACAGTCTGAACCATAACATGCAACACAATCTTCAGGAAAAAAAAATGAGGACTGTACAATTAGTACGTTAGGTTATCAACTCTTGTTCACTGAAATCTGCTCAAGGAAACATTGCTGTTTCACAAATGTAGGTGAAAGTTGGGCCCCTTTCGGTTTCCCCCATGGGTTTTGGAACATGGGCATGGGGCAACCAGCTGCTCTGGGGCTACCAGGAAAGCATGGATAGTGAACTGCAGGAGTGTTTCAATTTGGCTCTGAAGAATGGCATAAACCTTTTCGACACCGCCGACTCTTATGGAACTGGGAAGTTGAATGGCCAAAGCGAAAGGCTACTCGGCAAATTTATCCGCGAGTGCCAAGGTTTGGATCGTTGGATAGCATAATTTGCTTAAAATGAATTCAGCAACCGAGAACCAAAACTTTATCTATCATTTCTATGGCTTAAAATTTATGACACTTTGTATGCCCTTGTATTGTCATAGGGCCAATAAAGTCTCCAGATGATGTGATTATCGCAACTAAGTTTGCCGCATATCCTTGGCGACTGACGTCAGGCCAGTTTGTCAACGCCTGCAAGTACTCCTCCAATTTGTGTGCTTAATGTACATCAGCCATATTTCCTTTTGTTCAACTCCATTCAGTGGATTTGTGCAGAAACATATAGCTCACCTGGGACGGAGCATATCTTAGCAGTTACATTACCTTGAGCTTCTAATCACCTTATGGAGTGCCTCTTTTGCAGGTCATCATTAGAAAGGTTACAGATCGATCGGCTCGGAATAGGGCAGCTGCATTGGTCTACTGCTAACTACGCACCTCTGCAGGAGCGCGCTCTCTGGGACGGTCTAGTTGAAATGTATGACAAGGTTGCCATTTTTTCAGACAAATCATATCGTGCCATAGATATAAGTTTCTGAACTCCTTTCTGTGCAGTGCACATTCAGTCCTACATATGTATGATTTGACTATCATTTCTTCAGACACATAACTGGCCAAAGTTTCTGAATTATGATTTGTGCAGTGCCACGCCATGCTACGTTTCCTATCATTCATTTGACTGGAAGTTTGTGGCGTTTTCAGGGTCTTGTCCGGGCCGTGGGTGTGAGCAATTACGGGCCGAAGCAGCTTCTGAAGATCCACAGCTACCTAGCATCCAGAGGTGTTCCCCTGAGCTCAGCTCAGGTAGCTGCGAGAAAATGGCTGGCCGTGCATGTTCGGCCTATTGGGCCTACCTATACTTCTCGTTCAGTGTAGTTATGCCTCAAACTTACTGTGAATGCAGGTGCAGTTCTCTCTGCTGAGCATGGGCGATGAGCAGATGGAGCTGAAAACCGTGTGCGATTCCCTGGGTGTTCGGCTAATCGCTTATAGCCCTCTTGGGTTGGGCATGCTCACCGGGAAATATGACGCCTCTAACCTTCCAAATGGGCCAAGGTAATGGCCGATGGGGGACGAGCAAAAACGTCGTTATCTTGTTCTGAACTTGCATGGCAGTTGCTGAGTGGGTGCCTGTTCTTCTCTTTCTGAACATACCATGCAATGCAGATCTGTGTTGTTCCGGCAGATTCTTCCTGGGCTGGAATCCCTGCTGTCTTGCTTGAAGAGTATTGCCGACCGAAAGGGCAAGACCATGTCCCAGGTACGTATTTTCCTAAGTGCAGAACGACTTTGGAGTGACCCGAATTTTGCTAAATGATGAGTCTGTCAGGGCAAGGGGTCTTTTTTACAGAGTAAATGCAGAGTTCTTGTGGCTTTAACCTACCAGGATATGTTAGGAAACCATATGCATGCCGTAATTTTACATCTGGTTTTTTCTTTCAATCAAGGAGCTTTATTAAACACTAAGAAGGATTACAATCATACTGTAAAACATCAGTAAGAAAAGCAGGAATGAAGTCCATAAGACATCTCGGCTAGCCTGTTTTGCACGTCTGAGAGCTGCCTCATTGGCTTCCCTACGAGTATAACTGAACACACCTACCAAAAGCTCCTCCCAATTCTTGAATCTCTACGAAAATTGCAGCTTCTTTTCCTCCTTTGCTAACAATAGCTTTGCACGAGATACGGCATGTCTGGGACGTGTGCGTGTAGCTAGGAATGTGAGGCGGTTTAGGCTGCAGGTGGGCACAGGCATTAGTCGGCAAGATCAAGCGCATCCCACTTAGGCCCTGTTGGCTTCAAATCACATGTGGATTAGCTTCACTGGCAGAATTTGCTTTACCACTCAAGTACCCTTGGACGTGCTTCAGGAAATTGCACTGAAAAGGGCCCGGATCTAGATTCAGCTTCACTGGCAAAGACAATTACAAATAGTTGTTTGTTTTGGTTTCCAATTTTTCCTACAAAAATCTGCTGCCTAAAGCTGAAACAAACAGAGCCTTAAAACGTTTCATGGGAGCCCACCGGTTATGACAAAAAATAAAATTTGTGGGCTGTCCAACTCAGCCTACCAGAGCCCATCTGCCCCACATATCAACATATACGGCCACTCCACATGCGCCGGCCTACTCGGTAATAGGAGGAGGTGTTGTGTATCGCTCCATGCGAGCAACACAGAGCTCCTCGCTGGAAAAACCTATTTGACGCTCTCTGCTTCAAAGTGTCGACCAGACGCACAGGGGAGCGATTGATTGGGCCGGCCCATCTACATATCTGGCAGTTCCGGTTTTGGGAACATTCCAGAAGATTCCTAGCCGGTTTTCTCGGTTTTGGGATCCAGAACGATCCTGAACCGGTTTCTTTTCCTTTTTTTTCTGTTTCTTTTTTTCCTCTTTCTTTTTCTGTTTTGTTTTCCTGTTTCCTTTTTCTTTTCTTCTTTTTTCTTTCTTTTAGTTGTACAATTTCAAAATTGTTCCAAATATTCATATTTTGTTTTCGTTTCCAATTTTCTTTCAGTATTTTCAAACTTGTTTGAAGCTTTAAAAATTGTTCGTGTTATACAAATATTTTTTCCAAATTTTGGAAAAATGTTTCCCTTTTCAAAAAAATCACGTAAACAAAAAATCTTCAGATTTTGAATTGTATCAGATTCACAATTTTGTTCTGCATTTGGAAAAATGTACCCATTTTCAAGTTTTCTCATCAATTTTAAAAATGTTTGCATTTTCAAAAAAATGTTCTGGAACTTTTTTTGTGTGTTTTACAAAAAATCTTTGAAGTTATCAAAAAATGTTTCCATTTTCAATATTTTGTTCACATGTACAGAAAAGTTTCAGGATTTTAAAATTGTTCCCAGGTTCAAAATTTTGTTCTTCTTTAAAAGTTGTACCTGTTTTCAAAATATGTTCACCAATTTATAAAATGTTTGCGTTTTCCAAAAATATGCCGGCATTTGAAAATTTCTTCACGTTCACAAAAAATGTTTCCATTTTCCATTTTTTGTTCACATATACAAAAAATCTTCAGGATTTTCAAATTGTTCTCAAATTCAAAATTTTGTTCTGCATTTCAAAAGTTGTACCTGTTTTAAATTTTTGTTCACCAATTTAAAAAATGTTTGCGTTTTCAAATCATTTTCTCAAATTTGGAAAATTATTTGCGTTTTATGAAAAAAATGTTCGGTAAATTTATAAAATGTTCTCGTCATAGAAAATTGTTCGGATTTTCAAAAGATCTACCACTTTTCAAGTCTTATTACACATTCAAAAAATCTTCAGGAATTAATAATTTATTCATAGTTTCAAAAGATGCTCGGAAAATTTAAATTTGGTCCCGTTTATCAAAAAGTATTCGTAATTTCAAAAAAAATGTTTACAGTTTTCTAGTAATGCTCAATTTACGCCACTATTTTTAGGTCATTATCTTCGAGCCAAATATTTACCATGAACGATCAGTGGGTGTGGTGGCTAACCAGATTCGTCCACACACGGGAGGTCTGCAGTTCGAATTGCAGCTCTGGTGCTGTTTTCTTTTTACGAAATTTTGCTGGCGCGAGTTTAATCTTAATGGGCCAGCCCTGTCGCGCGCATCCTGTGCGAAGGTGCATCTGCGCGAGTTTAATCTTAATGGGCCGGCCCTGTCGCGCGCATCCTGTGCGAAGGTACGTCTGTTTGACACGGAATGCGTCAAATAGGTGCCTCGCTGGCACCTTATGCGTCCGTAGAGGAAACCAGCGCCCGTGCGCCTGGCTACATGGGCCGGCCCAACAACGAGCAGACGAGCACGCGTACGTTGCGCGCTTCCTGGCTTTCCCTGCTCGACCATTTCTTCCTGGCGACCGTTTCTTCGTGGTTGACTGGTAGTGGTAGATCAGTCGACCATTGGCTGTTGACTTTTGAGATTTTTTTTTGAAATTTCAGAAGAATAATTCGAAAATAAAATTCTCATGGATTCTAAAAAATTCACTGATTTTCGAAAAAAAATCATCAAACTTATAAAAAAGTTCATGAATTTGAAAAAAGTTCACCGATTTTTCAAAGAAGTTCATGACTTTGAAAAAAAGTTCATTGATTTTGTGAAATAGTTCAAAATATTTTGGAAAAGTTCATCGAGTTTGAAAAAAAGTTCATCAATTTTGACAAAAAATCGGTACTTTGAAAAAAATCATCAAATTTGAAAAAAGTTCATCTACTTTGAAGAAAAAAGTTCACAAATTATAAAAAAGTTCATCTACTTTCAAGAAAAAGTTCACGAATTTCTTTCGCAATGGTTTTTCACGAATTTGATAAAAGATGAAAAAAAGGAACAAAAGGCCAAACAACCCACAACCTAAACACACAAGGTTAGTTGGTCTGGTGGTTGTGCCGGCGTACTTGTAGGAAGAGCGTCGCGAGTTCGAACCCTAGCTCGAACACACTTTCTCGGTCGTGAGGTCACGTCCCTAGCTGCTAATGGGCCTGGGCCAGCGCTCAAGTCAAGCGAGCGTCGAGTGACCATAATATTAGTGGTGAAGCGATAATTCCTATATGATGTGCTTTACGTCAAAGTGTCATCCCTTCACACATGAGATTGAGCGAGCGGCAGAGGTATGGCCGACCCATTTGTAGAGAGAAAACACAGTACCGGATCCGATATTGGAAACCTTTTGAAAGGTTCCTAATATGTTTTGGAAAACTTCTCCTGATCCTGTTTTCGTTTTTCTAACGTTTTCTTTTTTAATTCGAAGTTTTTTCTTTTCTTTCTTTTTTGGTTTTTCTGTGACTTTTCATCCAGTTTTGCTTTATATTCAAAAATTCAAAATTTACAAATATATTCTTGTTTTTGAATATTGATTGGATTTTTCTAATGTTTCATTTTCAAAATTTGTTCGCAAACTCAAAAAAGGTTTGGGTTTTAAAAAAACGTATTTCCAAATATTGTTTTGAAATGTCCACTAATTAAAATAATATTCTATAAATTGTAAAACGTTTGGAATTTTGAAAAACTTTCCCATTATAAAAAAACACAAATTCAAAAAAACTGGATTTTTTTTCTAAAAATGTTCCCAATATCTAAAAATGTTCATAGATAATAGATAGGGGTGACACAACTGACAAGCTTTTGCACCGCCAACGAGCGATGCTTACTCAGACAAATTCACCGTACTTAGATGGTCACATGCCGGTTCCTCTCGCCCATGGTATGCGTGTGACCTCGTGTGGAAAGTGATACACTCCAATCGAAGTCACGACCACCGCCCGCGGCGTTTTGCTTGTTTCTCCACCACGACCAGGCTCCCAATAACAATGTCTTTGCCCATGTTTAGGCCAACCCAGCGTGCGACCCCATCAATCCGGGTGCGTCCGTTTAGGGTAAAATGGACATACCAGACGGCCCAGCGCGCAAGCGCAAACGAACTTTTTGTTTGTTTTATGTCTGCTTTCGACCCATCTCCGATCTAAGTTTAGGCCGCTTTTGAGGTGAAATGGACAGCGCGCGGACGGGTGGGACACGCGCGCTTGTCCTCCCATGGCCCGCCCGGCGCCCCTTTTCGCGCCATTTCCTCCCAAACCCTCCCACGTCCCGTCCTCCCCTCCGCCCACCACCTTCCTGCCATGGCCGATGCCCCACCGTATTCAGGCGGCCAACCGTTGACCCGCCCGAAAAGGTGAAGAAGGCGACCAAGGGTCCGAAGAAGCGGCGGTCGAAACTCACGCCGGCGGAGCTCGCAAAGCTGGAGGCGGAATCGGCCAAGAGGAGGAACCGGAGGGCGGTGGCCAAGGGCAAGAACGCCGCGGCCAAGTTCGCCGCCAGCGCGCTGCGTTGGAGGCCGCACGGCGCAAGGCCGACGTCGATGAGAAGGAGGCAATCGTCAACAAAGCCCACACCCTCATGCTTGGGATTTGCCGTCCGACGAGTTTCTCGGCAGCGCCCGTCTGCCCGGCCAACACAGGCTCATCGGTCGTCCGGCCTCCGCAGTGCCCCTTGCCGACGTCGCAGACCACGCCTTTGTCGCCCGGTTTCTCTCCACCAAGGTACGAAGGCCAGAGCCGTTTCTCGGGGTCGCCGGACGTTGGCGTGATCGCGCCGTCCATCCCGCGCCCCTCGGCTGTCTTCGACCTCAACGTCACGCCGGGGTCCAGCAGCGGCGGCCGCCCGTTGAGATGCAAAGAAAGCAAGCACGGCCGCCATCTACGGCCACCATGACGTCGCTCTGCGTCATGTTCGGCGAAATGTCAACACCAATGCCAACGGTCGACGACCCCTTCAACAACCAGTTCATGGAGGATGTCATCTATGAGGGTCGTGGTGAGGCCTTCCAGATGGGTGGTCATGGTGGTGCCTACAATCCCGAGACCCAGAGTAAGGATGGCCGCGGCCAGTACGTTGCTGATGAAGACATTGAGCCCCACGATCATGGTGACTCGTGACATGAAGATGATGACATCTATTACGAAGGTGAAGGTGATGAAGAAGAGGAAGGCATCAATATTGGGGGCGAGCATTGTTCATCGACGAGCTCACACAAAGAGCGGAAGCACAAAAGAGGAAGAAGAGCATTCGTGCGGGATCATACTCACAAGAGGAGGACAAGTTGATTTGCCAAAGTTGGATAGAGGTTGGTCAAGATCCGAGGATCAGTGTGCAACAAAAGGGACTTGTTTTTTGGACAAGAGTTCACAAAACATTCCATGAAAGAAAGTTGTTTCCACCCTACCAATTTACGAGTGACTGTGGCATCACCTCGATTCAAAAGAGGTGGTTGTTCATCCAACAAGAATGCAACAAGTATTGTGCCGCACTTTAGAGCGTTGAAGCACGTCCCGTGAGTGGTCTCGACATTGGGGGCATGGTATGGTCTCTTATCTTTCGTTGCTACGGCCATGACTTCGGCCTTCGGCCTTCTATATGTTTGCATGTCCAATTGTTGTTGATCGTGTACGTATTTCAATCTTTGGAAGCATTCAAGGCCCAGCACGATGACAAGCCATTCACTCGTACGCATTGTTGGACGCTCATCAACAATTGCCCTAAGTTCAAAGATCAATACCGCGAACTTCAAAGGAAGAGGGGCAAGAAGACGGTCGCGTTGGCCGGAGGTGGAGATGGTGAGGCATTGAAGAGGCCAAGGGGCAAGACCAACTCCAAGATGGACGAGAAGCGTGATGCGTCATCCTTTGCCTTGCACGAGACATTGCACGACATGATGTCTCAAAAGGATGTGAGGGACGAGAAAAGGCGACAAAGCAAGGAGGACCAAATGAAGCAATACCTGGAGCTTCAAAGGAAGAAGCTTGAGATGGAGGAGGCGGCCAAGAAGAGGAAGATCGACATGAAGGAGGCGTCTCGGCAGAGGCAGCTCGACATCGAGGCCGCCAATGCCGCGGCCAGGCAGAGGCAGCTCGACATCGAGGCCACCAATGCCGCAACCAAAGCAAAAGAGGTGGCGCTAGCGATCATGAGCGTCGTCATGAGCAAGATGAGCGAAAAGACGAGGAGCTGGTTCGAGGCCCGACAGAAGGAGATGTTCGACGCCGACAGCCTGAACTAGGTGGTCTGTTTGGCCGTGGCCGTTATTTTGGGAGGTTGGCATGGGGTACCAGCCACTGGTTGTGTGCCGGCGACAAAACTATTCATTTTGGAGGTTGGCTGTGTTGCCGGCGAGGTCGTGTAGGCTGGCTATGTTGCCGGCGAGGCCGTGTAGGTTGGCTGTGTTACCGGCAAGGTCGTGTAGGCTGGCATGAACTACGGGTCGTGGTTATTCGAATATTTGCGTTTGAAAAAGGAGGCAGCCAGGATGCGTCCGTGCGTTGGGCGCACGGCCACCGCATCCCAGAAAAGACTCGGACACGACCTCATTGGCCTACCCAAACGGACAGAATCCGGGTAAAACGGATAGAATTCGGGTAAAACGGACATCTGTTTGGGATCGTGCGCGAGAGTTGGCCTTAGTGGGATTGTATTTGCCCACCAAGCCCACCTACGTATTGGGTGGGCTCCCCACTATAGGCCATGTCAGGATCAAGTGGATTGAGGTATGATGTCCACGGGCGGTCCCACATGTAGCCTAAGAGGTGGTCATGCTCTTGCAGTCTTGCCTCGTGTAGGTTTTTTTCCTTTGTAAAGAAGGTATCCTCTTGCCTCTGCATTGATTGATGCACATACAACATTCTTTTCTACTCTCTCGAAATATATGTAGTTGGAGTAGCTGGCTCAACTACTCCAGCGACATATATTTCGGTACGGAGAGAGTATTTAATTATGCCAAGTAAATGTCAAACATCGACATTGAACAAATAGGCAAACATAAGACCCAAGGCCATTCAAATAGAATCTGCCTGCAGCATTATCTCCAAAATTCTACCAAAACCCGAGTGCATGTGACTGAATAACGACAAGGACACTACCGCTAGCTAGAGTTTTCTAGAAGAGACTGTCCTGCGTTGGTCAATGTAATTTGCCATTTGCATATATATATTCATACATATACAAATCTGATTTTTTTTGACACTGATAAACAAAGCCTGACGCTTAACTGAACGCAGGTGGCTATAAACTGGTGCATTTGCAACGGCGCAATTCCGATTCCGGGCGTGAAAACAGTCAGACATGTGGAGGACAACCTGGGTGCGCTCGGCTGGAGGCTGAGCCCTGATGAGATCTCAGAGCTGGAAGCCGCGGCGATGGAGTGCCCGAAGAAGATGGTTCAGAACATATTTCAGACCGCGTGAGCAAACTGGAAACTGCAGTAACGCCAATATTAAACATGGCAGCAACCTGAAATAAAGAGCAGAGAGAGATACCCTTCGATTTGTGCAGAAAGGAGACATGTTGCTTTCTCTTCTCTGCCTAGTTCAGAGTTCAGTTCAGAACTTCCGACTTCAGAGTCCCTGACTGGATATCTTAGAGCTTTAGCTGATTGCTGAAACAGCATTCTGGTGTTGGTATGGACAGCAACTAGTCACAGTAAATGCAGAGTCGAAGCGTGCGAGCGAAAAGAAAAATCGGGACAAATCATCACTGACAGAAAATTACGACAATTTATTCCGATAACACATGCATGATGCATCTCGCAGTACGCTCCCCAAAGACTAATCAGGCCTGCTGCTTAACACACTGGCATGTCCATCCATCTGATCTGGTCCAGATGGCGCTTAACCGTACTTACTTAGCTAGTAAATGTAGGAGCATATAATATATTACACGCCATGAGGATCAGGGCTTGGTTTACTCAGTCTCTTCCGTCGTCAGACGGCCTTGCCGTACTTGGCGGCGGCGGCGGGGGTGTCCTGCTGCTGCATGAGCGCGAGGGCGCGCTCGAACTGCGTCCAGCGCTGCTCCAGGGTGCCGTTGTAGCCGACGGACATGCGGATGAGGCCCGGGGAGATGCCGGCGCGGGCGCGGTCCTCGGGGTCCATCTCGCTGCTGGTGCTGTTGCCGGAGCAGGACATGAGGGTGTCGTAGTAGCCGAGGCTGACGGCCATGAGGCCGAACTGGGTGGTGTTCTGCAGGTGGTACATGAGGCGGTTGGCCCGCTCCTCGGTGCCCATGTCGAGGCAGAGCATGCCGCCGGCGCCGTAGCCCGGGTTGCCCATGGCGCGCAGCCGGGCGTGGTGCGGGTGGTCGGGGAGGCCCGGGTAGGTGACGCGGAGGCCCTGGCGGCGCATCCGGGCGGCGAACTCGGCGGCGCGGCGCGAGTGCTCCTGCATCCGCAGCGGCAGGTGCGGGAGGCGGCCAGCCAGCTCGGACGCCACCTTGGCGTTCATCGTGGGGCCCAGCAGCATCAGTGCGCCGTCCTGCAGGTCCATCATGGAGTTCACCAGGCTCGCCGGCCCGCAGATCGCACCTGGAATCGTCAACATTTTGTTAGCACAGTTATTACTTCGTGCTACTGCAGGAGAGTGCGCAAGTTTGCGAGAGAGAAGTTGGTGGGTGCGCTCGTCTTTGGTGGATCGCGCTAGGCACCAAAAGCGCAACCACAAGATACTATCGTCACCGTGGAGCGATGCCATGCCAGGACATTCACGGGTTGCCGGGTTGGCAATTGTTACGGTGCTGGTGGCAGCGGAAGGAAGCGAAGGAACAGCTCGCTCGCGCAATGATGAACCAAATGGCGCGAAAACGCGCAAGCAGCCAAAAAAAGGACGACCCCGTCGCGTCGTCCATGGACCGTGGAGAGCTAGCAGGCAGCTGAGGCTCCATCATTCGCGTCCGGCCGCGAAACGATCGACGGTGGTGGTGGCATGCGAGGGAGCGTACGCGTGCACGGCCAAAAACGGGTTAGGTGGGTCACTAGCTAGAGATAAGTAGCTGCTGGCTACAGACGACTACTCGTAGTACGTACGTGTGAGGGTGAGCATCGCTGACTCATCGCTTCGTCCTTTTGGGCCTTGTCTCCACACGGGCGTGGCGACCACCTTGCGTGGGGTGGGGTGCAACAGTGAGAGGCGTCCGTGTCGAGAGCCTCTTTGCATCTATGCATGCTCCCTTAAAGTGATGGCCGGCCACCGGCAGTGAATCACTACCCGCTACTGAATTGTGCTTCTAGAGTACTCACTCCGTACAAAAATGCACTATAAATAAGCCACACTTTTTTGAGGCAGAGGGAGTATCATCTTGTACCAAAATATCCATGATTGTACTTCCAGAAATACTTGTCATTGAGATGGATGTATCTAGATGTATTTTAGTTCTAGAACATCTATTTTCATTCATTTTGATGACAAGTAATTCCGGACGGAGGGAGTGCTATCCAGTACTGAGTATCTGTAAGGTAGCTACTGCAGATTTGCTTAGGAGGTTGGATAGTGCTTAATCTAAATAGAGCACGTGTTTGTGTCCACAGTTAGGCATAAGTAATAGTACTACTAGTATTATATGACCAACTATATAAACTAAGGATTACGATTGATCCTATCATAATCGTTACTTAGCGGGGTACCCGTTTCTCCTAATTACTACTCAACGCTATTCCATCATTTTCTTTCTAGAGAATCTCGCGATTCCACTGTTTCTTAAGTACTACTCCCTCCGTCCGGAAATACTTGGCATCAAAATGGATAAAATGAGATGTATCTACGGACGGAGGGAGTAGTAGTACCCCCTCCGTCCGAAAATACTTGTCATCAAAATGGACAAAAAAGAATGTATTTAGAACTAAAATACATCTAGATACATCCCCTTTTATTTATTTTGATGATAAGTATTTCCGGACGAAGGGAGTGTTGTTCTACTAGTTTTTTTAAAACATGGATGCTATTCTAGTTGAATCTATGCAACCCCGGGATGCCCTTTTCCATTCGTCCCGTGTCTTAGGGCATTCCATGTGAGCACTGCTGCTTTGAGCGTAGCTAGCCCCACCATGCATGGTCGCACGTACCATCTGTTTGTGTGTGTGTGTCTAGTGATGCTACTGCCGTATAGTTTTTTCCTAACTTGCAGAACTAATGACACGTCCGGAGAACGATAGTTTCACCGTTAATTCCAAACAAAGCAATGCTAATTCCAAATAAGATGACGGTTGACTAAAAACGTGAGGGTAGTTGCAATCCGAAATTAAAAAAACTAGGTACGTGTGGACTTTATCGAACTTTTAAGTTGGGGAGATAGGCTTGCATGCGTGGGACTTTTAACTAGCATACGTGGATCGTTCTAAACAACAGCTGTTGCCGTTCCTTGTCTTTGCATCATTGCATGCCTGCATGGAACATGCAACATAACTTGGGAGTACTTCCGGGAGTACATCCTTACCGGCGATGATGTCTGCGCCGCCGCTGATGAACTTGGACACGCTGTGGACGACGACGTCGGCGCCGAGCCGCGCGGGCGAGACGACCACGGGGGTGAAGGTGTTGTCCACCACCAGCTTGGCCCCGGCCTCGTGCGCCACCCGCGCCAGCATCGGGATGTCGGCGACGGCCAGCGTCGGGTTCGACATCGTCTCCACGTACACCAGCCGCGTCTCCCCCGGCCTTATGGCCGCGCGCACGGCCGCCTCGTCGTCCGTGTCCACGAACGTCGCCTGCACGCCAGAGGTGCGCGGCAGGAACCGGGACAGCAGCGCGTGGGTGCCGCCGTACAGGCAGCGCGACGCCACCACGTGCCCGCCGGCGCCCACCAGCTGCATCAGCACGCAGGAGATGGCCGACATGCCGGACGCCGTGCAGTAGGCGGCCTCGGTCCCCTCCAGCGCGGCCATCTGCCGCCCCAGCGCCAGCACCGTCGGGTTGAAGTGGCGGCTGTAGATGTACAGGTCGCCGCGCTCCGGGCCCAGCTCCCCCGTGAAGAGCCGGCGCATGGTGTCCGGCTCCATCACGGTGAACGTGGCCGAGGCCTCGATGGACATGTTCACGCCGCCGTGCTCGCCGAACTCGTGCCGGGCCGCGGCCAGTGCCGCCGCGGGGTCGGACTCCCGGCGGCGCGCCTTGGGCGCCTTCTCCTCCGTGCTGCCGTTGTCGTCGCCGAAGCCATCGTTCTGCGGGGGCGGGCGCTTGAGGAGGGTGAGGGGCTCGGCGGCGGCGAGGACGTGGGCCATTGGGATCGTAGGATGGATGACTGGATGTTTTTGCAGAGAAGAGAGCGCGAGCGAGATCGATCAAGAGCGGTGTGGGGAAGCGAGCAGGGGACGGTGCCAATTTATAGCCTATGATCAGGAATTCAGGATCTGGCAGGTAGTCCGGAGTTGGGAGAGCTGCGGAGCCGTGAACGTGGACAATACGGGCAGAGGATTGGAAGGAGGAACGTGCCGGAAAAAAAAAGATCGTACGTTCTTTGTAAATTGTAACGTCAATAATAATGCATGACAAGTGTAATGTTGAGCATTTGTGCCAAAAGATCAGGAAATCGTAACGCATGCATCATGTTTTACTTCCTCCAACCTTTTATGCATATAGACGTAATTTAGAATGTAGGTTCACTCAGTTTGCTTCGTATGTACTCCCTCCGTTCGGTATTACTTGTCTTCGAAATGGATGTATCTAGAACTAAAATATATCTAGATACATCCATTTCTACGACAAGTAATTCGAAATGGAGGGATTAGTCAACATTGAAATCTCTTATATTTCTCCATGACTAATGAGAACCTTTTTCCCTCATGCAAAACAAAATCTCTTATGTATTCAATAAGGGAGTAAATTTATTGGACAGTTCGTAACAGCATACCAGGCTAATTTTGCCCTCTAACCGGCCGGCCAGGGTGAATATGTACGTGCAGCGAACCAGGTTCAATGCACTTATGTTCGGCGGTGAAAAGAGACGGCGTCCATGTTCAATGAACCGAAACGCAGGCCTCCTATACTAAGGCGACCATTACAATAGCAGTCAAAATTGGCCGCCATGCATGCTAATTCTGGTACGTACTCCACAAAGATAGACGATTCGTGCAGATTTCGAATGAATCTGGCCGTGAATCTTCCCAAATCTGGCAGCAAAAGTGAGCATCCGTAGGCAAACCATATCAGGATGCTGCGTCTATCCGCATCTGGGCTCGCCACTTATTAGATGGATGCGTTCCATCACGATCACGGCGGGGTCATGAGTGTTTGACTGATCCTAGCTGGCCCATCGACAAGAAGGCAAAATCGTGTTCAACTTCTCCTTCCAAACCAAACGTATCGGCGTGCGTGTAATCACGTAACTGTGCAAGTTTTTTTTTTCCTTCTCCTCTTGAACGACGAACTCGATCACAGCCACATGTTTGGCAAATTTCGTAGTATAGGTTTTCTGATAGGAAACTGTAATGATGTGTTTAGTGCGGACTACCTGCATGTCTGGCAGGGGCGTTGTCCTTTAATAGGAATAATATCCTCATGTTCTATCTCCGTTTCGATGATGTGTTTAGTGCGGAGGGTGTGTGGAAGTGTGTCTCCCTCGGATCTTGCAGGATTCGATCAGTGTTCGTATTCGGAGGAATTGTTTGGATCCGGTCTTCGTTCGTCTTCGTTTGAGTGTTTACATGCTTGATCCTTCTCATCTACAATTTTCTTCATCAACGATGGTTGTTGCCCTGTTGCGCTGGTCCTATGAGGCCTTAACACGACGACTTCCCGATTGTCTAATATAACAAGGTTTACCTGACTCTGGTGAGGGAGAGACGATGACGGCGGCGCGCCTTCGGCTTGGTCCAATGCTTGTAGTCATTGCTAGATGGCCCATAGACATGATTGTAATTTTTGTTATCTCTATTGTTCTTCGTACTACCATGACCGAAGATAAATAGATTGGTAGTCTCTCGCAAAAAAAAAACATTGCTAGTGCACACACAAATAAGAGAGTAGACAAAGAGAAAGTACATTAAATCTTGAAGGTGCACAAGTCTTCTTCTTCTAATATTTGTTCATTTAAAGGTGTTTTATGAAAGAAAAAGAAATGTTTTTTAGACAAAGAGAAAAACAACTACTTAATGAGTGGTATTTTTACACTCATCACATGTTGTTTCAAACCAGATTATCTTAGAAAATATGAGAAAATCACTCTGATAATGCTACTCATGACCAATGAATATGAGAGATCATGAAATTCTTTCTTTATTCTGTTTCCGTGGAACTTCTTTGATGTTTTTAGAGGCAATACCTCGCATTCATTAGTCATTAGTCATTAGTGGCAATATCTCACATTTATTAGTGAGATATTGTTTCATGTGAATGTCAAAAAATAGTCATTAGTGGTCTTATGTCACTAAATATTTGAATAATGATGTGAGATTTTAGTCATTAGTTATTAGACATTAGTGGCAATATTTCAATAAATATTTCACTAATGAATGCGAGAGATCAAATCTCTTGCATTCATTAGTCATTAGTCGCAATATCTCGCTCATTAGTCATTAATGGCAACATCTCACTAAATTTTGATTTGAGCAAGGACTCGTCGATGTTTTTATAGCAATTTGATATTGTAGTTTCCATAGAATTGTGCATTATTCTATTCGACTAAAAAATATTTTCTTAGAAGATACGTGGAGGTCCGCCTGTACGCTCATGGTGAAGCCACAAGTGTGTCCGAAGAGGCCGCACGCAAGCAACCCATTTATTTCCAGAGGATCAACTTCATCGATCTGTGAAGTCAAGAAGAAGTATCATATGTTAGGATGGTATCCTCCACCGGAGAATTCAAGTGGCTTGACTTTCCACATGTTCATACATGTGGTTGACTCAAAACCAATGCAAACTTTATGATAGTTATGTTCAGAGTGTTTATATCATACATATGCTATCGTTCAATGTTAATTATTCGCAATGCATAATTATGGCCGTTGTCGCTCTTTAGTTGATCGCTTCTTAATCTAATTGCTAGCATTCACTTGTACTAAGCGGGAATGTTGTCTATGCATCCAAATTCATGAAACCCAAAGATTCACCAAAAGAGTCCACCATATCTATGTACACTGGTGCTAAGATGTGTTATACAAATGGTTTTAACCCCTTTCCGCGATGGAGTTTTAAACCGCCGCGTTGCTAGTGTGTGCGATAGAGGCACCACTGCAGGATGCTGCTAACGCGACGCTACAATCAGAGACCATTTGACGAAACTATGTGCGATGCATTAATCACAAACGGTGATATAAAAAACCATCAAAAAGATGCAAAACATTTGCGATGGCGGATACATCAAACACGGTTCAGATTTTAGTTGCATGTGCGATGCGGGCGTACGGTTGATCCATACCAACTGTTTGCGATGATACAGAACAACAGAAATGGGCAGCCAGAGCAGCCACATCAAGGTGTACGGCATATAGTTCACCCCGATGAACTATTTGTGATGAGGCAGAACAACAGAAACGAGCAGCCAGATGAAGGTGTATGCGATATACGACATACAGTTCACTTCGATAAACTGTTTGTGATTAGGCAACACAAAAGAAACGATCAGCCAGGTGAAGGTGTGTGCGATATACGGCATACAATTCAGTCGGATGAACTGTTTGCGTTGAGCCAAGAGAAAAGAAATGGTTCAACTTAATAAGATGTGCGTGATATGCGGCAAACAAGTCTGTAATCAAAAATGTGCAGAAAGACCGATAACAACACAGATGATTCATGTTAACAAGTTGTGTGTGTTGTGAGCAAACGATTGCTAGTATACAATTATGAGTGATTGATGAAATCATCACCAACGGGTTCCATTGTTTGGTCCGTGTACGATGTGATTTGCCCTGTCTACAGAATATCAACATATATACTTATAAGAACAACATTGCATAACCAAATTAAGCATACAATTACATAAGTGACTACACATATAACATTTTCATACACTAAAGTAAGCAATTACATGCATACTAAACTAGGAGAAACGAGCATCTAATCATGTACATCTTGTTGCGACGATGTTTGCCATTGCTCTGCTTCCGGCTGGATCCCTGGTCGTGAATGGTTAATAAAATCTAAGTCTATTGCATATTAAGGTCAAAATAGTACTACCAATATACGAGTCTTATATGATGCCATTTCAACGATTGTACCACAAAAGCTTGAAATATTACAAGGTTCAAATTCCATAGTTACATGGCTCAAATTCGAAGATTACAAGGTTCAAACTGATATGAGAAATAAAATTTAGCTCATTCAGCTGCAAACGCCTGTGTTGATCAGCTGAACATGGATATAAGAGAGGTTCAAACCTCATCATTTCTGCAAAGAGATCAGCCGCTGACAAGTCATGTATGGGGTTGACACAATGACTTTCGATGACTCTGTCATATGCAGTTCCAATACGAAATTTAGCTTTTTTGGAGCCTTTTCCATTCTGCAATAGCTGCCGGTGCTGATCAACAAGCCATTCATTTTTTCGATATAAATGCATGTCCAACCTCATTACCTTCAGCACCTTTGCTCTGATAACAAAGAACCTAGCGAATATAATCTCCGGTAAGGTTCCTTGGTGGGAGTTCAAAATAATTTCTGAGAGATGCAGTGAAATTGCTAGTATTCAACTAGAGGGAGGGGGGGTGAATAGGCGATTTTTAAGAAAGTCTTCAAAACATGAGTGCTTTGAAGACAAATGATAGAAATGAACCTATTGATATGCAGCGGAAGGTAGACTATACTAAACATGCCATAGTCAAGTAAGCAATGTAGTGAAAGTACGAAGACTATCAGCAGCTAGGTAGTATGGATCAAGATGGAAGATAGTATGAAGTCACATAGTACACAGTCTTCACACTGTGAAGTCAATCAGATCAGGCAAGAGAGCAAAGACTTCACGAAGACAAACTGTAAGTAAAGAGAGATAGGAAGGATAGATCAGTTGCTCGAAAAGGACAAGAGGTTTGTTGGGCCAGTTCCAATTGCTGTGACAACTATACGTCTGCTTAGGGAGGCTGAGATTCAACTCAGAAGACCGTATCTTCACCTTATTCCCCTTGAGCTAAGAACACTTAGTCCTCGCCCAATCACTCTGGTAAGTCTTCAAGGGAGACTTTCAAACCTTCACAGACTTCATTCACCGGCAATCCACAATGACTCTTGGATGCTCATAACACGATGCCTAACCGGCTGGAGGATTCACAGTCCTCAAGTGTAATAAGTCATCAGATCACGCCGACAGAAAGACTTCAGTGATGCCTAACACTCTTTGACTCTGGGTGTTTTGGGCTTTGTCCTCGCAAGGATTACTCTCTCAAATGCTTCGGAGGTGGGTTGCTCTCAAACGACAAAAGCCGTGTACTAAATCTGAGCAGCCACCAACTTATGGTGTAGGGGGTGGGCTATTTATAGCCAGGAGGCAGCCCGGCCTGATTTGTCCAAAATAACCCTGGGTCACTAAGGAACTGACACGTGTACAACGGTCAGATTTCAAACACACACGACAGCTTGACTTGGGCTACAAGTAAAGCTGACTCATCCAGCTCTGGATAAGGTTTGCTCTCATTGTCTTCGCTCGAAGACTTAGGATTTGGTTGAGCATCACTTCAGTCACTCTAACTTTGTTCACTTGGACCCCACTTAATAGTACAGTGGTTCCTATGACTCAAAAAAGAAGAAAAGGAAACTACAAAACAACTATGTCTTCGCACTCCACAGTCTTCATGCAATGTCTTTTCTTGTCATAGTCTTCAATGTGAATATCTTCACAGACCACCATTGTCTTCAATGTCTTCAAACATTTTTAGGAGTCATCTCTGGTAGGTAAACCGAATCAATATGGGACTACAACCTGTGTTATCCTGCAATTCTCACAAACACATTGGTCCCTCAACCAAGTTTGTCGTCAATACTCCAAAACCAACTAGGGTGGCACTAGATGCACTTACAATCTCCTCCTTTTTGGTGATTGATGACAAACTGGTTGAAGTTTTCAACGGGGATAAAAGTATGTGAAAGTTTAGTGTTGTGAGTATTGTCTTCATACATATGACGAGGCTCCCCCTGAAGATGTGCATATAAACGATTTGCTTTTGAATGCAAATGCACATGGCAGGTTTTCCTTTGTGGAGGCCATCTTCAAAGTGTGAAGACAATACATTATGCATATTGAAAGATAATGAAGATAATGATATGCATAATGGAAAATGGATGTCTGCAGAATGACTTCATGCGGAATTTATCATCGCAACACATAATAGCAGAAAAAGTAGCAGACGACCATCGAGTTTAAGTGTTACAACTCAAAGAACCAAATGTATCAAAAGATGAGATTTGTAAAACTTGGCAAAATAATGCAACCACCCATAAGGACCCGCTTGAAGACTATCAACTCATATGCTTCTCCCCCTTTTGTGAGTAATGGCCAAAAAGGTTTGAAGACATAGAGCATCTACTCATTTCCAGAAGTAGCAGGGTCGGCGTTGGAGTTTGGTGGTGCACAGGGGCCTTGTGCAGAGTCGAGATGAAGTGTAGCCATGGTCGGTGAAGTGGTGTCGTCTTCTTCATCAACGACATTCGCAACAACAGTTGCAGCCGAAGATGAATACTCAGAATCTTCAAGTGAGGGAGTGTGGCGCCAGCTTGCATTTGGTGGAGGCCTGGAATCAAACTTGAAGCTCTCGGTGAAGCCATCTGCTCACAGATCATCTTCAGAGCATAGCAGAGTGAGGCTTTTCCAGGACCGCCGTGCGTTCTCATGGGCAACAAATGAGTTCTTGGTGTCCAAGTTGCGAATGCGATTGACATCCACCAAGAGACTCTGCATCTGACGCTTTAGCCAGTCATGGTGCTTATCCTGCTTTTCATGTAAGGCCACAAGCAGTTCTCAGTCATTGAGTACACGAGAATGCTTTCGAGGCCTTTGGGCAATCGTACTGGCAGTGGCTTCAGTATTTGCACGATGAGGCATGCGCACATTGCCAGCCAGAGGATAAGTAGTAGTTGCAGCATTGGGAACAAGAACTCCTTTTATAGGTTGTGAGAAGCTGTGATGATCAATATGTTGACGACATAGAGGCTCCTTGGCAGGCTCGGGGTAGATGGTTTCAACTGACAGATCAACCTCAGGCAGAAAGACAAGATGGTTGTGTGCTGAAGGCTGATAACTGACAGAAGAATGGGGTTTGATTAGGCGCATTACCCATGGAGCATAGAACTTGAAACCAAATAGATCAATCCCAGATGCAACAAGTTGTCTGATGAAGAAATCCTGGGAGTTGAATCTGATGCCATTGATAATGTAGAAGACCAAAGTCTTCATGGCTCCTTCAAGTTTGGCTTCAGAAGAATGTCCCTTGATTGGCATAGAGTATGCCTCAGTATATGATAGACTGTGCGGGGCAAGTACTCGAGGTCTTTGACAAAGAATTCCTTGGGATATTCTGCATCTTGAGGTAATAGCTTCATCAGGCTAAGCATCTAAGTCATATTGGGTTCATGCCACTGAAAAATGCTCTGCAGTTCTTCTCGATAACGCTGACAACCAGGCTCATACAGATCACCTGGAGTGGGCAGGGAGGTAAGCTCGATGATGTCTTGAGCTTTAGATTCATGGTGCACATCACTTGTCATCTACTCGAGGATCCATGTCTTAGGATCCCGGTTGTAGCCACGAATGTGAAGAGTAGCATATAACTGCAGCAATAGCTCTTAATTCCAGTGCTCTTTGGCAGTGACAAATTGCAGAAGACCATCATCCTGAAAGCAGTCCAGAGCTTCTTCAAGACAGGGGAGCCCAGCAATAGCTTCACAATCAAGACACATGTGAGAGAAGATTCGGTCTTGATTGTGGAGGACACATGAGTAATAGCTGCGTTGTTGATGGCTCCAGAAGTGATCAGACGAGATCTTTGGCTTCGAGTAGGGGTTCTTGGCACTGTCAAAGAATGTATTGTGTGCCCTGAAGCTGTTTATACTGAATGATCCAGGAGATGTAGCAGCACCTGGAAGCCTTGGCAGCCTCGGCTTAGGCTTCTAAACTTGTGGTCGCTGCTCCACATGATAATCATAGTGTGGTCCGGGAGCAGTGGGAGGAACCATGATTGGCCAGCGAACTGTGAGCAACTCCCCCTCACGGTTGTAAGCTGTTTCCATAGTGTGAGGCCTTGGAGGAGGAATTGCGCCATCAGTGGAGACCGGCGTCACAGAAGCTTCAGAATTCATATTGGCTTCAGGCACAACATTAGCTTCAGGCTACACAGGATCTTCAGCCAAGACAGGGTCATTGGCTTCAGCAGTGTTTGTGGCAGCCTCATTATTCTCAACCTCCATTTCGTCAATGATCGGAGGGTCTTGCACAGTCACATTCTCCTTGAGAATGACTTGATCTCAGGCAAGGGGGGGAGGTGTAGCAACTCTCTCTTCTCTTCTCTCTTCTTCTTCTTCATCGGCTGATGCAACCAGAATGTCTTCAGCAACTTTGGCTTCAGACACAGGAACCGTCACAGAAGGATTCTCTTTAGGGAACACTTGACGTGCCACTGAACTGGATTGTTGTGAATCTTCTTCTGGGATGGTTGACATGGAGACCGTGGCCTGAGACCTTTGCGAAGCCGTTGGAACACTGGAGACGCCTTTGGCCATGGTGTGGTATCCATGTAGTTGTCGTCATTCAGCACTTGATTTGTAACTGGTGCTGGTGGAGTACGAGGTGTTTCATCATGAACTGGGGTTTCTTCTTCCGGGCGCTCAGCCCATGAATCATTTGAGCGATTGGCGTCAATGGACGACTAATGCTGATGTATTCGCTGCTCGTTGGAGCAGGCGATGATACCAAGTGGTGCTCAAGTTGAGGAAGGAATTCATCATCAACAACATTGTCTTCATGACCAATGTCTTCAGCTGCGTTGGGGTCAATAGCTAGAACTTGTTCTTCTTCACAAGCCTTTGTGCAAGCAGGCTGGTGGATCATAACACGACGATCTTTGTTGGTGGAAGCAGGAGGAGCAACTGAGATGTTCAACAATGAGAGGCTGAGAACCCGTAGCACGCTCTTTCTTTGAAGACTTTGTTCCCTTAGTCTTCAATTTCTTCTTGGAAGGAGCATCGTTAGATGCATCCTTGTGCTTGCGCTTCTTGGCTTCATCTTCAGCTGCCCTTTTTTTCTTTAGCTCTGTAGCTGCTGAGGGGACCTTAGGCTTCGAGCCTGTCATACTGGCAGGGAAGACAATCCAAGGTTCTTCCTGCCTTGGTGCAGTTTGGGTCTCAGCAGGCTTCTTCTTCTTGGCAGCCATCCTGGGATCGATGCGAGGGCGCCCAAGAGCTTTTCGCTTCTCAGCTTCATCGTGGGCTTGAACGCATTTCTCAGCAAGGTACTTCATGCGCTCTTGTGAGCCTTTAGCTTCATTTTGCTTCTTGTGAAATTCCTCCTTGAGGTCATGCATCATCTGCTTGAAGATTTGAACATCTGCCATGCTGAGCTTGGTCATGTTCTTCTTGAAGTGAGCCTTCTCATAATCAATCTTGTTTTTCAGCTCAACAATCTTCTGAGATAGGGCCAATTCACCAGCAATGGCCCCATGGAAAGTGACGCTGATGTCCACAGGGAGCTGAAGATCATCAATACTGATGTCTTTATTGTCGAACCATTCATCGATGAAGTTATTCAGAATATCAACATCAAAGAGGGGCAAATCATAGAAGATTACAGCCTCTTGCTTGCTCTTGATGAGCATTTCCAGAGCATCATCACCAAGATCTTCATTGCTTGACAAATCAATGGCTTCATCTTCGTTGCACAGAACAGCAAACGGAGTCAGGGGTTGCCCAGTGGCCTTCTTGGGTAATGGCTTCTTGGTCCTCTTGGACACGCGAGATAAGTCTTCATACTGCACACTGGATTCAGGCGGTGTAGTCTTCAAAGTCTTCCTTGTTGAAGTTTTTGGTGAAGAAGATGGCTTGACAGCTTTTGTCTTCTTCATCTTTTTCTCCTTTGGAGGTGAGGGAGCATCTTCAGAATGAGCTTCACCACCAGATTGATCCACAGCTGCTCTCTGAGCAGCAATGTGAGACAGAAGCCCATCAAAATTGGCAAAGGGGAAAATTCTGTTCTCATTAGCTTCACATGTCCCATCAGATCTTGGAGCGGAGGGGCCAGGGTTGAAATTGAGGTCGAACTCCTTGTGGTTCTTGGCAGCTTAATCTTTAGCAAACTGATAGTTGCGTTTGAACAGATTGTCGTCACGACACCATAACAGAGAAGATGGGTCGGCGACTTCAGGCTGTGGTCCTCTGACCATGCAAGGATAGAATTTCCGCTCAATGGTTTCAGCCTTGCTCTTTGGCACCAAGACACGGTAGAGGCAGTCACCCCATGGTCGCTTGATGGCATTCTTTTTTCAGCATATTCAGGCATGACGAACCTATACTTGAACCATTCCTCAGCCCAATATCTTCGGATCCACTGTATCCGATTTTTGCGCTGGTTGTAACTCTCCTCAGGATCTGACTTATACTATTCATATAGATTAGGAGGCAAATCTAGTGCAGTGTTGCCACAATGTTGCCTGCCACCCTTGCGTGCAGACTTCTCTGAAGCCATGACATTCAGACTGATTGGCTTCAATACAATGAATGGCTTCCGTCTACTGTCAGACAAGAACTGGCTTCAGGTGATTCAATATGACACAGTAGGAATTCTGCAAATGAATGCAGACTACAAGAACCAAGGGATTCTCCCACAGACATGTACCTGTGACAACATTAGAGATGCGAGGGAAGCGGAAGAGGTCATATGCATTCTCAGAAGATTTTGAAGATAAATCACTTTTAGAAGACATTGATCTCGTAGCGCGAAGAAATTCACTTATTTGGAGAGAGTTGGTTCCAGATTTGTACGAATCCATGAATAAGTACAAGTGAGGAATCTAACTAGTTATGAAGCATAAGTGAATATACTTGGCATGATATGAGATGCAGAAGAGAATAAATCCAGATTTGGAAGTGAAGAAACCACTTTTGGTTGAAGTGGATGGATTTGACGGATCAAAAAGGCAGTAAAAATAAGATATATTTACCATGGACGAACTGCTAGACGAGGTTGAAAGGAGGCCGAGCAGTTCAATCTCCCGCGCCCTAACTTGGCAGCGGAAGACACCTATGGCGGCGGCGGAGAGGACAAGGTCCGAGGCCGGCGTGAGTACGGTGTCGAAGAAGTTGCGGCAGCTAAGCGCTTCGTCTCCGGCGTCGACGTGAGCTAGCGGAGGCGCTAGGGTTTGTGCGAGGTGGCGAGGTGGAGGAACCGGTATTGACCGCACGGGTAACTATTTATAAGAAGGAGGAGGGCGGTGCAGCGCAATTACGCAGGTGCCCCTGGCG
This sequence comes from Triticum dicoccoides, assembly GCF_002162155.2. Lineage (NCBI taxonomy): Eukaryota > Viridiplantae > Streptophyta > Magnoliopsida > Poales > Poaceae > Triticum > Triticum dicoccoides. The sequence continues at coordinate 377,072,400 of NC_041381.1, read as the reverse complement.
GTTCACATCTGAGAGACATGTGGCACGCATGCAACTCATTGAAAGTTGTTCCATGTTCTCACGCACGCCTGGATTGTCGGGTGGTTGTTCCGGCTTCTCCGGTTTTCAGGCAACAAGGATGCAACATTAAATAGATTTAAATGTTTGTCAGTTTGTCCTCTGCTGACAAGGACTCAGAGAAGACAATTGACAGTTTTCAATAGAATGCATATGATTTGGACAGATAGAGTTGAGGTAGAAGCATCGAATAGGTTAGGGTCCGATCACATTCACTTAGATCAATAAAGATTCAAGAATTAAGACATAGCTATAAGTGAATGTTGTAGAGGACATAATGCAAATATATAAGTGAATATTCAATAAAGATCAATAAAGATTCAAGAATTAAGACATAGCTATAAGTGCACCGCCTATGATGGTGGCGGCGCGCGAGCACCAAGTCCAGGCTCCACCTCCTCGACGGGCTCCGGTGACCACAGCAGGGTGCCACGCATTGACCTCGTAGCTGCGCAACGCCATCTGGCCAGGCAAGTTCAAGCCTAACCTACCTCCACGCTACGACGGCACCGCCGACCCCGCTGAGTTCCTGCAACTCTACGAAGTGAGCATCGAGGCGGCCAACAGCAACGAGAAGATCATGGCGAACTAGTTCCCCATGGCCCTCAAGTATGCCGCATGCTCCTGGCTCCTGAATCTCCCCGTGGGGTTCGTCTCCTCCTAGGATGAGATGCGCGACTGCTTCATCGCCAACTTCTAGGGCACTCGCGACCGCCCGCCGGCCGTAAGTGACCTATTACGCATCAAGCAGCAGCCAGGAGAGATCCTGTAGAGGCACATCCATCACTTCAACAACGTTTGCCTCAAGATCCCCAAGGTGTCGGACGAGGCCATCATCTCAGCGTTCACTGATGCCGTCCGCGACATCAAGATGAAGGAGGAGCTCGCCATACATGAGGATGATAACCCACAAGTGTAGGGGAGAATTGTAGCCTCTTTCGATAAGTAAGAGTGTCAAACCCAACGAGGAGCTAAAGGTAGAACAAATATTCTCTCAAGTCCTATCTGCCACTGATACGACTCTACGCACGCTTAGTGTTTGCTTTACCTAGAACAAGTATGAAACTAGAAATACTTTGTAGGTGTTGTTGGATAGAATTGCAAGATAATAAAGAGCACGTAAATAAAAAGTAGGGGCTGTTTAGATAAAGAAGCAGTAAAGTAAATATAGCGAGTGTGGAAAAGTGGTGGTAGGAGTTGTGGAGTTGTCCCTAAGCAATCGACTACTTTACTAGACCGATAGCAAGTTTTATGTGGGAGAGGCCACTGCTAGCATGTCATCCCTGACTTGGAATTCTATGCACTTATGATTGGAACTATTAGCAATCATCCGCAACTACTAACGTTCATTAAGGTAAAACACAACCATAGCATTAAGATATATTGGTCCCCCTTCAATCCCGTGTGCATCAATTTCTATGCTAGGTTGAAGCTTCTGTCACTCTTGCCCTCCAATACATAGTCCTATCAACATACAACTAACCCTATGGTGTGATCCACGCACGTGCTCATGTGATGGGCACCAATGGACAACAACATAACCACAAGCAAATTAAACCAATCATAGCAATTCATCAATCACCGATAGGACAACGAAAATCTACTCAAACATCATAGGATGGCAACACATCATTGGATAATAATATGAAGCATAAAGCACCATGTTTGAGTAGAGGGTACAGCGGGTTGCGGGAGAGTGGACCGCTGAATATAGATGGGGGAAGGTGATGGAGATGTTGGTGAAGATGATGGAGGTGTTGGTGTAGATCGCGGTGATGATGATGGCCCCCGGCGGTGTTCCGGCGCCACCGGAAGCAAGGGGGAGAGAGCCCCCCTTCTTCTTCTTCTTCCTTGACCTCCTCCCTAGATGGGAGAAGGGTTTCCCCTCTGGTCCTTGGCTCCCATGGCGTGGGAGGGGCGAGAGCCCCTACGAGATTGGATTCGTCTCTCTGTCTCTCTCTGTTCTGCATTTCTGGATTCTGCCCTGACACCGTTTCTTTTATATCCGGATATCCGTAACTCCGATTGGATTGAAAACTTCGCCCAGATATTTTTCCAAAAATTAGCTTTCTTGCAGCCAAAGTAGAGCATCAACCGCCTTACGAGGGACTCACGAGGGTCAGGGGCGCACCTAGTGGGGCCAGGCGCGCCTCCTTGCCTCGTGGCCACCTCGGGCACCGTTTCACGTTGATTCTTCCTCCAGAAAATCCCAAATATTCCAAAAAATATTCTCCATCCGTTTTTATCCTGTTTGGATTCCGTTTGATATGGGTTTCCTGCGAAACATAAAACATGCAACAGACAGGAACTGGCACTGGGCGCTGGATCAATATGTTACTCCCAAAAATAATATAAAAAGTTGCCAAAAGTATATGAAAATTGTAGAATATTGGCATGAAACAATCAAAAATTATAGACACGACGGAGACGTATCAGCATCCCCAAGCTTAATTCCTGCTCATCCTCGAGTAGGTAAATGATAAAAAAGATAATTTTTGATGTGGAATGCTACAGTTCATAATCTTGATCATGTATCTAATCATGGCATGAATATTAAGACACGAGTGATTCAAAGCAATAGTCTATCATTTGACATAAAAACAATAATACTTCAAGCATGCCAACCAAGCAATTATGTCTTATCAAATAACATATCCAAAGAAAGCTTATCCCTACAAAATCATATAGTTAGGTGAAAGTGCAACTATCCCTAGGTGGTTTTGGTAATTCATAACAACATATAGCTCATTGAGCTAATGCTATTCCAAGACATATATTTCAGGAAAGCTCAATGAATGGCATGGCATGGATGATGAAAGTGGATCCCTCAAAATATCAAGGACAACAGATTGCCTCAAGCTCAAAAGCTCAAGACTCTTCATTTTATATTTCAGTGATCCAAGATCACATTGAGTCTATAGGAAAAGCCAATACTATCAAGGAGGGATGAGGTGTTGCTTAATGAGCCTCTTGCTTCATGTGCTTAGTGATATGCTCCAAATCCCTCAACTACTTTCTCACATCCACATATGACCTAAACCTAAAGCCAAAATCGGTCACACCGATTCTTTCTATCCGGCGCCACCGAGTTCAGATGTCATAGCCACTGCCACAAACCCTAGGCAAATCGGTCTCACCGATAGGGATCTCGGTCTCACCGAGATGGGATTGTAATATCTCTGTTTCCCTTCGTAACGTTTCGGTCTAACGGAAGTGAGCGATCGGTCCCACCGAGATTGCAATGTAAACTCTCTGTTTCCCTTTTGTAACATTTCAGTCTCACCGAAAAGAGCAAATCGGTCCCACCGAGTTTACCTGACCAACTCTCTGGTTAGCTAATTACCAAAATCGGTCCTACCGAGTTTGTGTAATCGGTCTCACCGAGATTACGTTATGCCCTAACCCTAATCATATCGGTCCTACCGAGTTGCATGTCGGTCCCACCGAAAATCCTAACGGTCACTAGGTTTACTAAATCGGTCTGACCGAGTTTGTTGATTCGGTCCCACCGAGATTGGTAAATTGTGTGTAACGGTTAGATTTTGTGTGGAGGCTATATATACCCCTCCACCTCCTCTTCATTCGTGGAGAGAGCCATCAGAACAAACCTACACTTCCAACTTACCAGTTCTGAGAGAGAACCACCTACTCATGTGTTGAGGCCAAGATATTCCATTCCTACCATATGAATCTTGATCTCTAGCCTTCCCCAAGTTGCTTTCCACTAAAATCTTCTTTCCACCAGATCCAAATCTTATGAGAGAGAGTTGAGTGTTGGGGAGACTATCATTTGAAGCACAAGATCAAGGAGTTCATCATCAACGCACCATTTATTACTTCTTGGAGAGTGGTGTCTCCTAGATTGGCTAGGTGTCACTTGGGACCCTCCGACAAAGATTGTGGAGTTGAACCAAGGAGTTTGTAAGGGCAAGGAGATTGCCTATTTCGTGAAGATCTACCGCTAGTGAGGCAAGTCCTTTGTGGGCGACGACCATGGTGGGATAGACAAGGTTGCTTCTTCGTGGACCCTTCGTGGGTGGAGCCCTCCGTGGACTACCGCAACCGTTACCCTTCGTGGGTTGAAGTCTCCATCAACGTGGATGTACGATAGCACCACCTATCGGAACCACGCCAAAAACATCCGTGTCTTCAACTACGTTTGAATCCTCCAAACCCTTCCCTTTACTTTCTTGCAAGTTGCATGCTTTAATTTCCGCTGCCTATATACTCTTTGCATGCTTGCTTGATTTGTGTGATGATTGCTTGACTTGTCCAAAGTTGCTAAAATCTGTCAAACTCTAAAATTGGGAAAAGGTTAAGTTTTTAATTGGTCAAGTAGTCTAATCACCCCCCCTCTAGACATACTTCAAGGTCCTATAAGTGGTATCAGAGCCTTGGTCTCCATTTGCTTTGATTTCCATAGCTTTTGGTGGTCATAGCCTTGGTTTCACAACCTAGGAGAGTATGGCGTCTAGCGAGGGAAATTATCACCATAGAGGTCCTTATTTTGATGGAACTAATTTTGCTAGTTGGAAGCATAAGATGAAAATGCATATTCTCGGACATAAGCCCGCCGTTTGGGCTATTATTTGTATTGGCTTGCAAGGTGAATTCTTTGATGGGAGAGAGCCGAACCGTGAAGCTAATGCGGAAGAATTGAAGATGCTGCAATACAACGCTCAAGCTTGTGATATCATCTTCAACGGATTGTGCCCCGAAGAGTTCAACAAAATCAGCTGTCTTGATAATGCAAAGGAAATTTAGGACACTTTGATTGATATGCATGAAGGTACCGACTCCATCAAGGAATCCAAGTTGGATGTGCTCCAAAGTCAGCTTGACAAGTTCAAAATGAAGGATGGTGAAGGTGTCGCTGAAATGTACTCTAGGCTTGCTCTTATCACAAATGAGATTGCCGGCTTAGGGAGTGAAGAGATGACCGACAGATTCATCATCAAGAAGATCCTAAGAGCATTGGATGGAAAATATGATACTGTGTGCACATTGATTCAAATGATGCCCAATTACAAGAATGTCAAGCCAACGGAGGTCATTGGTAGAATTGTTGCTCATGAGATGTCACTCAAGGATAAGGAGGAACTTCACAACAAGTCAAGTGGTGCTTACAAAGCCTCATGTGAAGCCCCCACATCATCAAGTGAGAAACACACCTTCAATGAAGAATTGAGCTTAATGGTGAAGAATTTCAACAAATTCTACAAGAGTAGAAGCAAAGAAAGAAGCTCTAAGTCAAGGTCCTACAATGACAAAAGATCTTCCAGTCGAGAGCGCAACTGCTACAATTGTGGGAGACCCGAACACTATTCCAATGAGTGTACGGCATCCTACAAAAGAAGAGAAGATTCTCCAAAAAGAAGAAGTAGAAGAGAAGAATCACCACCAAGAGAGAGAAGGAGTAGAGATGATCGTTATGAACGAAGACCCTCACGGAGAAGCAAAGATTCGGAAAGGAAGGACAAGTCATCAAAGAGCTACACAAAATGAAGACATCAACCTCATGTTGGTGAATGGGTATCCGGTTCCGAATCTGAACATCACTCCGAGAGAAGCTATCACTCCGACTCTGAACATACTCAAGATGAAGGTGTTGCCGGTCTAGCACTTGTGTCAACCAACTCCTACGACATATTTGACTCACCAAATGAAGGAATTGGAAGATTCTTCATGGCCAAAGGTCCAAAGGTAACACATCCCGAGTATGTTGATTTCAATAGTGATGAAGATGACTTGCTAGGTGATGATGATTTACTTATTGACAACTCTAGTGATGAATACTATGATGAAATATCAATTAATCATGCTAAACAAGATAAAACGAATGACAATGATAAGGAGAAGATTGAGATTCTAACTAAAGAACTAAACACTCTTAAGTTAGCTCATGAAACTATCTTCGAAAATCATCGAGAACTTTTAAGGGCTCATGAGAAGTTACGCTTTGAAAAGCTCAATCTTGAGCAAGAGCATGAGTTCTTAAAGGCAATCAATGATGATCCTCGCAAGAAAAGTCCTTCTTATATTGCCAAGCGTTTACTCTTATCTACTTACATGCCTCAAGTCAAGTCTAGTAATAATAACAAGAAAGATTCTTCCTCTAGTAGTAACAATAACTATGCTAAATCCAATAGTGTTGCTTCTAGTAGTTCTCTCGATTCCACTAATGATTCTCTTAGCCAAGTTACACTTGAGCAAGAAAATAGCTTATTGAAGGTAATTATAGAGAAAGGTGTATACAAGAGCCTTGCCGGGAGTAAGCAATTCGAGGAAATTGTACGCAAGCAAGGAAGGCATCAGAAGAATCAAGGTGTTCGTTTTGAAAGAAAGTTCAATGCCAATGGAGTTGAGTGGGAAGAAGATCAATACCCCAAGACGAAGTTTGTTCCTCAACAAGAGAAGTATGATCCTACTTCTTTCAAGGGAACACAAGCTCAAGATGATCTTCCACCACAAGACCATAAAGGCAAGGACAAGCTTCAAGAGGAGATTGATGCATTTGAAGAAGCACCTAAGGCCTTGGTCAAGTGGGTTCCCAAGACTACATCAAGTTCTACTTCATCAAGTACAACTACAACTCCAAGGATTCCCATCAAGATGATGTGGATCCAGAAGAAGAAGAACTAGAGAGTTCTTGAGGGTGACTCCGCCAACATTCTTCACTCATATCTTTATGGCAAGAACAAGTGCAATCAACCTCCACGTCTTGCACTAGTTCAAGGAGTCACAAACCCTCATGTTGGTAAGGCAAGGGACAAGGTAATCAAATGATTTCATGGACATCATCTTGTGTGTGCATCACTCTATGTCTATGGATACTCTTGTTTTGTTCCTTGTGGGACTAACCTGTGTAGGTATTGAAAGTGCAACTCACTCCAAAGGATTGCTCCATAAGATCTACATCAACATTGAGCATCCACATCTTCAACACCTACATGAAGTCATCATCGACAAAACCCAAGGTTAGTTCATCCCTCTAAGGGGGGATCTCACATCTAGGGGGAGCTTAACTCTAAGAATTGAGTCAAAGCAACTCTAATGATGTGAACACATCAATGCATTATGTAAAAGTGGTAACCCCACTTGAGCTTAAACGATGAGTATGACCTATGATCAAATGTTCTCATTTTACTCCTAAGTCAATATACTCATATATAAATGACCTAGTCATCACCAATTGTTTGACAGATGCTAGAATTGGTTGTGCATGCTTTGCCACATATTTCATTTGTCACTTTATTGTGTGAGCATGCTGGTTGCATATTTTACTCATTCGAGGACATCCACTTGTTGTTTTGATTGATTGGTTTCCTTTTTTCTTTGGCCAAGTGGATGGAGAAGATTGGCTAAGAACCTTCTCTAGCTATCTATGCTTTTCTCGTCTCAAACTCTATTTATGCTACATCACAAAATTTGATCAAGTCAGATTCGAACCACTTTGTGTGAGGAGCACTCGGAGTCCCCGATTCGTCATGTACTTAAACTTCCAAAACTTCTTTGTGATTCTCGGTCTGACCGATTCCTCCATTTCGGTCCCACCGAGATCACTAAGTCGATCTAGGTTTTCAATCTCGGTGCAACCAATATGAACTTTTCAGTCACACCGAGTTGTTGTAACTGTTAACAGTTGTGCATCTCGGTGCCACCGAGTTGTTCAACTCGGTCACACCGACAGTGTCGGGCTATATATAGACACGGGCAAAAATTTGGAAATTCCTCCAAACCCCTTCGCCCGCGCGTAGCTCGCTCTGCCTACTAGGTCTACGGATCGTCGACTTCGTCGCCAGCCGCCTCCTGTCGCTGGTCTCCGCCGCCGTCAACGGATTTCTTCTCCGCCGTTGCCGCCGTAGCGAGTTCACCGCTGAACTAGGGTATGAACTCAATCACAGTGCTTTCCTCATCTGATTCTCAGCACATTGTGTTCGTAATGCATCTTGCCACGATTGAAACACTCCTATCCAGCCAATGAGATCCTTAGAATAGATGTGATTCGAAAATTTAGGGTTAGGTTTCCGCCGAAACCATCTCGGACCCACCGAGTTGAAAAACTCGGTCCCACCGATTTGGCTAACACCATTGCACTAGTAAGTCTCAGTCTGGCCGAGAATTACAAATCGGTGTGACCGATTTTAGAACTTTGTGAAACCCTAGCAGTCTCGGTGCCACCGAACTCTAACTCGGTCTGACCGAGATCACTAGTTTAGGTTCCAAAACTGCTTCGGTATCACCGAGTTTGAAAATCGGTAGATCCGAAATGCTTTCTGTGGAAACTAAAACTAAGTTTTTAAATCATTTTTTTTGCAAAAATCTCTGCATTTTGTGATGCTCATCCACTCTGTCTCAACTATAACTATTCACAGGGTCAGCAGTCAGTGATTTGCAGCATGTCAGACCATAGTGACAGTTAGAACAGGGAAGAAGAGCAGATTCACATGAGTGAGGGCACTAGTCCCTCAAGCACTTCAGATGAAGGGAGCAGAAGCACTCCAAGCAATTTGCCCAAAGCAGCCACAAGAGCTAGAAGGAAGAGAACCTCAGACTCAGAGGATGAGGACTACGTGGCAGCAGAAGATGAGGCTACTTCCAAGAAGGTAGTGCTCAAGAAGGTGCTCAGTTCAACTACAGTAAAGCCAGGCATGAAGGTGGCTTTGCCACAGATACGATACTACATGATCATGCAAAGAGCAATATGACCATGATGGAGCGTGTCATAATAAACGGAACGGTGGAAAGTTGCCTGGCAATAATATCTCGGAATGGCTATGGAAATGACATAATAGGTAGGTATGGTGGCTGTTTTGACGAAGGTAAATAATGGGTTCATGATACCGGCGAAAGTTGCACGGTATAATAAAGGCTAGCAAAGTGGAAGGGTAAGTGTGCGTATATCCATGGACTCACATTAGTCATAAAGAACTCATATACTTATTGCAAAAATTTATTAGCCCTCGAAGCAAAGTACTACTATGCATGCCCCTAGAGGGATAGTTTGGTAGGAAAAGACCATCGCTCGTCCCCGACTGCCACTCATAAGGAAAGCACTCAAAGAGCACCCCATGCTACAAATTTGTCACACAACGGTTACCATACGTGCATGCTACGGGACTTGCAAACCTCAACACAAGTATTTCTCAATTCCACAATTACTCAACTAGTATGACTCTAATATCACCGCCTTTATATCGCAAAACTATTGCAAGGAATCAAACATATCATATTCAGTGATCTACAAGTTTTATGGATTTTATGACTAACCATGTGAATGACCAATTCATGTCATCTCTCTAAACAGATATAAGTGAAGCAAGAGAGTTTAGTTCTTTCTACAAAAGATATGCCCACGCTCTAACAAATATAAGTGAAGCAAAATATCATTCTACAAATGGCGGTTTTCTATGTGGTGAGAAACAGGCAATCCAAACTTCAAAAGATATAAGTGAAGCAGATGAAGCATTCTATAAAGACATACTCAAAAGATATAAGTGAAGTGCAATGAGCATTCTATAAATCAACCATGGACTATCTCATACCAGCATGGTGCATAAAAGAAAAGTGAAAACTAAATGCAAAAGACGCTCCAAGACTTGCACATATCGCATGAACGAAACGAATCCGAAGACATACCGATACTTATTGAAGCAAGATGGGATGCCTTCCGGGGCATCCCCAAGCTTAGACGCTTGAGCATCCTTGAATATTTACTTGGGGTGCGTTAGCATCCCCAAGCTTGAGTCCTTGCCTCTCCTCCTTTTCCTCATATCGAGACCTCCTCGCTCAAACACTTCATCCACACAAAACTTCAACAGAAAACTCGGTAAGATCCGTTAGTATAATAAAGCAAATCACTAATCTAAGTATTGTTGCAAACCAATTCATATTTTGTTTTTGCATTATGTCTACTGTAATATAGCTTTTCCATGGCTTAATCCACTAATAGAAATTGATAGTTTCATCAAAACAAATAAACTATGCATCAAAAACAGAATCTGTCTTAAACAAGACAGTCTGTAGCAATATGAACATTCACCATACTTCTGGTACATCAACAATTCTACCAAAATTAGGAAAAATAAAAAATTTGTACAGCAAGACAGTGCAAAAAGAATCAGAACCATTTGACGTTCCAGTAAAAAAAATGTAAAATCATGCACTACAGCCAAAGTTTCTGTCCTGCACCGCACATACCAACAAACATTGTAAACAACCTAAAGGCAAACCTTGGCACATTATTTTTATAGTACAATGGAATTGTACAAGGGGATAATTATTTTTGATGAAAAGTTTCTGTAATCAAGATTCACAAAGTTTCCGTGAGCATGAACAAAGTTCAAGGCTAGCTCCCACTTCAACAATGCTTGACTCTCTCACTTCCACTTTCCTTTTTGAAAAGTTTTGCGTTCCCCTCTTTATTTTTTTGTTTTCAAACTTTATGAAAACACTCAACAAAATTAAGTGACTCTCTAAAATTTCCGGGTTGTCTCCCTGGTAGCGCTTTCTTTAAATCCATTAAGCTAGGCATAAAGTGCTCAAGTAATGGATCCACCCGGATCCCAAGGTATATGAAGGCCAATTTTAATTAACAATGATTTGTGATTTAGTAGTGAGCACAAAGTAACATATATCATGCGACAACGAAGTCTAAATCTCTTCCTATGCATCGGCATGTCATAAAAGAACAATTCATGCACACCAAGTAAAGGCCATTGCATAGTATAAGCAGTTTCTTGCAATTTTATCATATTGCAAACATAGAGAGGTGGAGATATAGTTCCTCTCTCATAATAATTGCAAGTAGGAGTAGCAAGCACATGCATATTATATCTATCAAAATCATTATGTGCAACGTCAAAATGCAACCCATCAACATAATCCTTAATAAGCACAAACTTGTCCGATATAGTGTAGTAGGGAGAATTCAAAAAGATAATAGGATTATCATGCGTGGGTGCAATAGCAACAATTTCATGTTTAACATAAGGAACTGTAGCAAGTTCATCTCCATAAGCATCATTCATATTGGCATCTTGGCCACAAGCATATCAATCATCATCAAAAAGGGATATTTCAAGAGAATCAATGAGATCATAACAATCATCATAGCAATCATCCTTCGGTAAGCACGGAGGGAAATTAAACAATGTATGAGTTGAAGAGTTACTCTCATTAGAAGGTGGGCACGGGTTATCAATCAGCTCTTCCTCCTTTTGTTCTTCGCTCTCCTCATCATCTTTTTCATCCAATGAGCTCACAGTTTCATCAATTTCTTCTTCCATAGACTCCTGCAAAATATTAGTCTCTTCTTGGACAGTGGAGACTTTCTCAATAAACGCATCAATATTGGAGTTATATTCATAATTCTCATAGCAATATTTCAATATAGCATAATTTTCAGGCCTATAAACATCATCATCAAAAGCTTCATACTTTTCAAACAAAGATTCAATTTCATAAGCACCCTTAAAAGCAACAAATTCCTCTATTTGTTCCACATCATAGTAATCATATATACAATTAGCATAAGAAGCTAAGGTTTATTTATCATTGAATTTGCATGAAAAGGGAAGGCGTGGAGACTTCATCCTAGAGCAACAAGTATAATCATATCTCAAGCATAGATCTCGAGCATACCAATGCAACATATAAATTTGATCCCATAATAGTTCCCCTTTTTGAGTCAAGCGATAATCCCTAAAGTATTCACGTTGATCCAACGTGTCTCCCATAACATAATTGAATGGGTTTTCTCAGGATTATCAAAGTAGTACATAATTTCTTTCACATAACGAGCATCGAGGGTTTTAGGAGGTTCCCCATCTCCATGAGTAGCAAGGACACCTAATTTTTTTGGTATTCGTGTTCCATATCCATAACTAAAGATAGAGAACAACTAAGAATAGAAAATAAAAATTACTTAGTGATAAAGCAAACAAGCACACACGAGAATATTCACCCCACACTATGACTCCCCGGCAACGGCGCCAGAAAAAGGTCTTGATAACCCACAAGTGTAGGGGATAATTGTAGCCTCTTCCGATAAGTAAGAGTGTCGAACCCAACGAGGAGCTAACGGTAGAACAAATATTCTCTCAAGTCCTATCTGCCACTGATACGACTCTACGCACGCTTAGTGTTCGCTTTACCTAGAACAAGTATGAAACTAGAAATACTTTGTAGGTGTTGTTGGATAGAACTGCAAGATAATAAAGAGCACGTAAATAAAAAGTAGGGGCTGTTCAGATAAAGAAGCAGTAAAGTAAATATAGCGAGTGTGGAAAAGTGGTGGTAGGAGTTGTGGAATTGTCCCTAAGAAATTGATTACTTTACTAGACCGATAGCAAGTTTTATGTGGGAGAGGCCACTGCTAGCATGTCATCCCTGACTTGGAATTCTATGCACTTATGATTGGAACTATTAGCAAGCATCCGCAACTACTAACGTTCATTAAGGTAAAACCCAACCATAGCATTAAGATATATTGGTCCCCCTTCAATCACGTATGCATCAATTTCTATGCTAGGTTGAAGCTTCTGTCACTCTTGCCCTCCAATACATAGTAATATCAACATACAACTAACCCTATGATGTGATCCACGCGCGCGCTCATATGATGGGCACCAAAGAACAGCAACATAACCACAAGAAAATTAAACCAATCATAGCAATTCATCAATCACCGATAGGACAACGAAAATCTACTCAGACATCATAGGATGGTAACACATCATTGGATAATAATATGAAGCATAAAGCACAATGTTTAAGTAGAGGGTACAGCGGGTTGCGGGAGAGTGGACCGCTGAATATAAATGGGGGAAGGTGATGGAGATGTTGGTGAAGATGATGGAGGTGTTGGTGTAGATCGCGGTGATGATGATGGCCCCCGGCGGTGTTCCGGCGCCATCGGAAGCAAGGGGGAGAGAGCCCCCCTCCTTTTTCTTCCTTGACCTCCTCCCTAGATGGGAGAAGGGTTTCCCCTTTGGTCCTTGGCTCCCATGGTGTGGGAGGGGCGAGAGCCCCTCCAAGATTGGATCTGTCTCTCTGTCTCTCTTTGTTTCTGCGTTCCTGGATTCTGCCCTGGCACCGTTTCTTTTATATCCGGAGATCCGTAACTCCGATTGGATTGAAACCTTCGCCCAGATATTTTTCCAAAAATTAGCTTTCTTACGGCCAAAGTAGAGCATCAACCGCCTTACGAGGGGCTCGCGAGGGTTAGGGGTGCGCCCCCTGCCTCGTGGCCACCTCGGGCACCGTTTCGCGTTGATTCTTCCTTCGGAAAATCCAAAATATTCCAAAAAATATTCTCCGCCCATTTTTATCCCGTTTGGATTCTGTTTGATATGGGTTTCCTGCGAAACATAAAACATGCAACAGACAGGAACTGGCACTGGGCACTGGATCAATATGTTAGTCCCAAAAATAATATAAAAAGTTGCCAAAAGTATATGAAAGTTGTAGAATATTGGCATGAAACAATTAAAAATTATAGATATGATGGAGACGTATCATAGGACCTCTGCACGGTAGTGGAGATGTTCAACATGGCGAACAAGTGTGTGAGGGCTGAGGAGGGGTGCCTATTCCTCCTCGAGCTCCCCGACGCTGACCCAGAAGACAAGAAGGCCAAGGTCAAGGACGTGAAGCGCAAAGGGCCGACTGTCCTTGCAGCCGAGCCAGAGATGAAGCGCGGTTGCGATCACCCTGAGTCATCTAGGAGCGGCCGACCGTTCTGCATCTTCCACAACGTGCATAGCCACAACACCAACGACTGCCAGGAGCTTAGGGCCCTCCGTTATGGATGCCTAGGTCGACACCCTGAGCGCAACAATCAAGGCTATGGTCGTGGAGGTGGCCGAGGTGGAGGATGCTGGGACGACCGCGACCATCGCTAGGAGTGGCGCGACCAGCCTCGCGAGGGCGCCTGGAGGGACCAGCCTCACGAGGATCGGCCTCAAGGAAACGCTGGTCTTCCTCCACTGCCTCCACCACCAAGAAGGAACGAAGATCATCACCAGGACGAGGGGGCTGGGGGCTTCCAAGAGCCTCGAACCATCGCCTGCATCTTGGGCGGCTCCCATGCCCCAGCCTCTCACTGCGTCTTCAAGCAGTACGCGCGAGGTGAACGTAGTTCTCCCCAAGCTCGAGGCGACACGCCCGCTCAGGTGGTCCAAATACGCCATCACCTTCAACTCCTCCGACTAGCTCAAGTGTGCGACCACTGCCGGCGCGCTCCCAATGCTCTGCTCGCCCGTCATCAGCAACGTGGTCGTCACCAAGACCCTCATTGATGGTGGAGCAGGGCTCAATGTTCTCTCTGTCCAGACGTTCAACAGGCTCCAAGTGCCATACCACCAGCTTCAGCCTACCAAACCCTTCTTAGGAGTGACCGATGGCTCCACGCTTCTGATAGGGCAAGTCCGCCTCCCTGTCACCTTCGGCAAGTGCGACAACTACCACATCGAGCTCATCGACTTTGATGTCATCGATATTCATCTGCCATACAATGCTATCCTCGGGTACCCAGCACTAGCCAAATTCATGGTGGCGACGCACCACGGCTACAATGTCCTCAAGATGCCAGGGAGTGGCGGCATCATCACGGTCGCCTGCAAGGAAAAGGACGCGGTGTTTTCTCTTGAGCGCGCCTATCAAGCTGCAGCAGTCGAGAACCCTGAAGACGAGGGCGATGTCCTCCCTCCTAATCTCGCCCCCAAGACGAAGAAGCTATAGCTGGGCCAGGGATCTCATGAGGAGGCGTCACCCGACAGTGCTGCGTTGAGCCTCGCGTTCCTTGATGGGGCTCCTTCACCTATCGCAAAGGAAAGCGTGCTTGGAGCCCCTCAGGCTAGGCTTGGGGGCTCTCCTCTGGAGGTCCTTAGACCTAGCCGACGTCATGAGGGAGGCGCTCGGGCACCATGTGGAGGCATGCTTTAGCGCATGCACTACAAAAAAAAGACACATCCATGACATTTTGGGCCGAACGAATTTTTTTCCTGTCATACATATGACACTTCTATGACGATAATTGTGACAAAACCCGGTATCATCATAGATGTGGTGGGCTCCTACTTCTATGACAAAAAATCATGACAGAAAATGGGCTTTTCGTCCTGGGCGGGCCGGAGATGCAGCTGCATGACATTCTTTGTGCCGTCCATGACGGAAAAAACCATGGTAGAAGCGAGGGGGAGGAAAATTTCGGGGAGTTGCCGGTTACGGTGGGAGGTCCGGGGCGGAGCGATGCGCGTTTCTCTCGTACGTACGCGCGTGTGTGCGAGGCGTTGGCTCTAACTGAAGCCGAGCGAGGCATTGGGCTCTAACTGAACCCGAGCGATTGCACTGCAGGCTACGCGTTACTGAACCCGAGCGATCGATCGATGGCTGTTAACTGAACCCGATGGAGTGATTCCTTCACTACTGTTGCTAACTAAAGCCGATCGATGCTGCCTCTGGGATGAACAGTGAGCGTTGCAGGGGGGGTTGGATGAACAGTGAGCGGTGGCGTTGCCTGTGGATGAACAGGAACCCGTGGTGTGGAGGGCTGGATGAACAGTAGACGGTGGAGGGGTGGCCGTGGAGGGGTGGTTGAACAGGACCCCGTGGTGTGGAGGGCTGGATGAACAGTAAACGGTGGAGGGGTACCCGTGGAGGGGTGGTTGAACAGTAGCTGGTGGAGTAGCTAGCGCGCGGTGGAGGCTGGATGAACAGGAGCCCGTGGAGGCTGGAGGAGGTCGATAGTATCCCGTGGAGGCTGGAGGAGGTCGACAGTGGAGATGAACAGTATCCCGTGGAGTCCCGTTTTGCGGTACACCACACCCCTCCCCCCGTTTCGACCGTAGCACTCCAACACAAGTCCGTTTCGTCCGTTTTGCGGTACGCCACACCCCTTCCGATTAACAGGACCCCCGTTTCGACCGTAGGAGGCCCGTTTCATCCATTTTGCGGTACGCCACACCCCTCCCGATCAACAGGACCCCCGTTTCGACCGTAGGAGGTCCGTTTCCTCCGTTTTGCGGTACGCCATGCCCCTCCCGATCAACAGGACCCCATTTCGAACATGGCCGGTCGAACACAAGGCCATTTCCTCTGTTGTGCGGTACGCCAGGCCTCGTTTCCATCGCCTGTTCCGTCCAAGCCCTCCCGATGAACACGACCACGCATTCCGTTCCGACCCAGCCGGTTGGCTCCCCATGAACACAACGATGACGCTGTTTCTCCGTTCCGACCCAGCCATGTACGTATGCGCGAGTAGGCGTTCGAGACCCTGCCCGTATGTACGTACGTGGCCGTATTTTCTTTCTTGCACCCTCGCCGCTGTACGTACGTGTACATGCTACGTGCGCGCCTCTACTATGACACGTGCGCGCCTCTACATCTACGACACGTGCGCGCCTCTACATCGACCAGTATGTACATGCACGTTCGCGACCAGAATGACAACGCTACGTACGCTTTGACCAGGTGGGTCCCGACTGTTAGGCACTTTCTTGCGTGCAAATATGTAGCTGGTGGGTCCCAGCAGTCAGGGGGGCGAATCGTTTTTTTCCCGGACGCACTTCCTTGCGTGCGAAGGTGTAGCTGGTGGGTCCCAGCAGTCAGGGGGAAACGTTTTTTTCGCGAAATATGGTGGCCCGTCCGATGGGTCCCCACTGTCAGGTGGAGGAATAATTATTTTGCGCGTAATAAGGAGGCACTTCCTTGCTGCGGCCGTGGACCCAGTTGTCAGCCTCTCCATGTACAGTCCACGTCCGATGGAAGCCGTTCATTGACCACGTTAACCACACCACGCCAAGAGCACCAAGGCGGTGGACGACGGCGAGGCCTAGGAAGGGGATGACGCGGAGCCGGGGAAGACGCGGCAGTGGATGCCCACGCTTAGAGGAGTACGAGGGTTCATAGGTTCGTTGCGGTTTGAGGCTGCCGTCGCCGTAGAATAACAAGGGGTGTGGGTGAGTAGAGGGATGGCCTGTCCAGCGGTGGGAGTAGAAGGGGGCGGTGAGGCCTCTGCCGCATCGCAGCCGGCCATGGGAGGCAAGAGCACGAGGCACGACCGGCGCTGGTTTGGGTGGCTGGAGCAAGAAGACCAGAGGTTGAAGAAGCACTACGGCCGTTGGGTGGACATCGTACGGTCACTGGAGCTAGAATCGTGCATATTGACTAAGTTGACAAAGCCCTCCGTCCCCGGCAACTTAGTAGGCCAACAAGTCAGTCTGCCACTATACTGGGTCCTAGCTAACAGGAGGAGTATTCATTTTTTTGTGCGTAGCGTGCGAAGATATAGCTGGTGGGTCCGAGCTTTTAGCGGCGGTAATGTTTTTTTCGCGAAATACTGAGGCCCTTTCGGTGGGTCCCTGATGTCAGGTGGAGGAATCATTATTTTGCGCGTAATAAGGAGGCATTTCCTTGCGTGCGGCCGTGGACCCAGCTGTCGGCCTCTCCACGTACAGTCCACTTCAGATGCATGTCGGTCGTTGACCACGTTGACTAGGCCGCACCGAGAGCACCTGGGCAGTGGATGATGGCGAGGCCTAGGAAGGGAACGACACAGAGGCAGTGAAGACTCCGTAATTGTTTCCCATGCGGAGGGGAGTACGACTGAACGAGGGTTTACTAATTCATCTGCCATCTCCGGAGAATAACAACATGTGTGGGTGAGTAGAGGGGTGGCTAGGCCAGCGATGGGAGTACGGTGGGGCGGTGAGGCCTATGCGGCAGCACAGCCGGCCACGGGGAGGAGGGAGCAGGCAGTCCCACCGGCGCTTGTTTGAGCGGCTGGAGCAGGAAGAGCAGAGATTGAAGAAGCACGACGGCCGTTGGATGGCCATCCAACAGTCACTGCTTGTGCGTCAACCTTTTTTTAGGAAAGCCTCAAATCTGTGGAAAACAGCATACAACCCATCTGCCATTATTTCTAATAATTTACAACCCATTTGCTAATTCTTAAGGTTTTGTTTGGAGCCCATATTCTTTTTGTTAGCATTACAGCCCATATTGTGGCCACGGTTAAAAAATTATACGAAATTTTGCATATTTTTGTGCGGTCCGAACTGTTTTTAATCCCAAAATTTCGACTCACATTCAAACTGATTTTAAAAATAAATGTATATAGATATAAAATCCAACAAATTCTCCATGCATAAAAATTAATGTAATTTAAAATCTCGAAATGAAAAAAAGATATTTGAAACTAATTGTCGGTTTGATGTGTTTTAAAAATGTACAACCCATTTCTCATTACTGATAGGCCATTTTCTCGGCCAGCCAAATCAAGCTCTCCTCGTCTTGAAAGATTTGCAGCCCAACAGGCCTGGCAAAGCGACTTACTTGGCAAATCACAAAAAAACTGGGCTGTGGCCTTGGACCCAGTTGTCAGCCTCTCCACGTACAGTACTCTTCCGATGGAAGTCGGTCGTTGACCACATTGACCACGCCGCGCCGAGAGCACCAAGGCGGTGGACGACGGCGAGGCCTAAGAAGGGGACGACAAGGAGCCGGGGAAGACGCGGCAGTGGATGATGCCCACGCGGAGAGGAGTACGAGGGTTGACTAGGTCGGCTGCGGCGTGAGGCTGCTGTCGCCGCAGAATAACAGGGGGTGTGGGTGAGTAGAGGGATACCCTGGGCTAGCGGTGGCAGTAGTAGGGGGCGGTGAGGCCTCCGTGGCATCACAGCCGACCACGAGAGGCAGGAGCACGCGGCACGACCGGCGCTGCTTTGGGCGGCTGGAGCAAGAAGACCAAAGGTTGAAGAAGCACTATGGCCGTTGGATGGACATCGTACGGTCACTGGAGCTAGAATCGTTCATATTGACTAAGTTGACAAAGCCCTCCGTCCTCGTCAACTTAGTAGGCCCACAAGTCAGCCACCCACTATGGTGGGTCCTAGCTAGCAGGGGGTATTCATTTTTTGGTGCGTAATAAGGAGGCACTTCCTTGCGTGCGAAGATATAGCTGGTGGGTCCGACC
>NC_041381.1:377046396-377052927 GCF_002162155.2 Triticum dicoccoides | reverse complement strand
GTTTTTTTGCGAAATACAGAAGCCCTTCCCACGTACAGTGCACGTACAGTGCATAATAAGGAGGAACTTTCCTTGCGTGCGACCATGGACCTCGTGGGTCCCAGCCATCAGGCTCTCCATGTACAGTCCTCTTCCGATGACTCTTGTATGTTGACCACGCCGCGCCGAGCGCACCGAGGCGGTGGACGACGGCAAGGCCCCAGACTGGAACAACCTGGAGATGGGGAAGACGCGGAAGTGGAGTCACAGACGAAGAGGAGTGGGAAACTTGACTGGTTCGGGTGCGGGGTGGGCCTACACTCGGCAGAGAATAACAGGAGGTGCGGAGTGGAGGGATGGCCTGGCCGTCGGCGGGGTAGCGTTTCGCTGAGGAGCGCAAAACAACGCTGCTGGATGCCGAAGGCTGGAGCAGGCGGTTCCGGCAGCGGTGGGGGAAGAAGACGAGAGATTGAAGAAGAATGCCGGCCGTTGGATGTAAATCCAACGCCTTCTTAGGCTTCGACCTACTGGCCCACATGTCAGCCAGTCCATTTGTTTTTTAGTCCATTTGGTGGGCTGGGTGAAACAATGGTGTAGCATCTATGCAGCCCGTTTAAATCCCATTTGCATTTTTCTCGAAATCCGCGGACTTGCTGGGCTGGGTGAAAATATCATGTTGGGCTAGACGGAGAAATGTTATAAAAACATAAACACATGATTGCACGTCAGTAAAATCTTTGCAAGCTTATGTACGCAATCACTAGGAGTTAACTTGGCAAGTTATATATAAACAATTATTATTATTATTTTGTAAGAACTTTCAACTTACGAAATAAAATATCATTTTAATTTGATGAGTTAAAAGTACGTGGGGTATTATTATTTTTTAGGCTAGACGTGGGACAATTGAGTTGGTTCTAGGGGAAAGTACTGGGAGAAAACTCAGTTTACATCGAAAAAGAAAGTGGGAGAAAATTCAGAGACCTGCTGGGTCCACCTGAGGAGAGTAATATGTTGGGAGGAAGGAGATTCAAAGCACGGCAGCCGAGTGAACTAGTTTTTTTACGGACAAGTGAACTAGTTTACATACATTAGCAAATAGCCACTAAAAAAGCAATCAGGTTAATGGGTTCTTAAAAGAAATATTTCGGACAAAACAAATAATTATGACACATAGGCTAATGCATGAAACACTCAGATGATAAAGGTGCTTATAAACAGATAAAGTACAACATCTAGACCTTCCTGGCACGCTTGATCATGACGCTGCGGCTGTTCGTGTACTCGTCGGTTATGGGAAGCAGACACGCCCTCATGTCCAAGATCTGCCTATACATGTCGTAGCATGCGTATGCGTCCTTGGCCGCGTAGGTTATGTAGGCTAGATTCAGAGGTACCTCCCACGTGTTCAGGTCGTCTTCTTTCATGTTAGCATATCAGGGGTCGATGATGGTCTCAGCGAGGTCAACCACGGAGTCCTTCTCCTGCCCGTTGCTGATGATCTTGTATTGCTTCTGGATGTCGACAAGCTTGTTGCACCAGATGGCTGAATCGTCGCGTTCTTCCTTCTCTCCACCATAGCGAAGGTGCAGTCGGCGCTGCCGATAAAACGGGCGAATGCTCCAGAACCTGGTGCGGCCATAGGACTGAGGCGAGGCAGAGCTTCACCGAGTCCGTATCGTTGGTGTACATCACATTCAACTTGGTGCAGCCATAGGACTGAATGGCGAAATAACTCCTTGCTGAAGTCCATATCCAGCAGGCTCACCCCTCAGATCACCATTGGAGTTTCTTCGAGTGAACGAGTGTGTAGGCGGCAGCAGCAGTTTGTTTTTCAGCTCTTGGGGAACTGGATTCAATAGTAAGCTGAGTGTGTACAGACGACAACAGTTACTACCCCTCCCTCGTCCGCTGCACGCCCGGCAGAAGAGGCACCCTCGGCGCATTCAAACACCTCCATTAAGAAACCTACTCCGGCCACACGTCGGTTCACGAGCGGGTCTGTATTGGTACTGTAATAACAGGAGTTAGTGGTCACTTTACTTAAATTTAATTAGCTTTAATAGAAATTTATACTTAAAACAAGCAATGCATTGGCTCGTTCTATCAGTGCCACGGGATCAACATGCACAACAATTAGAATTATTATTCTCAGGACGCACACGATCAACACATTTGTCACTTTCACAAAGATAATACTACCAAGTTTGAATTGTTTGTTATGGTTGCTATCCTCTGCATCATCATGCCGTGTTTCCCAGCTTGCAAGATTCAGAACCAACAAATAAGATCCAAATAATAAGTACAACAAAGATGCCTACACATCTCATTGATTCCCAGCTTGCAAGATTCAGAACCAACAAATAAGATCCAAATAATAAGTACAACAAAGATGCCTACACGTCTCATTGATTCCCAGCTTGCAAGATTCAGAACCAACAAATAAGATTCAAATAATAAGTACAACAAAGATGCCTACACATCTCACTGATTCCCATCTTGCAAGATTCAGAACCAACCCATTAGAGCCTTTTGATAAAGTGAATATCGGGATTAAATCCATCTTGGCTAGCCACTTCATACAATCGAAGAACTTGGCGAATGCTCTTGACCATCACAACATCTGTAGTAGAGTATTCCTGTTTGCACAGCATGTTTGCATAGCACAAACAAGGAGACAAGAGAGCATGATTTCGCTTTAGTTGAACCATTTTGTGAAGTTCCACCAAAATTGAGAGATGTTGCTCTTGACCGTCACAACATCTATAGTAGAGTATTCCTGTTTGCACAGCATGTTTGCATAGCACAAACAAGGAGACAGGAGAGCATGGTTTCACTTTAGTTTAACCATTTTGTGCAGTTCCACCAAAAATGAGAGATGTTGCCCACGTGACATTTTAGTTGAACTGCACAAGACACTCATTCCAAAAAAAAGTGTTTTGTGCAGTTCACCAAAAGGTCACAATAGCAACAAGGTGAAATGGATATCCCTATCTGCACAAAATGATAGAAAGTAAACAGTTGCTGGTCAATAAGAATATATGAAACATATACAAAATGAAAAGAAGCATCTTAATTATGTTCATGGCAATCACGCAAGGACAATAGAAATTTTAAAACATCAGCAATGCTTCATGTTACCAGAAGCATTACGATCAACAATGAGATTCCTCAGATATGGGATTACTTTAATGGTGGCATTGCTTGTTTACCAGACATAGTAAATCAACAACAGCTAAAGAGTTGGTTTAAGGGCATGGGACCGTGGGGACACCAGGACACTCAGCAACGTAAAGGAGCAACTTACTTATCATACTGAGGAAAACAACAGGAGTGCCATTTGTAACACAGTTTAATTGCATCTTATCACTAGAGGCATTAGATTAACAATAACACTGGTTAGACATGTCCCTAAGGTAACAGTGTGATCGCTACATTTTACATGCGCCCTTACAGCAAAAGGTTGGTTTACCCGCAAAAAAAACAAAAAAAGGTTGGTATAAGGACATGCGACAGTGGACACATCAGCACAATGTACCTACAAGGAGGCATAAAGTGGTGATGATGAGCTTGTTCACGCTATGTGAGGGCAGCAAACCTAATCCTGGAGACCTTTTACTATGTGAGGGCAGCAAATCTAATCCTGGAGGGCTTTTACTATGTGAGGGCAGCAAATCTAATCCTGAGACTTTTACTATGTGAGGGCGGCAAATCTAATCCTGAGACCTTTTACTATGTGAGGGCAGCAAATCTAATCCTGAGACCTTTTACTATGTGAGGGCAGAAAATCTAATCCTGGAGACCTTTTACTATGTGATGGCAGCAAATCTAATCCTGGACATACTCTGTTGACTTGTCCACCAGCCGCCACTTTCTATCCTTTTTTCAACCAATAATAGATATGTTCCTTATCCAGTTTGTACTGCGTTTTCCCATTATTTCCCTTTTCAACCAAGAGACCGGTTGGGTATCCGGTCTCTACTACTTTCACCATATTATTTCCTCTTTGAATCAAGTCCTAGATTCATGCTACAACTCCCCCCCTTTCTTCGTTGTTTGAACAAAGCCCTAGTTCGAATGCATGAAGTAGCTTTACCTCTAATAATACTAAAAATTTAAGTGGCTTTGGAAGAGCTGATGGGAGTAGAAAAAGATGCACATGCAGACACGTGGGGAGCTGGGGCAGTAGAGCAAGGCCGCTTTCGAAGAACTTATACCTGAGGGTCTGCGGACAATACGGCAGTGAGGAAGAAGGGTCGGAGGACCTCCCGAGCCAGCACTGTGTCAGAGAGAACGGCACGGGTAGAGGATCGGGCCCCTCCGGCAGCTGTGGGTTTCCTCCCTCGGCGGCGATGACCGCGTGAACGATGCACCTTTTAGTCCTCTACACACACCGGCCGAAGGGATCCGGCCGGATCTATGACCAGCGGTGAGCAGAGAGAACATGTTGCTACCGCTGTCTTGTTTATATCTGGAGAGGATGAGAGAATGAAGAGAGCAACCCTAGTAAAGCGAGCGCTCAGGCCCCTGCATCCATATATAGTGGAGTGATTATATTTTTTCTCTCCACAACAAGCGTTTCAATTTGTGTACGTGGCATTAAAGAAAAGAAACTCTCTATTTAAGGTGACTACTCTACGACTCCTACTTACTACTACTACAGTACTACCTCCGTCCTGGTTTATAGGTCCCTTTTATAGTCTGTGCCAAATTTTGACTAAAGATTTAACTAAAAAAATGTTAATGCATGTCAAGAAAAATTATCTCATTGGATTCGTATTTGAACATAGTTTTGAAAAATATAATGTTTGGTGACATGCGTGAACATTTTCTTAGTTTAATCTATGGTCAAAATTTGGCACGAAATACAATGGGGACCAATAAACCCGGACAGAGGTAGTATTGTTCACTTGTGCTCCCCGCCCCTCCATTCATTGAACAACCCCACGGGTGAATAAACATATAGTAAGTACTATATTTATATAGAACGAACAAGCTCGAACTATTTTTGCATAGTTAAAAGTTGAGGGTGGGGCTTTTCCCGGGCAGTACGCACGGCAGTTTTCGGGTAGGCGGTTTGACAGAGAGGCGAGGAGGGTGAGCGAGTGGGGCTGTGCAATTTGACAACGCGTTACTGCTGGAAAGACTTGCGATATGACCACTCACTATAGTCATGAATTACTGGCGCTCCGACCGGGGTGATGCCCCCCTTCCGTTCCGCGCTCTAATCTGGTGCATGACACATCGACCCGGATGCTGGCTCTCCCACATGTCGGAGTAGTAAGAAGGAGCAAAGAATGATGCGGTATATACTAGTACTATACTACTCCCTTCGTTCCTAAATATAAGTCTTTGGAGATATTTCACTATGGACCATATACGGAGAAAAATGAGTGAATCTACACATAAAATGCATCTATATACATCCGTATGTGGTCCACGGTGAAATATCTATGAAGACTTATATTTAGGAATGGTGGGAGTACTACTCAGGTCGGAGGAGTGCGAACCACGGCAGCCCAGTGAACCAGCCATGCAAACCATGGTAGCCCAGTGAACCAGCAGTAGAAAACAATAATGTGGTGATATGGCCATAAAAAACAATGTGCTACGGTCCACACTGTAGCATGTACAGTAACACTCCTCTTTGTTTGGATCCCTGAGTTAGAGCTAGTTTGGGTTGAAATAGCCTCAAATTATTAAAACAAGAGGGGTTAGTTTGAGCTAGTTTGCTCTAACCCAGCTAAAAAAACTAGCCCGGTGGAGAGGTTCTAATTGGGTTAGTTATCCTGGGCCCACTAAATGAGAACTAAAAAAATCTCACCTGCCCGCACCGGATCGCTCCCCTAAAAAAATCTCACCTGCCCGCACCAGATCGCTCCCCCCCTCTCGCACGACTCCAATCTGTTCCCCATAGGGCCGCCAGCCCAAGCGCCGCTCGCCCTCTCTCTCCTCCGGCCGCCCTCTCCTTCCGGCCTCCGCCGCCCTACTCCGGCCACCCTCTCCCTCCGACCTTCGAAGGTTTCCCCGCTCCCCCTTCACCAATCGTTCCTCTGTCGTGCGCGGCGGCGGCGCATCTACCAGGGAGGTCGCAAGAGGGGTGAGTTTGTTCGTTCCTTCTCTGTCTCACGACCATATCATTGATCTTGCTTGCTCTAGTGCTAATTCTGATTTGGAAAAGTAGATCCTGATCAAACTTGCTATAGATTTGTGGTGCACACATGGAATTGTTTGATGCTGCTTGAGGAGGTAATAAATCTTTCTAGAGGCCCAAAGATTCAGGTCACCTTTCTAGGTATTTCAATTTCAAGCTTGCATTATTTGTAGAGGCCCAAAGATCAGTTCACCTTTCTTCGTATTTCAATTTCAGGCTTGCATTGTTTCTAGAGGCCCAAAGATTGAGTTCACCTTTCTAGGTATTTGAGTTTCAGGCTTGCATTATTTCTAGAGGCCCAAAGATTCAGTTCACCTTTATAGGTATTTCATTTTCAGGCTTGCTTTATTTCTAGAGGCCCAAAGATTCAGTTCACCTTTCTAGGTATTTCAGTTTCA
>NC_041381.1:377033965-377046097 GCF_002162155.2 Triticum dicoccoides | reverse complement strand
CAAAGATTCAGTTCACCTTTATAGGTATTTCATTTTCAGGCTTGCTTTATCTCTAGAGGCCCAAAGATTCAGTTCACCTTTCTAGGTATTTCAGTTTCAGGCTTGCATTATTTCTAGAGGCCCAAAGATTCAGTTCACCTTTCTAGGTATTTAAGTTTCAGGCTTGCATTATTTCTAGAGGCCCAAAGATTTAGTTCACCTTTCTAGGTATTTCAGTTTCAGGCTTGCATTATTTCTAGAGGCCCAAAGATTCAGTTCACCTTTCTAGGTATTTTAGTTTCAGGCTTCCATTATTTCTAGAGGCCCAAAGATTCAGTTCACCTTTCTAGGTATTTTAGTTACAGACTTGCATTATTTATAGAGGCCCAAAGATTAAGTTCCCAGTCGGCGGCAAGCGGCCCTGCTACCCATGCCGGTGTCGACCTCAACTCGCAAGGGCGGGCGTCGGAGGGGTTCCCGGGGCTTGGGCTCTACAGAGCCTTCCTCCAAAGCGACGATGGCGAGCTCCTCCCTCGGTGCGTGAGGGGCTCCGGGCTCCCTCCCTATCGTGAACAACTTCCGTGATGAGTTAGCTCATTCTTTGTTTCATGAAGTGTTTTTTTTATTTTGTGAAGCTTGATTGACGACTTGTATGTTTAAGTGGGATATCTCATTTGTATGGACAAAGTAATAATTATCATGTTTTGCATGCTTGATTGTATAGATGGTTCATTTATGTCAATTGTGAGCGGGAGGAGGCCACAGAAGAGCCGACCACACCAAGAGGGTGCTTGGATCCAAGGGACTTATTTTAGTCTGACTAAAAATAGGGTCCAAAGTAGTCAAATGATTGAGATAGAGCATTTATTGTCAATCTAACCCTGCCATCCATACACCTCTTTGGTTTAGAGTTAGTTCAGGGTTAGAATCTAACTCTAACCTCTAATTGAGTTAGAGTTCTCCTCGTCTCGGTTCATCGCCAGCATACTTTCCCCATTCCTGTGTTTTCAGTATCCTGCGAATCAAAGAGGCCCTTTTTTTCCGGGAAAATCAAAGAGGCCCTTGGTTTAGGTCTGGTCATTTTTTATAAATGTGTTATGTCCAAAATTTAATGAACATGCTCCGGTTTCCATGAAAATAATCCGGTTTCATGTAGTAATTCATTGATTTATTTATTCTTCCGCGGGGGGTTTGCATGTAATTTGTGAGGTCTAAAATGTAAAGTACCCCGGCATATGCTCCGAGTCGTGCATGCACTACGACCCAGATGCTCTATGTCCCACATGTCGGCGAATGGGAGCACGTGGAAATAGCCTAGGAGTACATATAGGAGGATAAATGCATGAAAAATATGTACTGTGAAGCGTAGCTGCGGTTCAAAAAGTAGACCTAAAGTGATGACAGCTATAGGTCGCACGCACCCAACTAGTGGTACTAGACATACGACTAATTTTTCCCTCAAAAAAAAAGAGGCACGAGTGCTCAGTACTCCTATTCTATAAACATGAGTCCCATCTGACAACAGCGTCCGTGCTACAGCTAGCCCTCCTCCCTCGTTTCTCTCTTCTACTCTCTAAGAGCATGGTTAATAATATAGCCAGCTGCTTGCTATATGATGTTGCCATGTCACATATAGTCAAGTTTATAGCCAACAAGTACAATAGCTAGATATAAATATGCACATATAGCCAGAATTTGTCGACCTGCATTTATTTACTTGCTGGAATCTTTAGAAAGACTTATATTTGGGAACAAAGGGAGTACTATACTAATAAAACATTAAGGCCACGAGGCGATGCAGTGTTGGTTACAGGAGGCAAGAAGAAGAGATGCATCCATCGACGACGTCTACCTCCTCGACTCAGGGCGCCGGCCCACCGAACGGCCCCTAAGTAGCAGTGGCTTTCGTGGTCAGGTCGTTGTGCTCCTGAACAATGGCGTCCAAAGATTCCAGCCGCTGGAAGAAGGCCGAAGTCTTTCTGTCCTCGCTTGCCTTGTAGTGGCCTATGTAGACGATTTCCTCATAGACGTGGATGTGCCGGTCGACGGTTTCTTGCATGGCAAGGCGTTGCGCGGTGAGCGCGGCCTCGAGGTGCACATTCTTCGTCGCGACCTCCGGCACCTGCAGGGCCACCAGGGCTTGAAAGAGTTCGTCACCATCTAGGCCGATGAGGGTGGCAGGCAATGAGGAGCCTGGGCGCGCGGGCTGGAGCAGTACGGCAAGGTCGTCCACGCGCTTCTTGACGGCGGTGAACTTGCGGATGGAGTTGACCATCATGTCGTCCATGCGAGAGGCGAAGCCGGCATCAGCGAGGGCTACGATGCCTACGGTCGCCAGCACCATCTGGAAACGCTGCGCGGTGCAGGGCCGCAGGCCGACGCCTTGGATGATTTGGCAGAGCCGACTGCCGCTCACGTCCATCGCCTCCATAGGTGCTTGTGGCTTCTGGTCACTTGGTCTTGGATTGGAGTGAGCAGTGTTGCGCAGAGACTTGGGAGTAGATGGATTGGAGTGGTGGGGCGCTTTTATTATATGAGAGTCCAAACTCTATTGCATTCACATCGTGCTGCCTCTAGTCTACTTCTCCAATTAATTCCCTCTGCATGTAATTGAGGATGCATCATTGACCGTTCAACATCTCGGGAACCGCTACCCTCTTCCTCCTTGGCATTCTAGCACCTATGGATCCGTCGACGACGAGGTTCCTATGGTGACTTCATAAATTTCAAGATGATACTTAGTGCCGTGCATGTGTGCATTCATAGGGGTGAGTGTATGCGCGTGTATATGAGCGCTTGCGTTTGTACTATGTCAAAAAAACGTAAATGCGTGTCAAAAAGAGACTAGTCAGTATACTCAATATTGTGCACCTCGGAGAGGAAAACGATAGAACTAATACGTATTTATTTACGATGCAGATTCACTCATTTTGCTCCATATGTACTCCGTCTCGGTGTAGTCTAGTCACTTGTTGAAATCTCTAGAAGGGCAAATACTCCTTTCTGGTTTACAGGGCTATACTAGCAAGTAGTTGTACGTACTAATACAATAGTGGGCTCACATAGCAATTTTGTCTCATGCAAGAGCCTGGCTATATGCGTGCTCCAATGTTCGCAACTGCAACATTCGGTTTGCGCTTGGCTCTTCGCCTCTTCGAGAAGACGACCAATGATGTTACTACTACTGCTTCTACAGTGTCAAATCCACTACTACATGTCTGTCCACCGCGAGCGGGACGGATAGCTTGTTGTAGAAGTACTACTAAGAAAAAGCCTGTCCTCATTTGCGAGCAACAGCGTGCATGGGCGAGGGAGAAGGCGTGTAGTAAAATCAAGCTTTTCCTTGTTCTACGAGTTAACGCGACACATCATAGCACTGGCCCCACAAGCTTGCCTCTAAACTTGGCTGAAAGACCCGCAATGTACAATATATTTGCTGCAACCTCTAACATTTACCCACCACAAATTAAAATATATGTGGCCGTATGCATCATTCTGATGCAGAGGCCGGGGAGTCCCCCCTTTTCGAAAAAAACAAATTAAAATATATATATACATGTCTTGACCAGATGAGCATGCAAACTACAATCACCAGGGTGACAGGTAGGGCCAGAAGACTATTTTAATTTTTTTTAAAAACTTCGAGACGGCCACATAGCATGGAGCCGACCCCAACGATTTTAAGCTTACAGGCACGGTACACACTATCTAGACTACTCTACACATGAAACTGCCACGCGAGCGTCCGGGCTGCGCTTGGCTCTTCGTCTCTTCGGGAAGTCGAACAATGATGGTGTACTACTGCACTGGAGGAGTACTACAGTACGCTTCTGGCCATCTGACACCGATTGAACTGCTGCATGTCCACCACGTGTGGGAGGGAGAGCGTGTAGCGAAAGCTTCTCCTAGTCTTGCTAGCCACCACGCTCATGGGCGAGGGAGGGACGCTCCTGTCTTTGCGTGTATGATAGGTGGGCCCGACAAGTGTGTGGCCAACCTGTCATACAACCAAAGGCAGGTGCAGTTAAGTCCGCGAGGGAAAGGATAATCAAATTTCTCGTTGATGTACGAGTTGACGCGACACATCAAAGCACTGCACTCGATATATTTCAATAATTTAGGGTTACCGATGCATTAATTCAACGCATGCATGCATGCCGTGACTCTCCTTTTGATACTTGCATGTGTTGATTTAATGCACCTTGACGTAGTACTCCCTCCGATTCCTTTTACTTTGCGTATAACTTTTTCTTGTTTTTCTCAGATTAGTCTACGCGTCCGTGTTGGTTTCCATTTGTGCCCCCGCTCGATTAGTTCTTCCCCCATTAATCGCGCTAGTTTCCAAAGCAGAAAATGGCTACAGGCAAATGCGTGTAGCGCCGGATGCGGCTTGACCGCCTGGGGAAGCCAACTCAAGCGAAAAGGAAGGAGGACCAGCCAACCATTGCATGCGCATTTACTGTCAATATTTATGCAGCTTACTCATGCGCAGGGGCAAATTTGTCCAGAAAACTCAAACTACTGCCTTCCTTGGTATGCAGGAGGACAGTTATGCATAGAGTATAAAATATGTGACGGTAAATCTTTGTAATGCCCCGGCCCAAGCGAGAGATGGTTGTGCACGAGGAGGGCGAGATCATGCAGACGGAACAGGAACCGACGAGGGAGCTCACTAAGGTCTCGATGGACCTCACCGTGCTCCAGTGTCCCTTGTGCCTCCGCCCCTTGACGCCTCCAGTGTATGAGGTTCGAATACACCTCATCCATTCGGCTGATTGAGCAAGGTGCAGGTTTCTTGATTGATGTGCTGTTCGATTGATTTTTGCAGTGCAAGGGAGGGCACCTGGCCTGCGCGGACTGCCGCGTCGAGCGCCCCGGGAACCAGCGGCAGTGCCAGAAGTGCAAGCGCGGCGGTGGCTTCGACATGCGGAATACGGCGGTGGACGCCGTCGTTTCATCGCTGAGGGTGGAGTGCCCGCACGAAGGCTGTGGGCTCTACGTCACTTACCACAAGCTCGCCGATCACCAGAGCATGTGTCCGCTCGCGCCCTGCAAATGCCCCGTGCCCGTCTGCGGCTACGAAGGCCCGCCGCCGACACTCTACCACCACATCAGCAACGTGCATCCCATGCCCGTGCACAGGATCCAGTACGGCAAGGTGCTCCAGCTGCAAGTGCCACTGTCGGAGCCACGATTCTTGCTGTTCGCAGAGGAGGACCGCCGCGCGTTTTTCTTGGTCTGTGGTGTGCTCGACATCGGCGCGCCTATCGCCGTGTCGGTTATCTGCATCAGAGCGGGGGCATCCCCACTACCGCACTACTAGGCCAAGCTGTGGGCGAACGGCCCGCCGGGGGAGCCCAAAGGCACGACCGACGCCGTCGAGGTGGAAATGGAGGTGACAAGCAGCAAGGATCCCGGCGACATCGACATGCAAAAGCTGACCTTCTTGACAGTTCCGCCCAAGCTGCTGGCCGGGGCTAAGCTTGTGTCCCTCCACATTCAGATTGACAAGCTCATGTCCTAAATGTTTCCACAGTGCCTTCTGTTTATCTTAGTAATATGCTAATATAGGGATTACCTTGGTCTACTTTAGCTTAAGAAATGATGGGTTTTGGTGGCGATGCAGCAACTACTTCGACATCAAATCAGTAATTTCCAACAGTCGAACAAATATTTTGTGTCTGTTGGATATAAAGTTCCTTTGGGTAAGAAGTACTACTTGTCATCAAAATGGATAAAAGGAGATATATGTAGACATATTTTAGTTCTAGATACGTCCCTTTTTATCCATTTTGATGACAAGCACTCCCTCCGTTCCACAATACATGCCTTCCATTTGTCAAAATATAGATGTATCTAGACATGTTTTAGTATTTAGGTACATCCATGATAGAGCCAATCGGATGGTTGAGAACACTACAATTCGTAGCTACAAATGCGTGTGTGACTCCCAGATGCAGAGGCCGGGGGTCATCATCCTCCTTTTTGAGAAAAAATAGACGCGTGTGTGAGAGGACGAGTGTGTGCGTGCACCTCTTCTCTTCCTGTATAACATACTACTAAATTCAGAGTACAAGTTTTTGTGGGTGGCACGATGGTGCGTGCGAGAAGTCCCAAGAGATAGGTTTAATGCGTCTGAAAAAAGGACTAGCCTAGAGCTCGCCACGCGGGTATTTATAAATTTTGAGCTTGCGTCTCGTCACATTCCAAATTACTCCACGCTATATTGCAGACCTGTTCACACCGATCACAACCTAAATGGTTTCCCACTTAGGAGCGTCTTAGTACCACGCTATATTGAATTCCAAACCTATTCACACCGATCACAACCTAAACGGTTTCCCACTTAGGAGCGTATTAGTACTCGATTATAAATACTAGTATGCCAAGATGACTGCACATTCCTCCTCAACTCCTCATCCACAAAAACAAACAAGTCATTCAGCATCCTTCCCTTGCATCTGCCATGGCCAGCGTGAGTTCTGGGTCGAGAGATTGCCAGCAGGGAGAGGCGAGCATGGAAGCGGAAGCACGCGAGATGTCTCGCCTCGCTGCGAGAGCAGCCGACATGTCCCGCCGTGCGAAAGTAGCAGCACAGAGGTCCCGCCGTGCCGCTGAAGCAGCACGGAGGTCCCGCCGCACCGTCGATGCAGCAGACTGGTCCAGCCGCGCTGCGGAAGCAGCAGAGATGTCCCGCCGCGCCACGAATGCAGCAGAGATGTCCCGCCGCGCTGCAGCGGCCTAGGAAAATTTCTCGCGGGCAGGCGACGACTGTTACAGGCGCATGCATGCGATCGTCCATAGCCAGATGGATCAGATCTCTGGCTTGGTGAGGTTGCAGGACAATGTGAAAGCCTCATTTGAACAGGCTACCAGCGTCATCCGGCAACTAAGGGAGGGCAATGAGAGGCTCCGGGCCGAGCGCGACCTGCTGAGGGAGAAGATCGTCCGAAGTGCAGACCAGTAGGAGGTGACTAGTGCCTTGTTGAAGAGGACCGACGTCATCGTTAAGAAACTTATGGACGAGAATGACATGCTCCGCAACGAGCGCCAAAGGCTGGTGGAGGAATCCATGGATGTTCTCAAGTAGCACCTTGAGGACACGAAAGAGCTCATCGCCGCTCGCCGCGGATACTAGTTCCCGCGGCCTGCAGCAACGCATCAAGAAAGTAGAGATCAGCGAGCCAGATCCTTGTCTTCCTTCTTCTTTTACCCTTGTGTATTTCAGGCGTAGCCACATGTGGCTTTTTTAATTATCTTTCTAATTATGTAAATTAATCATCCTCATCTTTCTGTGGAAGATCAATGTTGCAAGGCTGGAATGAAGAAAACTCTTGTTGTGGCGACCCTGGCGTTGCTGTTCTTCTAGTTGCTGCTGGGCTTCCTTCAGTTTCCTGGTTTATTTTGATGTAATAATTGGTTTAGGATGTGGATTGTGTCGTGGGTTGTGAAATGTTGGGTTCTAGCGCGGACGTTTGGCCTTTGTTGGCCTCTTGGGATGTTGCGACTTCAATCTTGTACTCCCTCCATCTCATAATGTAAGACGTTTTTTGACACTATACTAGTGTCAAAAAGCGTCTTATATTATGGGACACAGGGAGTAGCTTTTAGTCCTTCGTGTAAGGCTGGAGTTGTGCTGAACTTCTTGTGAATTGTGGTGGTTTTTAGTAATGAAAATCGGAAGGGGCAAGCCCTTCTTTGATAAAAAAATCGTCCTTATATATTCATCAGTCTTGCTATAAGTCGCAGTAGATGCTATCACTATAGGAATCTGCTACTTTGCCATCTGCCACGGCGGACGGCAAAGGCATGGATGGCGGACGGTAAAGACCTTTGCCGTCAGCCGCGGACGGAAAAAGGTGACGGCAAAGTAGGGGACGGCAAAGAGCTGCGTTGCCGTCTGCTTCGGGCAGCTGACGGCAAAGGGGCCTTTGCCATTAGCAGCGGACGACAAAGAAGACGGACGATTACTCCGTTAGGTGGTTAACGGCAGGCCTTTGCCATCCGCTGCGGACGGCAAAGCCTTTGCCGTCCGCTGCGGACGGCAAAGCCTTTGCCGTCAGCTGCTGATGGCAAACTGACAAAATTGGTCAGCCTCCCAGGAAGCACAGTTGCCTGCCACGTGGCCTCTTTGCCGTCCGCTGCTGATGGCAAAGAACCCTTTGCCGTCGGTGGCAGACAGCAAAGAGCCTGCATATTGCCTCTTTTTTTCTATTTTTTTAATCCAACAATTTTCACAACAAATATATATGACTTATATAGATATATTTCCATATCACATATCCAGCACATAAGTTTCATATCACATATCACATCAGTTTCATCCATACACATTGTTCATACATAAGCAAGTTCCATCCATACACATTGTTCATACATAAGCAAGTTCCATCCATATACATATTACAATGCAAAGTTTCGTCAAGATAGCAAGTTCTATCATAGCAAGCTAGATACAATGCAAAGTTTCATCAAAGGAAAAGCAAGCACTCCATCATAGCAAGCTAGCTTCCATGAAGTGAATGAAATCTGCAAAATGGTAAATAAGAAAGTTAGAAATAGGTGACTAGAACAAGAAGAAGACTAGAACAAGAAGTATATGTCATTTATGAGCTAACTTAGGTGAAATGGATCATATATGAGCTAACAAAGTTGAAATGGGTTGTTTATGAGCTAACTTAGTTGAAATGGATCATTTATGAGCTAACTTAGTTGAAATGCGTCGTTTATGAGCTAACATAGGTGAAATGGATCGTTTATGAGCTAACTTAGGTGAAATGGGTCGTTTTTGAGCTAACTTAGGTGAAATGAATCATTTATGAGCTTTTATGAGCTAACTTAGTTGAAATGGGTCGTTTATGACCTAACTTAGGTGGAATGGATCATTTAAGAGCTAATTTAGGTGAAATGGATCGTTTTTAGCTAACTTAGGTGAAATTGATCGTTTAGGAGCAAATCTAGGTGAAATGGGTCATTTTGGAGCTAACCTACGTGAAATGGGTCATTTTGGAGCTAACCTAGGTGAAATGAGTCATTTTGGAGCTAACCTAGGTGAAATGGGTCATTTTAAAGCTAACGTAGGTAAAATGGATCATTTACGAGCTAATCTACTAAAATGGGTCATTTTAGAGCTAACTTGGATAAATTGGATCACTTGTAAGCTAACTAAGGTAAAATGGGTCATATTAGAGCTAACTTAGGTAAAATGGATCGTTTATGAGCTAACTAAGTTAATTATGCAATTTTTGACATAAGTAAGCTTATTAAGTCATTTTGAAGGAAAAGAAGCTAACTCTAGGTCATTATGGTAAGCATATTGGAGGAAATAAAGCTAAGTCTAAGTCTAGAGAAACTTACTGTGATCAGGGAGGTGGAGGAGCGGGCTGGCTCATGCCGGTAGCTGGAGAAGGATCGTGCGATGCGTTTCTGGAGTTAAGCTGCACCAAAGATCATTTCCAATGTCTCGTTAGCATTATGACACTCAAATTTTAAGACTAGCAAGTAATGTCCATTCAAATTAAACTCACCGTGCTCCCAGGAGCAATCACTGGCATCGACGGAGCGGTCTGACCGGACTTCTCGCACACAGACTGCACATTTGGTTTTCACAACAGAGTCATACTAGTTAGTAATGAGACTCAAATGTTAAGACTATCAAGTAATCTGCAGAAGAAACTTACCACAAGGAGCTCATACATGGCCCTTGCCTACATGTCATTCCGTGCCCTCTCCTCCTCCAACATCTTTGTCGTCCTCTCCTCCAACTCCCGCTGCCTCTCCGCCGCCTCCGCCAGAAGTTTCTCCGTTCTATCTCTCTCACTCTGTATAGCAGCCTACAACACCACTCACATGACCATTTGTAATCATTGATGGAAGCGCACACAATGTAATGGAGAAAGATAGCTGAGTATGTATAACTAACCTTGATGGCGAGTTGGACTGGCCGTTCACGAGGCCTTATCTCAGGAGCTGAGCTCGACTGGCGCGCCTTGATCTCCGGGAGAGTGCTAGGACAACGGATAAGTCCATCTCCCATGGCTATGGAGCCATGGGACCACCCGCCACCAGATATCATCAGCAACTCTGTATCAATGGGACCCTGGCTCGGGTTAAAGTCCTCGCCTTCCCCTGATCTCTATATTGCATGAGCTTGTCGTGGGTGGAGATGTTGGTGAAGTTCTTTGGATCATCGAGGTCAGACACAGAGAATGCCTTGACTTTCTTGTAAGAGACAGTGTGGGCCATGGCATACAGGTCGTACACCTCTGGCACCTTATCCGCCTTATTGTAGCGTGCCTGAAAGAGAGAAACAAAGTAAATTAGTAATAAAGGGCTAAAGCTAGCATGATGAATGAATTGCATGAATCATGAAGCAAACCACATACCCAGTTCCACCCGTACTGAAATAAGTTGGAGATGCCTTGGTGGTGTGGCACACCTTCCATTTGGGCACGTTTGTCCTTGGCCTCGTTGTGGGTGGCCCACCATTCTTTTGAGCACCACCCATCGACCAACACCTCCCAACAATCCATCCGATCCGCACACCATCTCTGAGGGGCCTAAGTTAGCAAATAGAAACTTCAGCACTACGGCTATGAATTACTAAATGAAGGAATTAAGTACAAGGCCTTAAGAATTACCTTCATGTACTGCTCCTTACTCAAGAACTTATCGCGGCACTCCTGCTTGGACTTCTTGATACCACGGTCGGCGTAGTACTCTCGAACAGACTGCACCCGAGCCTCATGCCGTAAGTTCTGAAGTAGGCGCTTGCACTCCTTGTGGATAACATCTGCCGCCTCCTCCTCATATTTCTCCTCACACCTGCAGAATGTCTGAAATCAAATGAGACAATATTGATTAGTACAATTAATAACTAGATAGTTGAAGATTTTTAATTGTGTAAAGGAGAAATTACCCAGAACTTTCTGATCACCATGTCTGCCCTCGTCTTGCACAAGACACCATCGATAATCTCACCTGGCGGGGCCGGGGCAGCCAAGTAGTGCTCCCAACTCAATCCAACCTCTGGAAGCCGACCCTCACCAGGCAACATGACAAACCCCGGAAAGTTTTGCCGAATCAGAACTCCAAGGACGGAGTTGGGCCGGCGGACACTTTCATGGTGGTCCCAACCCCTGCAGCATGACAAGGCCAATGCATTAGTTATTTGAAGAAACGTGAATGCATAAGGTAAAAAAAGATTAAATGCACTTACCTCTCCCCATCAGGGAAAATCAACCACCTCTGCTCGCGGGCCGCCGGCACGGACGGGAGCCGTGTAGCACCACGCTGGTAGACGTTGCCCCCCTCCTCCCCCTCCTCCTCAAAATCAGTCGGCTCCCCGCCATCATCAGCATGGCCACTCGGCTCCCCACCATCATCAGCATGGCCACTCGGCTCCCCGCCATCCTCAGGCTGACCCGACCAAGTACCCCATCCAGACGTGTGATCCTCCCGGGTCTCGTGGGCCCAACTCTCGTGGGCCGAAGGCCCGTCGACCCGAGGCTCGTGGGCCGAAGACCCGTGGACCGGAGGCTCGTGGACCGGAGTCCGTGTAGCCCCCTCCTCAGACGAGTCCACCCTAGCAGTCACCTGCTCGGGTGAAACAGCTGGGGACGGCGGCGAGGAAGGCGCCGTAAGAGTCACCCTACCTCCTCTTCCGCGACCACGTGCTCCACCTCGGCCCTTCTTCTTACCTCGTCCCCTGCTGGGCACCGCGGTCGATGAAGAAGGGCCCGGCGGTGTCGCCATACTGTCCAGCAACGCTCGGCGGAGAGGTGCGTGTGGAATGGAAGACCTCACACTACGCGCCGACGAAGAAGGGGCCTCGGCGCGCTCCCGACCAGCGCCCACCATCTTTCAACACCTGCCATGACAAAGAATAAACGAAATTAGTATAGCATGAAAAAAAGTACCGACATGAATAATAATATGTATATCACTTAAGTGTATCATCATCAAGTACAACATAAACAACTGCACATTTAAAACTTCCCGATCAACACAATTATATATGATGTTTTTCATAACAAAATCGAAAAATATATGACCTAACTAATAATTCACAAATATATGACCCCGTCGGCCTCTGGAAGGCCAAAGAACACCTTTTCGGGAGGTCTCGGGGGTCGGGGTGTCGTGTCGGTGTCG
>NC_041381.1:377026010-377032400 GCF_002162155.2 Triticum dicoccoides | reverse complement strand
GGGGGCTGGGGCGCCGAGAAGACAGGGCGGCGGGGGCGACGGGGCGGGGGGCGGTGGGGCGACGGGGCGAGGGCGGTGGGGCAGCGGGGCGGTGGGGCGACCGGGTGGCGGCGAGTGCTGGGGGCGGCAGAGTGCGTGTGTGAGGAGATAAACAGAGAGAAAGGGCGGGGTGGGGCGCCCCGTTAGATATGTTGAATGTTTGCCGTCCGCCCTCTTTGCCGTCCGCTTTTTTGCTCTTTGTCATCTGCTAGCAGACGACAAAGAGGGGGGACGTTAAGTATTTTTTAAGCAGCTCCTCAGTGGGCCCCCCTCCCTCTTTGCCGTCTGCTAGCGGACGGCAAAGATTCTTTGCTGT
Source organism: Triticum dicoccoides (assembly GCF_002162155.2). Taxonomy (NCBI): domain Eukaryota; kingdom Viridiplantae; phylum Streptophyta; class Magnoliopsida; order Poales; family Poaceae; genus Triticum; species Triticum dicoccoides. The sequence continues at coordinate 377,032,045 of NC_041381.1, read as the reverse complement.
CAGCTAGCGAACCGCAAAGAACAGGCTGATGGCAAAGGCTTTCTTTGCCATCAGCCAGTTCTTTGCCATCTGCTTTCGGGTAGCTGATGGCAAAGAGCTTCTTTGCCGTCTGCTAGCTGACGGCAAAGAGCTGGCAGATGGCAAAGTAGCTGATTCCAGTAGTGTATATAGGTCAGTCGGATCTTACATCAAGATCCGTGCTGTCAGATTTTCTTTTTTCTCTCTTAAATCTCAGTCGAGTGAGACATAGCCACGCCATTAAACAGAGGCTCGGGCGCCATTAATGGAGACCTTGGGAGAGAGGTGGACGACAGATGGAGGTCAAAGGGCTCTCCTCCCGATAAGCACGCACAAGGGTCTGATCGCACGACTCTCGTACTCAAATAGCTACCCTGCACGGCGCCTCCTAGCTAATAAAAAATGTGGACGCGAGACAACACGTAAATGGTACTAGTAAGTAGAACGCCCACTGTTTCAATAATACTTGTGTTTCCGATTGTAACGTGACAACACTTGTTCCAAAATGACTTTGTTGATTGTTAATGTGTGTGCCTTCGCAAATCGAACTGCAAATTTACCACAGCATGTTGGTGCCATGTCATGGCACCAAGCCAAGTTTCATTATTTTCATGCGTGTTTTGGATTTACAGGAATTAAAAAACTAAATTTCTCAATGTTTCCAACCCAACCACGATGCACAGAATTTTGAATTTCATTCCCACTTCTTGCATGGAACCTAGAAATTTACCCGAGGACACACATGTGATTTTTCAACCAACTTTGGTGCACTGGAACACGTGCTTGTATTTCAAATTTGAATTATGCACACAAAGGTGACACGTTCCCTCCCAGAACCACGAGCCTTCTTGAGAGAAGCTCCGATTTGCAAGAAGCTTATACCAAAGTTTGTTCCTATTCGGCCAAATTTTTTTGCCACAGCATGGTACTACCATGACATGACGCCATGCCAAGTTTCATGATTCTAAAACCAAGTTTCTCAATGTTCTTGACCGAGCCATGATGCCCAGATGTTTGAATCTTATTCTCATTTTTTGCATGGGAGTAGAAATTCACCCGAGGACACAAATGTGATTTTCAACCAACTTTGGTGCACGGGAGCACGTGCTTGTAGTTCAAATTTGAATTATGCACATTAAATGACCAAAAACTCAATTAATGTGTAAATAAGGCCAAACGAAGCCGGAATAATTCCAAAATTTAACAGGGCACTCATGTAGTTCTATGTTGCCTTTGTAAATAAACTCAAGGGGGACAACATATATCGTTTCGCACTCAAAGGTGACACGTTCCCTCTCAGAACCACGAGCCTTCTTGAGAGATGCTTTGGTTTGCAAGAAGCTTATACCAAAATCTGTTCCTATTCGGCCATTTTTTTACCACAACATGGTAGTACCATGACATGACATCCATGCCAAGTTTCATGATTTTCAGATGTGTTTTGGATTTACAAGAATTTTAAAACCAAGTTTCTCAATGTTCTTGGTCGAGCCATGATGCCCAGATGTTTTAATTTTATTATCATTTCTTGCATGGGACCTAGAAATTCACCCGAGGACACAAATGTGATTTTTCAACCAACTTTGGTGCACGGGAGCATGTTCTTGTAGTTCAAATTTGACTTATGCACATTAAATGACCAGAAACTCAATTAATGTATAAAAAATGACAAACGAACCCGAAATAATTCCAAAATTTAACATGTCACTAATGTAGTTCTATGTTGCCTTTGTTAAGAAACTCAAGGGTGGGGGGGTGGCACGTTCCCTCTTAGAACCACGAGCTTCCAAATCGGCCCAATTTTTTACCACAACATGTTAGTGCCATGACATGACACCATGCCAAGTTTCATTACATGAATTTAAAATCTAAGTTTCTCGATGTTGTCGGCAGAGTCATGACGCCCAGATGTTTGAATTTCATTCTCATTTCTTCCATGGGACCTAGAAATTCAACCAAGGACACACATGTGATTTTTCAACCCACTTTGGTGCACCGGAGCATGTGCATGCAATTCATATTTAGATTATGCACATTAAAAGTCCAGAAACTCAATTAATGTATAAAAAGGCCAAATGAACCCGAAATAATTCCAAAATTTAACAGGGCACTCATATAGTTCTATGTTGCCTCTGTAAATAAAATCAGGGGGGAGGCAGCGTATATCGTTTCACACACAAAGGTGACACGTTCCCTCTCAGAACCACGAGGCTTGTTGAGAGAATCTCCGGTTTTGCAAGAGGCTTATACCAAAACTTGTCCCAATTCAGCCAAAAATTATACGTATGAAAACAGGGTTTAGATTATCCCGAACATCTCGCTACCTAGACCAATAATATACTATGATTTGAATTCAACATAAAATGGATACAGATATTTGAATTGGAGAGCGTATGGTACATGTAGTTCATAGTGAAATATGATTACTGCTATATGCATGTATTTTTGTTATCAAGATAATATTTAAATTATTGTATAACTTGACAACAATCGTATTCAAATAAGGAAAATTGATTCAAATTTAGTCCGTATGGTAGACGACAATATATATGTTCACATGGTGGAGTAAAATGTTCATATATGATGCAAGATCAAAATGTATGACTACATCAATTATAAACCGCATGGTCACCTAATGATATATTCGAATTCAACATAACGTGGATTCAAAAATTGAAATTCGAGATCAGGGCATATATAATCATACAAAAAGGGACATTACTCTTTCTTTGGTGAGAATTGATTTGTTTTTTGTTGTTGTTGAGGGAAGTGCAAATCGATTTGGTACTGTGCAGGGTAATCATGTTCTCCCGAGTTTTTTTACATTTTTCTTGTAGTTTTTTCAATGGCATCTATAGCAATATAGTAAAAGGGGACATGACTCTCTTGTGTCTTGTATGATTTTTTTACACGTTAAGTTTGTTCTGCCGAACAAGGAATCCGCACCTTGTTATCCCGAAATTTTCAAGCTCGAGTATCTTTTGTCTCACCTGCTTTGAAACTCCCGCTTCTTCAACCCGCGCGGCGCCTTGTTATCCTGAAATTTGGACGCGCGCGAGAACTCCCTCCTCATCCGAAATCCCTCCCATAGCCCAGACATGCGAAATCCCCCTTCTACCCCTCAGCCTGAAATGAAGCTCCATGTCGCGGTGTCAAAACCGGTGGGGGTACGCTGGTAACTTACCCTACATTTCGGACAAGCGCGTCCCTAAGCTTGGCTCCCCCTCCCCCTTCGCCCCCTCCCCCCCCCATTCATACACCGAGGCCGCCAAAACCCGCGAACCCCCACGCTCCTCCGTCAGCCTCCCGACCGCCGCCCAGCCGGAGACTCTTCCCCGACTACGTCGTCCACCACAACAGCTCGCCGTCCCTCATCCACCGCATCGGACGAGGATCCGTTGTCGATCTCGTCGTCCCGCCGGATCAGCCGCCCCGTCCTCCACCTCCAAGGAGCTGCCCCGACGTTCGCCTCGTCTATCGCACCACCTCAATCCCCATAGTGCCGTCTTGACCTGCCCCACCGGAACCGCATCACCCTCACCAATTCCTCCGATGAAGCCGAGGCCAACTCGGCACCACCAAGGACGTTCTGCACTCACCGCTGCATTTTATCTTTTATTCGATCTCACGGGGCTGCCGGTGCTTGATACCGAGCAGACATGGCGTCTCCATCAACGGCGCCGTCGCCGGCCACATCATCCACGGCGTCTCTCCCCCATGTCATTGCTTCCTCGGCGGCCACTTCCGCAACGGCACTAGCTGCAGTTGCTCCGGCTCTTGCTCGCGCCGCGGCTCTGTTCTTGCTGTCGGTCGCGCTGCTGCACTGCTCCTGCTTTTGTTCGTGCTGCTGCTCTGCTCTCGCTCTCGCTTGTGCTGCTGCTGCTGCTGCTGCACGACCTCCAGCAGCTACAGGAGTTGCTGCTTTAGCACTCGCTCGCGGTGCTACTGCACGACTTCCTCTCTGCTAGTGCGTTCCCTACTCGAGCGTCTGCTGATTTAGATCACTGCTTCTCTGCTACTAGTGCTCGAACGCCCTAAACATCTATTGCAATGCTCTGTTACTAGTTCAATCAGTTTCGACAGTAAAATTCAGTTTCGACTGTGAAGTTCATTTTCTTCAGTTAAGTTCAGAGTGAACAGTACTTACAGCATCTGTCAGAGCGGCCGTGGCGCGGCTGATGCGTTTTACATATAGCACTTTTTGGTGATGTATTTTACATCATCTATTGCAGATGATATTAGGGTCCCACTTCAGATTAAAGTTGTCTGTCTTGTCATGCTTCACCTCGTCGCCGTACACCTTAGTGGAGCTGCTCCAACGACAAAACCGTCCATCACAGCGGAGCAGTACCCTCGGCGCCGTTTCCAGAGGCCTCAAATCTTCTTCCCCGCCTCCGACAGTCACACCAGCATCATCACCATCCTCCACGTCCAACCCAATGATGCTGAGGTCCACAAGGCTATGCCAAAGAGGTTCTACACTCGTTGCATCACTTTGTTTCTCCATTCCTATGTTCTTCCAATTCATGTGAGCCAAACACCCAGGTTGACTGAAATCCTATGTTTCCAAATGCTCTGTTTTGCATGTGCATTCCTATCCTATTCCTGTGTTTTTCCTATCCCTGTGTTTATAGAATCCTCCAATTCTAAGGAGCCCTTACAGATTTACTTCATTTTTAGATTGGCGTCAAAGAAAATTCTGTGTGTTATGTCCTGCTCCTGTTGTGCCGTCATCCACCCCACCTGAGGTGCACCATTGACAGAAGCGTTCACTGCAGCAGAGATCCCCCCTGCAGACTTTCTTTTGCCGCCTCAGATCATCTCCCTCGTTGCCGGCAGCCACGCCAACTGCATTACCGTCATCGACTGAGCAGATGAACCTGAGGACTAGAAAGTTCCAGAAGAGAGGTCGTAGTCTTTCGTGTTTGCTTATGTTATACATCGGTTATTATTACCTGCTACTTTATCGTTCAATCTTGAGTTTTGAATTGCCCATGGGTCTCATATCGAGCCAACAATGAATAGTATCTGTCTACTATCTGGTTCATCCGGGGTCTTCTATGTGGTTCATGTTGGGTGGGCAACAAACAATAGATGATCCATTGTCTATCTTTTTAAACTGAAGCTATAATCTACATGCTATCATTAGTTTTGGATCCATCCACTCGTTTGCTACCATCAGTCTTGGTTTTTGCATGCACCCCTTAGGCCTTACAAAATCTAACTATTTATGCATGTCAGATATTGTACACAATCGTACTGAACATGTAGAGAAAAAGAGAAGACCATTGTGTGCGAATATAATGCCATGCAGACGCTGCTCCATGGTGGGCGAAGTGCCCCCCCCCTCTCCTGCATTTCCAGATTGTGTTCGAGAGGAAGATAACTGTTCAGATGGAGATTCAGAAGGAGCCGACCATGCCTGTTTACCACCTGAGGTGTTTGCTTTAACCTGGCATGCTGATGTTGGTCATATCATGCATATGGCGCCTTGCATTGCTTACATTATACATCTTATATGTCATCAGCTTATTTTAGATTTGCTTTGTGTGAATGCCACCTGTTTGGTTTCTATATCATACTCCCACCATTCCTAAATATTTGTCTTTTTAGAGATTTCAACAAGTGACTACATACAGAACAAAATGAGTGAATCTACACTCTAAAATATGTCTATATACATCCGTATGTGGTAGTCCATTTGAAATCTCTAAAAACACAAATATTTAGGAATGGAGGGAGTATATGGGAATTATGCAATGCCATCTTCTTTAGCCAGGCATCATATACGTGAATCATGCAATCCATCCTGTTTAGCCAGTCATCATATATGTGAATTGTATCGTGCCATATTTTTTTCCCATAATGTGTTCCATTTGTCAGCAATGTTTATACATTCATCTACTCTTCCCGTGCATCAGCCATTTGAGTCGGTCATGGGAAAATCTGGAGTGAAAATAAGGTCTTCTGAGCAGTCAGTGCTACCCGTCGATGCAGATTTCTTGCTGGTTACAGAT
>NC_041381.1:376898006-377025794 GCF_002162155.2 Triticum dicoccoides | reverse complement strand
TTGGAAAAATCTGGAGTGAAAACAAGGTCTTCAGAGCAGGCAATGGTACCTATTGAAGCATATATCTCGATGGTTACAGGGAGCTCCTCAGAGGAGGATTCAGAGACAGATGACCAGTACTATATCCCACCTGAGGTGTATGCTCTAAGTTGCAATGTTTATATTTCTCATATGATGCATATGGTGTCTTGCATTGCTTAGTTTAGACATCATATGCACAATATTAAATTCTATCTGCTTAGTTTAGAGATCATACATGCGAGTGCCACCTGCTTAGTATATGAATCAATTATGTCAATTATATCATATGCCATCCTGTATACTTAGACAACATGTATGAATTATTTCATCCCAACCTATTTTAGAAAGACATCATATAGTTTTGTCATGTCATCCTGTTTAGGTACTCATCATATGTTGAATTATGCCATTATATCCTATTAAGTTATCCATCATATATCTAAAACTGTGTCATGCTAACCCGTTTAGTTAGGCATCATATATGTGAAATTGTGTCATGCTAACCTGTTTAATTACCACATCTGTCTATCATACAATGTCTGTACGTTCAATTTCTTTTCTTGTTTACCAGCCATTTGAATTAGAGGGGGTGATGGCGGTATCTAAGGGAGCAAAAACCTGTTCTTCACAAAAGACAGTGCTACCCGTCGATGCAGATAGAACCATGGTTGTACTGGCCCACAAACTAGCCCCACCACACAAAATCGAGACTCTTCCAGATTGCACACTTACACCGTTGGGCAGAGAACCAGCTACAACCCATCTAACCGCAACCCCAGCGGATAATAACCCACTTATAGTTGACAAAGCACCATGTCCACTATAGAGTACCCCCACACGAGCAGTTTGTAAAGCTACTGCAGTGCCCAAAGCACTAAGACCACCACAACTAACCCAAACTCCACGTTTAAAGCACAAGAGCAACTATTCTCAGGTCAGATTCCGTAGCTATGGTCCATACTCCTTTGCTATTGCATCACTGTATTTACTCATACCAACTACTTGTAACGCCCGGGATACAACTTTCCATATTCGTAACTCCAACTCTTGCCTTTTCCGGAGATGCTATATGATATTTCCTCCGTGGTTGGGTTTTTGTCTGTTGTTTTGCTTTTGTTCTTGTTATGCATCTCATCTCATGTCATCATCTGCATTTCATCTGCATGATTTTCAAAACTTGCATCCGTTCGTGTTCCGCCGGTTCTCTCCGTTGTCCGTTCGGAGTCCAGACACACTCGCATGCGCCCGCGGCACCTCCGAAATATTATTTTATAAGTGGCATAAAAATGTTCTCGGAATGGGTTGCAACTTGTCGTGCGGTCTTATTATAGTGTAGACAGAGCGCCTGCCAAGTTTCATCGCATTCGGAGTTCGTTTGACTGCCCAACCGTTATATTTATAACCGCGATATAGTTGGTTTATTCGTCGGACGTTTCGGTCTCCGAAACTACCGCCGGGCCTCTCTTTCTCTCCTCTTCTCTCAGCCCAACCCCTCTTCTCAGCGCACCTGCAGCCCAGCTAAACCCCCCTCCGTTCCTGATCGTCGGATCGCGATCGGAGGCTCCGAAAGCCCCCAAAACCCCTCCTAACCCCCAAACCCTAGCAATTTTGCTATATATGGACACCCCTTGTCCATTTTGGGCAGCCTAACCCCCCTCCACCTACCTCTAGCATCCTCCTGCTCAGAATCCGCGCCGCCCCACTCCCTCGCCGCCACCTGAGATGTCGCCCCGGCCAACCGGGCGCCGCCACGTCGCCTTTCCCGCCTCCCGCAGCCACTCAAGCCCCGCCACGTCGCCTCCCCTGCATCCCCACTTCGCCGCAGGCCCGTCCCAGGCCCGCCCCGGGCCGATCTGGGCCCAAGGTGCCCCAGGCGCCCGCACCGCGTCGCCCCTGCTCCCCAAGCTCCAGATCAGGAGAGGAGCTCCCGATCCAGAGCTCCGCCGCCTTGCTGCCGGCTGACTCCGGCGACCGGGCCTCGCAGGAGCGCGCCCCCGCCGCAGTCTCCCCTCGCCGCCTCGCCAGACTTCACCCGCACCATCGCCCGGACCTCCCCGTCGGTCCCCTGCCTTCCCACGTCGCGCAGGAGTCCATGGGACGCTGCCCACCGCCTCGATCCGGCCAGAAACGGGACCCCGACGCCCATCCTCGCCTGGATCCACCCCTCTGCCGCCCTTTGTCGCCTCGCCGTCGTCGTCCTACCATCACCGGAGCCGCCATCAGTCCTCGCCAGCGCCGCGCCATGGCCTCGCTTGACTTCCTGTCGGGGAGGACGAGGAGCGCCCGAGGCCTTCGTTGACCGCGAGGGACGCCCTTGTGGGCCTTGCCTTCCCAAGGCCCAGCCCAGCCGCGCCACCGTCCTGGGCTGAAGCCCAATGTGAGCAGCTCCCACCTCCACCGATCTGGGCCTAGCCCAGCTAGGTGAGCAGCCCAGCGCCCAAAAGTTTCAGCCCAGTAGTTTTTTTCCGTTCTGCGATTTTAACATTATCCGTAGAATTAACAGATTTACAGAAAAACCCCTAAAGTTCATGCATTAATAACTCATTAACCATGGATCGGTTTAAAACAAGTTATATATGAAAAATGCTTAGAATTTTATCTACTTTCATAATATGCCATTTTCATCCATGTTAAAAATGTTTAACTTGCTGTTTGTTTAAATTTGCATAAATGCCATGTTAAAATGCTTTGATTCATAACTAAATAACCGTACGTCCGAATTTAATAAACTTTATATGTATATGGGGTGGAAAAATGCCTAGATTAACATGGTCCACTTTATTTTCCTGTTTAACAACTCTAAAATTGTGTTTAGGGCAGAACAGTACCGAATCTAAAATTTGCATATGGGGATTTTCCGGAATTGTTGTTTGTTGTTTCCGGCCTCATTTAAACTTGCCTAGATAGGTAGTTTTCATATGTTTCACCTCTTGCCATGTTTAATAACATTTAATGTTGTTGGGTACCTAACAGAGAGAGAACTAAATAATTGATGTGGTGTTTCGTCAATATGCAACTCGTTGCATATTGAGCTCCACTTAACTTGTAGTATTGATTGTTGCACTTTGCCATGCCATGCTCATTAAACCGGTCATGCATCATACTTGATTGTACATCATGCCATGCTTATGCTTGTTGGTTTACCATTCCGGTGTTGCTTCTTAGTTCCGGTAATGTTGCGATTGTGAGAATTCGTTCGACTACGTCCGTGTGTCTTCTTCATGGACTCGTTCTTCTTCCTTGCGGGATTTCAGGCAAGATGACCGCTACCCTGGATCTCACTACTATCATTGCTATGCTAGTTGCTTCATTCTATCGCTTTGCTGCGCTACCTATTACCTGTTTATCAAGCCATCCCAAATTGCCATGTCAGCCTCTAACCTTTGACACCTTTCCTATGCAAACCGTTGTTTGGCTATGTTACCGCTTTGCTCAGCCCCTCTTATAGCGTTGCTAGTTGCAGGTGAAGTTGAAGATTGCTCCATGGTGGACATGATTTTTGGTTGGGATATCACAATATCTCTTATATTATTAATGCATCTATATATTTGGTAAAGGGTGGAAGGCTCGGCCTTATGCCTGGTGTTTTGTTCCACTCTTGCCGCCCTAGTTTCCGTCATACCGGTGTTATGTTCCCGGATTTTGCGTTCCTTACGCGGTCGGGTGATTTATGGGACCCCCTTGAGAGTTCGCTTTGAATAAAACTCCTCCAGCAAGGCCCAACATTGACTTTTACCATTTGCCTCACCACCACCTATATTTCCCTTGGGAGTAATTAACCCAAGGGTCATCTTTATTACAGCCCCCCCGGGCCAGTGCTTGTCTAAGTGTTGGTCCGAACCAGAGCCACTTGCAGCTCCACCTCGGGGAAACTCGAGGGCTGGTTTTAGTTGTACGTAGTGTTCATCCGGTGTTGCCCTGAGAACGAGATATGTGCAGCTCCTATCGGGATTGTTGGCGCATCGGGCGGTCTTGCTGGTCTTGTTTTACCATTGTCGAAATGTCTTGTAAACCGGGATTCCGAGTCTGATCGGGTCTTCCTGGGAGAAGGTCTATTCCTTCGTTGATCGCGAGAGCTTGTCATGGGCTAAGTTGGGACACCCCTGCAGGGTATAATCTTTCGAAAGCCGTGCCTGCGGTTATAGGCAGATGGGAATTTGTTAATGTCCGGTTGTAGATAACTTGACACCAGATCCGAATTAAAACGCATCAACCGTGTGTGTAGCCGTGATGGTCTCTTCTCGGCGGAGTCCGGGAAGTGAACACGGTCTTTGGGTTATGTTTGACATAAGTAGGAGTTCAGGATCACTTCTTGATCATTGCTAGTTGACGATCGTTCCTTTTGCTCTCTTCTCGCTCTTATTTGCGTATGTTAGCCACCATATATGCTTAGTCGCTGCTGCAGCCTCACCACTTTACCCCTTCCTTTCCCTTTAAGCTTTGCTAGTCTTGATACCCATGGTAATGGGATTGCTGAGTCCTCGTGGCTCACAGATTACTACAACACCAGTTGCAGGTACAGGTTATGCGATGATCATGACGCGAGAGCGATGTTTGCTTGCGTTGAGTTCTTCTTCTGCTTCTTCGATCAGGGGATAGGTTCCAGGTCGGCAGTCTGGGCTAGCAGGGTGGATGTCGTTTGAGTTTCTGTTTGTGATTCATCCGTAGACGGATGATGCTATTATATATTGTGATGTTTATTCGTGTGGCATTGTATGCCTTATGTATGTATCCCCATCTATTATGTAATGTTGATGTAATGATATCCACCTTGCAAAAGCATTTCAATATGCGGGTCTATCCTTGGTGGGACCTTCGAGTTCCTTTTGGATAGGGTCGCATATTGGGCGTGACAAGTTGGTAATCAGAGCCTCGAACGACCATAGGAGCCCCCTTGATTGTTGGACGTTGTTGAGTCTAGAAGAAAACTATTTTGAGTCTTAGGATTATATATATCGGAGAGTAGGATTCTTTTTACTCCTCAGCCCCCTTCGTCGCTCTGGTGAGGTCTCCTGACGTAGATGTTTTGTCTTTCCTCTCCTCAAATTTCACTAAATTTTTTTTAGGATCACGCGGGTATCTTGGAATCGTTCCGATGGTTTTGTGACGAGAACATTGTTCTTGGTGCCTCCTGTCTATTTATGTGGCTTTGACCCGGGGAGTCGAGCTCTGAGGTGTTGTCGTCACAATTTTATCGTTGCAGTTCTGGAATACCTGAGATTTGCCGACATCGAAAATCTCTTTGATGCAGTTGTTGGTGAGATAACCCCGATAACCCAGTACTGGGGCGAGCTCGGGAGTATTGCCATAACTCGTATAATGGATGCTTTTCGAAGGTTGAGGTGCACGATTTCCGAAGGTTTCTTGGTTATGTGTTGACGGATGGATACAGCTGGATGTAGGGATTGTTAGTTTGGGTGAGATATATTGCTTCCCCTGTATCCCCAACACCAGATTGCATAACCAGAAAGTTTCGGGAGTTTTATAGGTGGGAATTCAAGTAGCTCCTAGAATATCTTTTTGACAGATGCATGATATGAGATTGGGGTTTGACGTCTAGTGGTCCGCCTTTCCACGGTCGTTTTTACAGTGGTCTCATTGTGTCTTAAAGAACCCTTGGCTATGCTGGTTCGGGGACACTTCGTATGTCATGTGCACTGCCTTGTACATGATGGTGCTGTACACTCGAGCCCGTGTGGGCCCCACCACGAAAACTTCGGACGAAATCTCTATCATATGTTTGTTTCTGGCTTATTTTGCAAGCCAAATCCTTTGTTTTGTTTTATTTGTGGTATTCGAGTTGCTTCAAAGTCAAGTGTTGAATCCATACCTTTCCTAAACGGTGTTCTCATATTGCTATGTGAATACTAATCCTTTTTTATCATCGAGATTGTCATGTTAATCCTTTTCCAACCGGTGTGCTTCTCTTCAAGTGGATCCGATCATTTCAACATCCGCAAGACCAACTCTAAGTTTTCTTACCGGTGTTTGTTCCATTTTCCCCAAGTTGTCTTTGTTTTCCCGCCCTCCCACCCTTTTTCTTCAAGGACTCATATTTCTTAATCAAGTATCCATTTATTTGTGGGAAGTCTATTCACTCTTTTCAATCAATGTTCTTACCCGGTGATTATCATGAAGTTGGCCAGGAGCTTGAAGTTCATCATCCTTCATTGTTGTTTCTTCTCCGGCGGATCCAATTCAAGCTTTCGATGTTCATCATATTCCTTTCCTCGTTCCTAATGCTTTGTAATGCCGATGCACCTCTTAATCATTCACTTCTTCCTATTTATTTGTTCTGGAGTGCTGAAGATATCTCAAAAGATTTGTGTTTCCATTCTCAATCCGCTCAAGATATTTTGAGGTTATTATCTCATTCAAGTCATTTAATTCTACCGGTGCAATCCCTCTTCTAAATTATTTCAATGGTGTTTCTTTTGAGTGGGCCCTAACCCACAGGTCTTTTCCCAGGATCTTACCTGACTCTTTGAATTATTAGGAGCGATTCTCAAATTCATTTCCAAGTTTGACGTAAGAATTAATTTCATCAGTCAGATCGTTTCCAAGGACGTTTTCAAATTCTTTTCATCTTTGGCTCAACCTTTTCTTTTAATCCTTCTGGAGTGTCTCAACAATTCATGGTGGTTCTCATCATCATTCTCAACATTTGAAGACCGAAGAAGTGTTTCTTCTAAATCTTGCTCCATTCTCTTGAAGATTCATGGTTCTAGCTTGATGCCATCCTCTCATAATTGTTTTCGATTGTGAGAATTTTTTTCATCCATCCGGAGCAATTCAAGAGTCTTTTCAGATTGATTCCCCGTAGCCCATCATCTCAGAATTATTCATTCTCAGCTTTCAACTCTCGTTCTGGAATTCTTCCGATGCATCGTTCAAGTATTATCTAATCAATTCATGATCTCTTCGTTCTCTTGTATGTAAATTGCCTCAAGTATCTTCATTCGTTTTCCAATTCTTCCCGGTGATTTGTGCCTTTGCCACTTTCATTTTCAATTCTTACGGTGGTTCATTCAAGATTCCTCTTCCTTTGCTACCGTATCATTTCATTCGTTGTTTCAATCCCACCGGTGGTTCCATCTATACCTTCTCAAGTTTATGCTATATCTCTCTTAATTCTTTCTATGAGAATAAGTAGTATGCCAAATCCATTGTTTGTCATCAATTTAAATTGGTGAAGAATAGGCATAATGTAATTCTTATTATTGTTTCATCCAAGTAATCTAGTTTCTTCTTTCCGGAGTTGTTCATCATGTCACATTTCCTGGTTCGAGATGTTTCATCTTTTCGTTTCCAGAATTCCAAGTTTTCTCGGTTATATCATCGCAAAGCTCCATCTAAATCATCACAAGGGTTCACCTTGTGTTTTCAACTTCTCTTTCTTTCTATCATCCTTTCTTTACCGGAGTTCTTCATGGAGGCTCTACATGGTGGTTCGTCAAGGATTCTTTTCATTCTTCAATTGTTCTTCAAGATTTCTCTCGAATCTATGATCTGCCAAGCTTTACTCTAAAATAAACATGGTGCTCAACACATGTTTTGTTTTGAGGCGTTCAAGTATTCTTCTTCTTGCATTTCGAAGTGCAATTCCTTCTACAATATCTTTTGAGGTGGTGTTATGTCACTATTGACAATTTCATTCATGTTTCATGATTCATATGTTGTCAAGAATGAGGTAGTTAAACCCATCAACTCCTTCGAGCATGAGTTCTTCTCAGTCCATCAATCTCTTCATTGGAGTTATCTTGTGTCAGATTTCACCTAAAGCCTTCCGTTGGGAATGTTGCTATTTGTGGTGCTTATCAATGATCCAAGCTTTCTCCATAACCTTCTGTGTGAAAGAGGTTTTTCATCTCTTCGTTGTTCTCAAGAAAGCAATTGTTTTTCGTTAGTGGCCGGTTGTCACCTCATAATTTTGGGATGTTTTCCATAAGCCCACTACAAGCTTATTCTTTTCGTTGTTGGTTTTCCAACAACTCCGTTCAATCCTTCTTTGCAAGGATGCTTTCCAAGTTCATTTGCGGCAGAAATTGTCATTTTCTTCTCCGCCAGTTTATCCCAACAATCTAGCTTCTATTCTTTCGTTCCGAAGGCATTGTGATGTTGCTCTTTTCACTCATCATCTTGCTTTGGCAAGATCATGTTCTTCTCCTTGCTTCTCCATTTAACCGGATTGTGGTGTCATCTCTTCAAGTTCTTTTCATATTATCAAGTTTTGCCTATCGTTTCAATCGAAGTGCTGTCTGAAATCCTTCTTACCCATTATGCCACTCTTTCAATAGTTCCGGAGGCAGTATGTTGTTGATTTCATCAAGTATCCTCTCATCTTGTCTAGTTCATGTTCAATTTCTTCCATTTATAGTCGGAGTGCTGTCAAAATTATATCATTCTTATTCATTCTTATCTCGTTTTAACCGGAGTGGTTTCGAATTCTATCTTGTCCATTAAACTCTTGATTCATGTCTTTGCAACCTTCAAGTTCCCATAATGTTCCTTGTTCCTCTTTTCTAACAGATTGTTTGCAATCTCGGTCATCTCTAATTGCTCAACCTCTCAAAGTTCGTGGTTTCACTAGTTTGTTGAAGAAGCAACTTAGTTTTACCGCTTATCTTCCTATTCCTTTTCCCTCCGGTGCCATCCTAGATCTCGGGACGAGATCCTCTCGTAGTGGTGGAGTGTTGTAACGCCCCGGATACAACTTTCCATATTCGTAACTCCAACTCTTGCCTTTTCCGGAGATGCTATATGATATTTCCTCCGTGGTTGGGTTTTTGTCTGTTGTTTTGCTTTTGTTCTTGTTATGCATCTCATCTCATGTCATCATCTGCATTTCATCTGCATGATTTTCAAAACTTGCATCCGTTCGTGTTCCGCCGGTTCTCTCCGTTGTCCGTTCGGAGTCCAGACACACTCGCACGCGCCCGCGGCACCTCTGAAATATTATTTTATAAGTGGCATAAAAATGTTCTCGGAATGGGTTGCAACTTGTCGTGCGGTCTTATTATAGTGTAGACAGAGCGCCTGCCAAGTTTCATCGCATTCGGAGTTCGTTTGACTGCCCAACCGTTATATTTATAACCGCGATATAGTTGGTTTATTCGTCGGACGTTTCGGTCTTCGAAACTACCGCCGGGCCTCTCTTTCTCTCCTCTTCTCTCAGCCCAACCCCTCTTCTCAGCGCACCTGCAGCCCAGCTAAACCCCCCTTTGTTCCTGATCGTCGGATCGCGATCGGAGGCTCCGAAAGCCCCCAAAACCCCTCCTAACCCCCAAACCCTAGCAATTTTGCTATATATGGACACCCCTTGTCCATTTTGGGCAGCCTAACCCCCTCCACCTACCTCTAGCCTCCCCCTCCTCAGAATCCGTGCCGCCCCACTCCCTCGCCGCCACTTGTCGCCGGCCCAGAGGCTGCGCCGCCACCTGAGACGTTGCCCCGGCCAACCGGGCGCCGCCACGTCGCCTTCCCCGCCTCCCGCAGCCACTCAAGCCCCGCCACGTCGCCTCCCCTGCATCCCCACTTCACCGCAGGCCCGTCCCAGGCCCGCCCCGGGCCGATCTGGGCCCGAGGTGCCCAAGGCGCCCGCACCGCGTCGCCCTTGCTCCCCAAGCTCCAGATCAGGAGAGGAGCTCCCGATCCATAGCTCTGTCGCCTTGCTGCCGGCTGACTCCGGCGACCGGGCCTCGCAGGAGCGCGCCCCCGCCGCAGTCTCCCCTCGCCGCCTCGCCAGACTTCACCCGCACCATCGCCCGGACCTCCCTGTCGGTCCCCTGCCTTCCCACGTCGCGCCGGAGTCCATGGGACACTGCCCTCCGCCTCGATCCGGCCAGAAACGGGACCCCGATGCCCGTCCGCGCCTGGATCCACCCCTCTGCCGCCCTTTGTCACCTCGCCGTCGTCGTCCTACCATCACCGGAGCCGCCATCAGTCCTCGCCAGCGCCGCGCCGTGGCCTCGCTCGACTTCCTGTCGGGGAGGACGAGGAGCGCCCGAGGCCTTCGTTGACCGCGAGGGACGCCCTTGTGGGCCTTGCCTCCCCAAGGCCCAGCCCAGCCGCGCCACCGTCCTGGGATGAAGCCCAATGTGAGCAGCTCCCACCTCCACCGATCTGGGCCTAGCCCAGCTAGGTGAGCAGCCTAGCGCCCAACAGTTTCAGCCCAGTAGTTTTTTTCCGTTCTGCGATTTTAACATTATCCGTAGAATTAACAGATTTACAGAAAAACCCCTAAAGTTCATGCATTAATAACTCATTAACCATGCATCGGTTTAAAACAAGTTATATATGAAAAATGCTTAGAATTTTATCTACTTTCATAATATGCCATTTTCATCCATGTTAAAAATGTTTAACTTGCTGTTTGTTTAAATTTGCATAAATGCCATGTTAAAATGCTTTAATTCATAACTAAATAACCGTACTTCCGAATTTAATAAACTTTATATGTATATGGGGTGGAAAAATGCCTAGATTAACATGGTCCACTTTATTTTCCTTTTTAACAACTCTAAAATTGTGTTTAGGGCAGAACAGTACCGAATCTAAAATTTGCATATGGGGATTTTCCGGAATTGTTGTTTGTTGTTTCCTGCCTCATTTAAACTTGCCTAGATAGGTAGTTTTCATATGTTTCACCTCTTGCCATGTTTAATAACATTTAATGTTGTTGGGTACCTAACAGAGAGAGAACTAAATAATTGATGTGGTGTTTCGTCAATATGCAACTCGTTGCATATTGAGCTCCACTTAACTTGTAGTATTGATTGTTGCACTTTGCCATGCCATGCTCATTAAACCGGTCATGCATCATACTTGATTGTACATCATGCCATGCTTATGCTTGTTGGTTTACCATGTTGTTTGTTTCTTTCTGGTGTTGCTTCTTAGTTCCGGTAATGTTGCGATTGTGAGAATTCGTTCGACTACGTCCGTGTGTCTTCTTCATGGACTCGTTCTTCTTCCTTGCGGGATTTCAGGCAAGATGACCGCTACCCTGGATCTCACTACTGTCATTGCTATGCTAGTTGCTTCATTCTATCGCTTTGCTGCGCTACCTATTACCTGTTTATCAAGCCATCCCAAATTGCCATGTCAGCCTCTAACCTTTGACACCTTTCCTATGCAAACCGTTGTTTGGCTATGTTACCGCTTTGCTCAGCCCCTCTTATAGCGTTGCTAGTTGCAGGTGAAGTTGAAGATTGCTCCATGGTGGACAGGATTTTTGGTTGGGATATCACAATATCTCTTATATTATTAATGCATCTATATATTTGGTAAAGGGTGGAAGGCTCGGCCTTATGCCTGGTGTTTTGTTCCACTCTTGTTGCCCTAGTTTCCGTCATACTGGTGTTATGTTCCCGGATTTTGCGTTCCTTACGCGGTCGGGTGATTTATGGGACCCCCTTGAGAGTTCGCTTTGAATAAAACTCCTCCAGCAAGGCCCAACATTGACTTTTACCATTTGCCTCACCACCACCTATATTTCCCTTGGGAGTAATTAACCCAAGGGTCATCTTTATTACAGCCCCCCCGGGCCAGTGCTTGTCTAAGTGTTGGTCCGAACCAGAGCCACTTGCAGCTCCACCTCGGGGAAACTCGAGGGCTGGTTTTAGTTGTACGTAGTGTTCATCCGGTGTTGCCCTGAGAACGAGATATGTGCAGCTCCTATCGGGATTGTCGGCGCATCGGGCGGTCTTGCTGGTCTTGTTTTACCATTGTCGAAATGTCTTGTAAACCGGGATTCCGAGTCTGATCGGGTCTTCCTGGGAGAAGGTCTATTCCTTCGTTGATCGCGAGAGCTTGTCATGGGCTAAGTTGGGACACCCCTGCAGGGTATAATCTTTCGAAAGCCGTGCCTGCGGTTATAGGCAGATGGGAATTTGTTAATGTCCGGTTGTAGATAACTTGACACCAGATCCGAATTAAAATGCATCAACCGTGTGTGTAGCCGTGATGGTCTCTTCTCGGCGGAGTCCGGGAAGTGAACACGGTCTTTGGGTTATGTTTGACATAAGTAGGAGTTCAGGATCACTTCTTGATCATTGCTAGTTGACGATCGTTCCTTTTGCTCTCTTCTCGCTCTTATTTGCGTATGTTAGCCACCATATATGCTTAGTCGCTGCTGCAGCCTCACCACTTTACCCCTTCCTTTCCCTTTAAGCTTTGCTAGTCTTGATACCCATGGTAATGGGATTGCTGAGTCGTCGTGGCTCACAGATTACTACAACACCAGTTGCAGGTACAGGTTATGCGATGATCATGACGCGAGAGCGATGTTTGCTTGCGTTGAGTTCTTCTTCTGCTTCTTCGATCAGGGGATAGGTTCCAGGTCGGCAGTCTGGGCTAGCAGGGTGGATGTCGTTTGAGTTTCTGTTTGTGATTCATCCGTAGACGGATGATGCTATTATATATTGTGATGTTTATTCGTGTGGCATTGTATGCCTTATGTATGTATCCCCATCTATTATGTAATGTTGATGTAATGATATCCACCTTGCAAAAGCGTTTCAATATGCGGGTCTATCCTTGGTGGGACCTTCGAGTTCCTTTTGGATAGGGTCGCATATTGGGCATGACAAGTTGGTAATCAGAGCCTCGAACGACCATAGGAGCCCCCTTGATTGTTGGACGTTGTTGAGTCTAGAAGAAAACTATTTTGAGTCTTAGGATTATATATATCGGAGAGTAGGATTCTTTTTACTCCTCAGCCCCCTTCGTCGCTCTGGTGAGGTCTCCTGACGTAGATGTTTTGTCTTTCCTCTCCTCAAATTTCACTAAAATTTTTTTTAGGATCACGCGGGTATCTTGGAATCGTTCCGATGGTTTTGTGACGAGAACATTGTTCTTGGTGCCTCCTGTCTATTTATGTGGCTTTGACCCGGGGAGTCGAGCTCTGAGGTGTTGTCGTCACAATTTTATCGTTGCAGTTCTGGAATACCTGAGATTTGCCGACATCGAAAATCTCTTTGATGCAGTTGTTGGTGAGATAACCCCGATAACCCAGTACTGGGGCGAGCTCGGGAGTATTGCCATAACTCGTATAACGGATGCTTTTCGAAGGTTGAGGTGCACGATTTCCGAAGGTTTCTTGGTTATGTGTTGACGGATGGATACAGCTGGATGTAGGGATTGTTAGTTTGGGTGAGATATATTGCTTCCCCTGTATCCCCAACACCAGATTGCATAACCAGAAAGTTTCGGGAGTTTTATAGGTGGGAATTCAAGTAGCTCCTAGAATATCTTTTTGACAGATGCATGATATGAGATTGGGGTTTGACGTCTAGTGGTCCGCCTTTCCACGGTCGTTTTTACAGTGGTCTCGTTGTGTCTTAAAGAACCCTTGGCTATGCTGGTTCGGGGACACTTCGTATGTCATGTGCACTGCCTTGTACATGATGGTGCTGTACACTCGAGCCCGTGTGGGCCCCACCATGAAAACTTCGGACGAAATCTCTATCATATGTTTGTTTCCGGCTTATTTTGCAAGCCAAATCCTTTGTTTTGTTTTATTTGTGGTATTTGAGTTGCTTCAAAGTCAAGTGTTGAATCCATACCTTTCCTAAACGGTGTTCTCATATTGCTATGTGAATACTAATCCTTTTTGATCATCGAGATTGTCATGTTAATCCTTTTCCAACCGGTGTGCTTCTCTTCAAGTGGATCCGATCATTTCAACATCCGCAAGACCAACTCTAAGTTTTCTTACCGGTGTTTGTTCCATTTTCCCCAAGCTGTCTTTGTTTTCCCGCCCTCCCACCCTTTTTCTTCAAGGACTCATATTTCTTAATCAAGTATCCATTTATTTGTGGGAAGTCTATTCACTCTTTTCAATCAATGTTCTTACCCGGTGATTATCATGAAGTTGGCCAGGAGCTTCAAGTTCATCATCCTTCATTGTTGTTTCTTCTCCGGCGGATCCAATTCAAGCTTTCGATGTTCATCATATTCCTTTCCTCGTTCCTAATGCTTTCTAATGCTGATGCACCTCTTAATCATTCACTTCTTCCTATTTATTTGTTCTGGAGTGCTGAAGATATCTCAAAAGATTTGTGTTTCCATTCTCAATCCGCTCAAGATATTTCGAGGTTATTATCTCATTCAAGTCATTTAATTCTACCGTGCAATCCCTCTTCTAAATTATTTCAATGGTGTTTCTTTTGAGTGGGCCCTAACCCACAGGTCTTTTCCCAGGATCTTACCTGACTCTTCGAATTATCAGGAGCGATTCTCAAATTCATTTCCAAGTTTGACGTAAGAATGAATTTCATCAGTCAGATCGTTTCCAAGGACGTTTTCAAATTCTTTTCATCTTTGGCTCAACCTTTTCTTTTAATCCTTCTGGAGTGTCTCAACAATTCATGGTGGTTCTCATCATCATTTTCAACATTTGAAGACCGAAGAAGTGTTTCTTCTAAATCTTGCTCCATTCTCTTGAAGATTCATGGTTCTAGCTTGATGCCATCCTCTCATAATTGTTTTCGATTGTGAGAATTTTTTTCATCCATCCGGAGCAATTCAAGAGTCTTTTCAGATTGATTCCCCGTAGCCCATCATCTCAGAATTATTCATTCTCAGCTTTCAACTCTCGTTCTGGACTTCTTCCGATGCATCATTCAAGTATTATCTAATCAGTTCATGATCTCTTCATTCTCTTGTATCTCAATTGCCTCAAGTATCTTCATTCGTTTTCCAATTCTTCCCGGTGATTTGTGCCTTTGCCACTTTCATTTTCAATTCTTACGGTGGTTCGTTCAAGATTCCTCTTCCTTTGCTACCGTATCATTTCATTCGTTGTTTCAATCCCACCGGTGGTTCCATCTATACCTTCTCAAGTTTATGCTATATCTCTCTTAATTCTTTCTACGAGAATAAGTAGTATGCCAAATCCGTTGTTTGTCATCAATTTAAATTGGTGAAGAATAGGCATAATGTAATTCTTATTATTGTTTCATCCAAGTAATCTAGTTTCTTCTTTCCGGAGTTGTTCATCATGTCACATTTCCTGGTTCGAGATGTTTCATCTTTTCATTTCCAGAATTCCAAGTTTTCTCGGTTATATCATCGCAAAGCTCCATCTAAATCATCGCAAGGCTTCACCTTGTGTTTTCAACTTCTCTTTCTTTCTATCATCCTTTCTTTACCGGAGTTCTTCATGGAGGCTCTACATGGTGGTTCGTCAAGGATTCTTTTCATTCTTCAATTGTTCTTCAAGATTTCTCTCGAATCTATGATCTGCCAAGCTTTACTCTAAAATAAACATGGTGCTCAACACATGTTTTGTTTTGAGGCGTTCAAGTAATCTTCCTCTTGCATTTCAAAGTGCAATTCCTTCTACAATATCTTTTGAGGTGGTGTTATGTCACTCTTGACAATTTCATTCATGTTTCATGATTCATATGTTGTCAAGAATGAGGTAGTTAAACCCATCAACTCCTTCGAGTATGAGTTCTTCTCAGTCCATCAATCTCTTCATTGGAGTTATCTTGTGTCAGATTTCACCTAAAGCCTTCCGTTGGGAATGTTGCTGTTTGTGGTGCTTATCAATGATCCAAGCTTTCTCCATAACCTTCTGTGTGAAAGAGGTTTTTCATCTCTTCGTTATTCTCAAGAAAGCAATTGTTTTTCGTTAGTGGCCGATTGTCACCTCATAATTTTGGGATGTTTTCCATAAGCCCACTACAAGCTTATTCTTTTCGTTGTTGGTTTTCCAACAACTCCATTCAATCCTTCTCGCAACGATGCTTTCCAAGTTCATTTGCGGCAGAAATTGTCATTTTCTTCTCCGCCCCTTTATCCCAACAATCTAGCTTCTATTCTTTCGTTCCGAAGGCATTGTGATGTTGGTATTTTCACTCATCATCTTGCTTTGGCAAGATCATGTTCTTCTCCTTGCTTCTCCATTTAACCGAAGTGTGGTGTCATCTCTTCAAGTTCTTTTCATATTATCAAGTTTTGCCTATCGTTTCAATCGGAGTGCTGTCTGAAATCCTTCTTACCCATTATGCCACTCTTTCAATAGTTCCGGAGGCAGTATGTTGTTGATTTCATCAAGTATCCTCTCATCTTGTCAAGTTCATGTTCAATTTCTTCCATTTACAGTCGGAGTGCTGTCAAAATTATATCATTCTTATTCATTCTTATCTCGTTTTAACCGGAGTGGTTTCGAATTCTATCTTGTCCATTAAACTCTTGATTCATGTCTTTGCAACCTTCAAGTTCCCGTAATGTTCCTTGTTCCTCTTTTCTAACAGATTGTTTGCAATCTCGGTCATCTCTAATTGCTCAACCTCTCAAAGTTCGTGGTTTCACTCGTTTGTCGAAGAAGCAACTTAGTTTTACCGCTTATCTTCCTATTCCTTTTCCCTCCGGTGCCATCCTAGATCTCGGGACGAGATCCTCTCGTAGTGGTGGAGTGTTGTAACGCCCCGGATACAACTTTCCATATTCGTAACTCCAACTCTTGCCTTTTCCGGAGATGCTATATGATATTTCCTCCGTGGTTGGGTTTTTGTCTGTTGTTTTGCTTTTGTTCTTGTTATGCATCTCATCTCATGTCATCATCTGCATTTCATCTGCATGATTTTCAAAACTTGCATCCGTTCGTGTTCCGCCGGTTCTCTCCGTTGTCCATTCGGAGTCCGGACACACTCACACGCGCCCGCGGCACCTCCGAAATATTATTTTATAAGTGGCATAAAAATGTTCTCGGAATGGGTTGCAACTTGTCGTGCGGTCTTATTATAGTGTAGACAGAGCGCCTGCCAAGTTTCATCGCATTCGGAGTTCGTTTGACTGCCCAACCGTTATATTTATAACAGCGATATAGTTGGTTTATTCGTCGGACGTTTCGGTCTCCGAAACTACCGCCGGCCTCTCTTTCTCTCCTCTTCTCTCAGCCCAACCCCTCTTCTCAGCGCACCTGTAGCCCAGCTAAACCCCCCTCTCTTCCTGATCGTCGGATTGCGATCGGAGGCTCCGAAAGCCCCCAAAACCCCTCCTAACCCCCAAACCCTAGCAATTTTGCTATATATGGACACCCCTTGTCCATTTTGGGCAGCCTAACCCCCCTCCACCTACCTCTAGCCTCCTCCTCCTCAGAATCCGCGCCGCCCCACTCCCTCGCCGCCACTTGTCGCCGGCCCAGAGGCTGCGCCGCCACCTGAGACGTTGCCCCGGCCAACCGGGCGCCGCCACGTCGCCTTCCCCGCCTCCCGCAGCCACTCAAGCCCCGCCACGTCGCCTCCCCTGCATCCCCACTTCACCGCAGGCCCGTCCCAGGCCCGCCCCGGGCCGATCTGGGCCCGAGGTGCCCGAGGCGCCCGCACCGCGTCGCCCCTGCTCCCCAAGCTCCAGATCAGGAGAGGAGCTCCCGATCCAGAGCTCCGCCGCCTTGCTGCCGGCTGACTCCGGCGACCGGGCCTCGCAGGAGCGCGCCCCCGCCGCAGTCTCCCCTCGCCGCCTCGCCAGACTTCACCCGCGCCATCGCCCGGACCTCCCCGTCGGTCCCCTGCCTTCCCACGTCACGCCGGAGTCCATGGGACGCTGCCCTCTGCCTCGATCCGGCCAGAAACGGGACCCCAACGCCCGTTCGCGCCTGGATCCACCCCTCTGCCGCCCTTTGTCGCCTCGCCGTCGTCGTCCTACCATCACCGGAGCCGCCATCAGTCCTCGCCAGCGCCGCGCCATGGCCTCGCTCGACTTCCTGTCGGGGAGGACGAGGAGCGCCCGAGGCCTTCGTTGACCGCGAGGGACGCCCTTGTGGGCCTTGCCTCCCCAAGGCCCAGCCCAGCCGCGCCACCGTCCTGGGCTGAAGCCCAATGTGAGCAGCTCCCACCTCCACCGATCTGTGCCTAGCCCAGCTAGGTGAGCAGCCCAGCGCCCAACAGTTTCAGCCCAGTAGTTTTTTTCCGTTCTGCGATTTTAACATTATCCGTAGAATTAACAGATTTACAGAAAAACCCCTAAAGTTCATGCATTAATAACTCATTAACCATGCATCGGTTTAAAACAAGTTATATATGAAAAATGCTTAGAATTTTATCTACTTTCATAATATGCCATTTTCATCCATGTTAAAAATGTTTAACTTGCTGTTTGTTTAAATTTGCATAAATGCCATGTTAAAATGCTTTAATTCATAACTAAATAACCGTACCTCCGAATTTAATAAACTTTATATGTATATGGGGTGGAAAAATGCCTAGATTAACATGGTCCACTTTATTTTCCTGTTTAACAACTCTAAATTGTTTTTAGGGCAGAACAGTACCGAATCTAAAATTTGCATATGGGGATTTTCCGGAGTTGTTGTTTGTTGTTTCTGGCCTCATTTAAACTTGCCTAGATAGGTAGTTTTCATATGTTTCACCTCTTGCCATGTTTAATAACATTTAATGTTGTTGGGTACCTAACCGAGAGAGAACTAAATAATTGATGTGGTGTTTCGTCAATATGCAACTCGTTGCATATTGAGCTCCACTTAACTTGTAGTATTGATTGTTGCACTTTGCCATGCCATGCTCATTAAACCGGTCATGCATCGTACTTGATTGTGCATCATGCCATGCTTATGCTTGTTGGTTTACCATGTTGTTTGTTTCTTTCCGGTGTTGCTTCTTAGTTCCGGTAATGTTGCGATTGTGAGGATTCGTTCGACTATGTCCGTGTGTCTTCTTCATGGACTCGTTCTTCTTCCTTGCAGGATTTTAGGCAAGATGACCGCTACCCTGGATCTCACTACTATCATTGCTATGCTAGTTGCTTCATTCTATCGCTTTGCTGCGCTACCTATTACCTGTTTATCAAGCCATCCCAAATTGCCATGTCAGCCTCTAACCTTTGACACCTTTCCTATGCAAACCGTTGTTTGGCTATGTTACCGCTTTGCTCAGCCCCTCTTATAGCGTTGCTAGTTGCAGGTGAAGTTGAAGATTGCTCCATGGTGGACAGGATTTTTGGTTGGGATATCACAATATCTCTTATATTATTAATGCATCTATATATTTGGTAAAGGATGGAAGGCTCGGCCTTATGCCTGGTGTTTTGTTCCACTCTTGCCGCCCTAGTTTCCGTCATACCGGTGTTATGTTCCCGGATTTTGCGTTCCTTACGCGGTCGGGTGATTTATGGGACCCCCTTGAGATTTCGCTTTGAATAAAACTCCTCCAGCAAGGCCCAACATTGACTTTTACCATTTGCCTCAACACCACCTATATTTCCCTTGGGAGTAATTAACCCAAGGGTCATCTTTATTACAGCCCCCCCCGGGCCAGTGCTTGTCTAAGTGTTGGTCCGAACCAGAGCCACTTGCAGCTCCACCTCGGGGAAACTCGAGGGCTGGTTTTAGTTGTACGTAGTGTTCATCTAGTGTTGCCCTGAGAACGAGATATGTGCAGCTCCTATCGGGATTGTCGGCGCATCGGGCGGTCTTGCTGGTCTTGTTTTACCATTGTCGAAATGTCTTGTAAACCGGGATTCCGAGTCTGATCGGGTCTTCCTGGGAGAAGGTCTATTCCTTCGTTGATCGCGAGAGCTTGTCATGGGCTAAGTTGGGACACCCCTGTAGGGTATAATCTTTCGAAAGCCGTGCCTGCGGTTATAGGCAGATGGGAATTTGTTAATGTCCGGTTGTAGATAACTTGACACCAGATCCGAATTAAAATGCATCAACCGTGTGTGTAGCCGTGATGGTCTCTTCTCGGCGGAGTCCGGGAAGTGAACACGGTCTTTGGGTTATGTTTGACATAAGTAGGAGTTCAGGATCACTTCTTGATCATTGCTAGTTGACGACCGTTCCTTTTGCTCTCTTCTCGCTCTTATTTGCGTATGTTAGCCACCATATATGCTTAGTCGCTGCTGTAGCCTCACCACTTTACCCCTTCCTTTCCCTTTAAGCTTTGCTAGTCTTGATACCCATGGTAATGGGATTGCTGAGTCGTCGTGGCTCACAGATTACTACAACACCAGTTGCAGGTACAGGTTATGCGATGATCATGACGCGAGAGCGATGTTTGCTTGCGTTGAGTTCTTCTTTTGCTTCTTCGATCAGGGGATAGGTTCCAGGTCGGCAGCCTGGGCTAGCAGGGTGGATGTCATTTAAGTTTCTGTTTGTGATTCATCCGTAGACGGATGATGCTATTATATATTGTGATGTTGTATTCGTCTGGCATTGTATGCCTTTTGTATGTATCCCCATCTATTATGTAATGTTGATGTAATGATATCCACCTTGCAAAAGCGTTTCAATATGCGGGTCTATCCTTGGTGGGACCTTCGAGTTCCTTTTGGATAGGGTCACATATTGGGCATGACACTACTTTTGAATTTGAAGGATCCAATTGAAACTCCAATGGCGCAACAGGTATGTTTTAAACCTATTTCTTTAACTAGATTGCTGTTCTAACTTCTTGCTCTATGTTGATTTCAGTTTAAGTTGTATAAACAGTTATGTTCTCATGTGATGCGCATTACAAGTGCTGCCAATGTTGTGTAGTTTCTCACACTTATATTATGTCTATGCTGTTGTGTCTTAAAAATATATGAGTTGAACTGTGTCTCTATCTTGATTAGGGAACATAAACTAGAATGATATGGACAATACAGTGACCATAGTACATAGATATATGTTTGTTTCATGTTGTTATCCTGTCCACCTTACTACTGAAGCGGTTTACCAAAATGAGTTTGGTATACTACAAGCTAAACCTGTGATGTGTCTGCTTGTTTCTCTTGTAGTATGCAAACAGAATATTGGAGAAGAGCACCCCACTATGCAATGGTAGAGAAAGTAATGCAGATAAGGTTCAAGATAGTGAGACAACCCTGTTGGTCTCCAAGAAAGGTGATAAAAACGATCTTGTAGATAGTGAGAAAACCCCACAGTCCTCGTTGATGTAGTGTTCGAGTTACTGGCCAGTACCGCTGGCACAAGCTCTTCGAACTCGCTGCCTGAATCACTTCGGCTTCTTCAGTCTCAGCTACAAGCTGAAAGGCATCAGTCATCTGTGCTGCGGCAAGAAGCCGAAGGACTGAGGAAGTTCCTGCAGAATTCAGATGCATACTTTCTTGTGCAACAACAAGCGCTAGAGGATTTAAGCGCCAAACAAGAGAAAGTTAATAAGCTTGCTAAGCATCTTGCCAGCATTATGGGTACCCAGGATATTGTTTCTTGAACTCTTCTGAAGTGGTTTCAGTTCTGGACTTGTTTTGCTGCGGCGTTTATATGCTGCTGTGTTCCCTATATTTGCACTAGTGGTGAACTTTGATGCCCAGTGGATGTAATATGTGTAATAGCCGTGATAGCCTAGCATAAGTTGCTTGCTTATTTATTTCCTTGTTGTCTTGTTTATTTGTTTGCTTGTAGTCAGTGCAGTTCTTTTTCCGCGGTTTGCTAGTGGCTGCAATAACCTATTTTTTAAAACTAGGCCACAATAACCATGGGCTAATATTTACTGTAGTGACACTAGGCTACGGGCCATAGAAACAGTGGGCCTTCTACGGGCCATAGAAACAGTAGGCCTTCTACGGGCCGTAGAAACATTGGGCCTTCTACGGGCCGTAGAAACAATGGGCCTTCTACGGGCCCTATCATCGATGGGCCTTATACGGGTCGTATGATCGATTGGCCAAACATGGGCCAATAACAGGCCGCATTATGGCCGTAAACGGGCTAGAGTTGGAATCGTCCGTTCATGGGCCGACCATAACGGGCCATCGTTAATAGGCTGTATTTGATGACGCTATAAAAACGGCCCAATGTATTAACGGACCACAAATGGGCCGACTGTAACCACGGGCTGAATTTCACCCACAAGCAGAAAATTACAGTAACGGGCCGTAAGTAAACGAATGCTCGAAATGAGCCCAAGAATAAATGGTCTCTGAGAAGGCCGAAAGATAACATGGGCTGGAAATGGCCCAATTGAATAACGGGCCATTAATGGGTATAAAGTGATACACTGTTCATTATGGGCCAGTTTCACCACGGGCCGTCAATGGGTCTAAAGTGATACACTGTTCATTGCGGGCCAGTTTCACCACGGGCCGTTAATAGGCCAAAGGTTACATAGGGCCTCATATGGGCCGAAAGACATCATGGGCCATACATGGGCCAGAAGTGAAAACGGGCTGGAATCATATTAGATGGCCCAGATGACGCTACTAGGCCTAATTCGGATAGGGCGTAATGAGCCTTGGGTTAGCCGGCTGTAAATGGGCTATATGCGAACAGGCCATTAACAGGCTTTCCATGGGCCGGCCCGTGACCTTTTGACCAAGTCAAACGGGCCGGCCTTTTCACAGGAATGGGCCTCTGTTGGGTCGGGCCACGTGTCGACGTATCATAGGCGCCTTCTGTCCAATGAGTGGATGACATCTGTCCCAACAATGAGCCGACACGTGTTTCCTCCAGCCAATGACGATTTTACACGTGGAAAATCCCCATTGGTCGGGGCTGTTAACGGGTTATCGGATCCAAAACCCGACCCGATAGCTTAACGGCGTTCCGTTACGGTGGATGCCACGTGTCGGTCACCCTTGACGAAAGCACTTCTGTGACGCACGATTTATCGTCATGGAAGTGGACACTTCCATGATGATAATTTTGGTAATGTCATGGAACACTTCTATGACAGCACATGTATGACTATCTTGATTTTGTCATAAATTTGTCATGGATGTACATGCATGACAAAAAACGTGACCTACTGTGACAAACACGTATCATCACGGAAGTGTATTTTTTTGTAGTGATGCTTCCCAGGGGAAGGCACAAGGTGCAGTGGAGCATCCCACGTTCATCCCCATGTACACTTCGACTAGTCTCCAAGCCCCAAGAGGACATATGACGAGACCTCGAACATATGCCATTGGACACAAGGTGAACTCGCTCCTCTTCGAATCGTCACTTTCCACATGTGAGACATGGCTACTACCTCAAACATATGTGCTATGCATGACCAGGAACCAAGAGGAAGGCCATGGAATAGCTACGAGCATTGGACAAGACGGCAAGGACACCAAGCACGATGAACAAGAGGAAGAGCTGCCAGGAAGCTACAGCTCTCCAACGTCCGACGACCTCCAGATGACTGATGATCTCCGGGCGTCCGACGCCCGGAGACTTCACCAGCCAGATCAAATCTAGTCGAGGCAACCTACAGCGCCCGGGCGACCGCCCGACACCGGACGTCCGACACTCATCAGCGCCCGAACGACCGACCCCGACCGGACATCCGACACTTTCGGACCAGAGCCAAAACATCGAAAGTCCGAAGAGTTCCGAACGACCGGACGCCCGTGAGCGATCGGACGTTCGACGCATGTCTGCGCATAGAGATCGGGCCCGAGGCCCATGTATCCCTCTCCCACTTACCCCTTCGTGGACCTAGACTATAAATACCCCCTACCTCCTCCTAGCTAGGGTTAGCACTGTGATAGCTCATATTTGAGATAGAGCTTTGCTCATCCACTTGGTTACTTCTCCATCGGAGTCAAGCGCCTCTTCGGAGAAGATCCCCCAAGTGGATTCAAGACCCCATCACGAGAGGTCCTACAAGACCTCCTCACGGAGAAGACCCTTTGTATCATCCCTTGTTGACTTTGAATCGTGTATCACTCTTTGTGTTTCGAGGATCTAGCATATGTGTGACTATCTCTCGTTGGTTGAGTGATTTATCTCATGTTTCCCTCGTGTTCCCCTCGTTTCCCCTCTCGTGTTCTTCGTGTTCTTGGTAGGATTCCCTCCAAATGTGAAAGATCGGGCATCTAGGGTTCTATCCTATATCATCTTGGTATCATGAGCCATGTTGATCACGTATTTGGAGTCCCTCCCACCGTTTTCTAGCCTTGTTTCGTTGATTTCGTCCTAAAATTCGAAACTCCCCACCAAAAATAGCCCCAATTTTTTTTGTGATTTGTTGGTTTGTGGAAGTTTTGTTGATTTTGATCCATGGATTTGCTTGGTTTTGATTGGATCTAGCATCTCCCCAAGTTTCCCCATCTTTCATCCATGAAATCTCTTCAATTTTGACCCCGAAATCCCCAAATTCCTCCCAAAATCGCGTCCTGAAATTCGCATCTCGCGTTGACCCTGACCCACCGGACGACCGACGTTTTTCCGGACGTCCGGACCCCCAGAACCATCGGACGGACGACCAACACCGGACGTCTGACGCCCCCGATCCAGTACCAAAACAACAAATTTCCGGCCATTTCCGGACGTCTGTCCCGCGCTCCAGCCACCGGTCGTCCGACCCTTATTGGACGTCTGACACGTGTAGATATGAACTTCGGCTGATTTTTGTTTTGCCCATAACTAATTACGAACTCCGATTTCGACGTTCTTTAGCTCGTTTTGAAGCTATTGACATCCCCCATCCCACAAAAATACTACCAAAACCATTTGACTCCATTAAATTTTGTGAATTTTGGCATCTTTGACTAGGCCCTCCATCATATCATTTGCATTGCCACCACTGACTTCCGCAACCTAACTCATTTTGATCCACCTAGCATAAGTGGTTGCTTGAGTAGTGATTCGAGTCTCCTAAGGTGTTTTGGCTACTTAGGGATGGTTGCTTCTTCATCAACCACCACCTCCACTTCCACATAATCTTGCCCACCATACACTTCCGACAACCCAACTTAACCCAATTTTGTTTGAGCTTGTTTGAGTTGTGGCTTGTGTCTCCTAAGGTGTTTCGGCTACTTAGGGACGGAAACTTCAACTCTGACATGTGTGTAGCCCATCATTCCACTTCCGCATTGCCGAGTGCAAAACTACCGCCGGTTTTCGCTACCACCATTTGACTTTTGCCATTGGAGATTTTGAGTTTGCGGTTTTTCCATTTCCTAGGGTGTTTCGGCTAACTAGGAACGGGTCGACATTGGCAACACCGCCTCTCATCATCGCCATGGACGGTAACCTCGACGACATCATTGTTTATTCCTCTTGCAAATTGCATTGATAACCCCTAGCCCATTTTGTGTTACTTGCCTATCGAGACTAGCCATTGAGTATTGCCGGCAACGTGACTTGTGCACATTAGTGATCACACTTCCCATAGCATACATACCATATCATCGTGGTGCATATCTTGGTATCATATTATGTGTCATAAGTTTGTTCCCGCATATACACAATTGCTATCTTGGTTTGTGCATTGTGCAAAAGTGGCCATACAAAAAAAGGAATAAATCTTCTAAGCAAAAGAGAGAACAAAGAGCTTGTAAGCAAGTGCCATAGCATCATACCATATTGCATATAAGATTGTCATAGCCAATCATCTTGGATCATCTTGAGAGGAACATCGGGAACCATATATACATAGCATACTTGGGATAGAAAGTTGCTACATTTTGCATCTTATAGGTTGTGCACAAGTGTCGTATCCACCTATTGAGCAATCGCGCTAGTGTCTCTCTTGAGTTGTGCAACACGAGCGTTTTCCGTGGATTTCATATTTTGTGCTCATTCCTTGGTTGCATGGCCCCATTTATCTATCCGTGTGTGTGTTTCTCTATGCCATTCTTTGCTATTGGTCTACTTGTTTCACTTGCAAATTTGTGAATCTCTTTCAACATTACTGACTCTTGCTAACATTTTGCATCAAATTTTTTGTGCCACCGTCCTCACCGAGCTCCACCAGAAGCCTTACTTGTGTAGGTGTGAGAAATCGACGAGATCGGTACCAATTGTGCCATTTCTTTGTCCATGATTGAGTGATCATTGATCCATCTTCAACATTGGTCAAGGTACATTTGGTATAGTTCTATCCTTTCTTCCACTCATATTTGCTTGAGTCTTGTGATGATTAGGAAAGGCATTTCATCTCCGATCTTTGACAACAATGACGGCGTGAACAACTGCATCACCAAATCGTCCATCTTCGATCTACAACGACAAATGCAAGATGCGCAATCAATATTGTGAGAGCGCATCAACAACCTCTCCATCGACATTGAAGCAAGGAAAAGGAACTACATTGACAACAAGCTTTCCGCATAAAAGGAGGAGCAAGATGCAAGGATGGAGGAGATTCGGGCCTTAATCAACTCTACTTCCCCTTCGTCATCTTCAAGGCGGTGGCGACCAAGTCGATCATCTTCGGAGCACCCAAGTGATGCAAGCGCAATTTGTCCACGTCCACATCTACATGGCGACCACCATCCCGTTCGTGATCCACATCATCATGAAGGGAAAGTCACCTCCAAGCAACATGTGCACGACGACGACGAATGACATCTACTATGAGCTCAAGCACGACAACGACATCATAATCATGAAGATGATCCACAAGCGCAAATGTACAAGTCCCAACAAGCCCTACTTCACGCCAAGTCGAAGCTTCATGAGCAAAAGAGAAGACCGCGAGATGAGCACCACCAAGACGGAGCTACGGCTACACCAACCACTTCGGCATCTTCGCCTTTGGACGTACGTCATCTTCACTAAATTTCCAAGAGTTCTCCTACATCGACATATTCAACAACAAGGCGACCACCTATGAGCGAGGGCGACACTTCCATCTTCAGAAGCCCCTCAAGAAAGATGGCTGAGCATGGAAATTTCCCTTTGGTCATGGAGACGAGCTACGAGGTGCCACATCATAAGGGCCTCCAACAACAAGATGGTGACAAGACGGTCGAGCAATGTCCATCCCCTTCGGCTACGGTGACGAGCACTAACCTCTTCAACAACATGATGATGACGCCCATATTGGACTCCTACTCCGAGTCAAGCTACACGACCGCACATGAGACTTTATCCTTTGTCTCGGAGGCGAGTGATGTTTTGCCACATCCCACTACATTCATCTTTGGAGGTGTTATGGACGAGGAGGTTGAGCATGGAACTATCCCTTCAACCAAGGCGGCGATAGGAGTTGAGTTTGGAGACATTTGCACCTACATCTCTCTGACACCCAAATATCATGAGATGCCCCATTTGCCATGTGAGGAGAGCCACCACCCCATGAGTGAGATGAGTGACTCCACCATATATGACATTGAGTGCATTTCCTATGAGAGGATGAGTGTGACCACCACTAGCCCCACACATGAGAGCTTGCCACATATCCTATGTGAGGTTGAGAGCCATTTGAGTGACTCCACCAACCATATGAGTGAGAGCATCCTAGAGGGAGTGAGTGAGCCACAACACTTAGCGAATGAGGTAGTTGACACGACACGTGAGGCTACTATGATTTCTAACGACTTAACCTCTACTCCGAGTGTGTTTTCTTCTTTGGTGCTAGGTCTCCCACATGACGACATGCCTATCCTCGACGAGTCCATACCTCCAAAGTAGACAACAATGGCCATGGTGGACGATGATGCACCCCCACATGGTTCCATCAAGATGAAGATGACAACGAGTGGATCTTCAACACCTCACCTACAACACATGAGAGATGCTCCAAAGGTAACATAGGTGATGGTGCTTCTCTTGACCCACTAGCGGACTATCTTACCAATGATTGCTTGCATGATGTTGACCCAGCTATTCCCATGCTTCATGCTAGTGCGACTCCCTCATGTCATGACTTACCAATTTATGATGAATATGATGATGAGCATGTTGAGTTGCCTAGTTGTGATGCTATGCTCCATAGGATATCATGTGAAAATTCTATTGGACACTTCATGTTTGATAATCCTTTAAACTTGTCATATGCTATGAGTGAGATCGCCCATATTGCATCATTTCAATCTCAACTTAGTAACTATGCATGCCCCATTAAAATAAATCATATTTGCACTTATGGCATAGATGACGAGATGATGGTCAATGGCTTTTGTTTTTCATGTAATGATATTGCCATGCTTCCTTGCTACCTCTTGAGCATGCATTGGTTTTTCCCTTGAAGAGGAAAGGGTGATGCAGCAAAGTAGCGTAAGTATTTCCCTCAGTTTTGAGAACCAAGGTATCAATCCAGTATGAGGCTCCTCACAAGTCCCACGAGCCTACACAAACAAACAAGAACCTCGCAACCAACATGATAAAGGGGTTGACAATCCCTTCACGGAAACTTGTGAAAATGAGATCTGATAGAGATAATATGATAAGATAAATATTTTTGGTATTTTTATGATATAGATTGGAAAGTAAAAGATGCAAATAGAAGTAGATGGAAAACTTATATGATAAAAGATAGACCCGGGGGCCATAGGTTTCACTAGTGGCTTCTCTCAAGATAGCATAAATATTACGGTGGGTGAACAAATTACTGTCGAGCAATTGATAGAAAAGTGCATAGTTATGAGAATATCTAGGCATGATCATGTATATAGGCATCACGTCCGCAACAAGTAGATCGACTCCTGCCTGCATCTACTACTATTACTCCACACATCGACCGACTCTTGCCTGCATCTAGAGTATTAAGTTCACGAGAACAGAGTAACGCATTAAGCAAGATGACATGATGTAGAGGGATAAACTCATGCAATATGATATAAACTCCATCTTTTTATCCTCGATGGCAACAATACAATACGTGCCTTGCCGCCCCTGCTGTCACTGGGAAAGGACACCGCAAGAATGAACCCAAAGCTAAGCACTTCTCCCATTGCAAGAAAGATCAATCTAGTAGGCCAAACCAAACTGATAATTCGAAGAGACTTGCAAAGATAACCAATCATACATAAAAGAATTCAGAGGAGATTCAATTATTTCTCATAGATAAACTTGATCATAAACCCACAATTCATCGGATCTTGACAAACACACTGCAAAAAGAGTTACATCGAATAGATCTCCAAGAAGAGGAAGGAGAACTTTGTATTGAGAATCAAAGAGAGAGAAGAAGCCATCTAGCTAATAACTATGGACCCGAAGGTCTGTGGAAAACTACTCACAACTCATCGGAGAGGCCTTGGTGATGATGGA
Organism: Triticum dicoccoides; assembly: GCF_002162155.2. NCBI lineage: Eukaryota > Viridiplantae > Streptophyta > Magnoliopsida > Poales > Poaceae > Triticum > Triticum dicoccoides. Next base: position 376,996,873 of record NC_041381.1, on the reverse strand, counting down.
CAGGCCCTCCGTGGTCGATTCCCCATCAGGCGAAGCGCCGGCCAAGGCTCCAAGATGGGATCTTGCGGATACATAAGGTTGCGGCGGTGGAATTAGGTTTTCGTGGTGCTCCTGGATGGTTTCGCGGTAGGGAGATATATATAGGAGGAAGAAGTAGGTCGGTGGACGCTCGAGGGGCCCACGAGGGTGGGGGCGCGCCCACCCTTACAGGGCGCGTCGTGCACCCTCGTGGCCGCCTCGCTCGTTGCGTGACGTCCACTCCAAGTCCCCTTGGTTTGCATTTGTTCCAAAAAGATCACTCCCGAAGGTTTCATTGCGTTTGGACTCCGTTTGATATTCCTTTTCTGCAAAACACTGAAATAGGCAAAAAAAATAGCAATTCGGGCTGGGCCTCCGGTTAGTAGGTTAGTCCCAAAAATGATATAAAAGTGTAAAGTAAAGATCATAAACATCCAAAACAGGTAATATAATAGCATGGAACAATCAAAACTTGGATGCTCATCATTCTAGGACCAATTTTTATAACCATGGAAAATACCATGCTGTTCTAAAAGACTCTCAAAATAATATAAGTGAAGCATGAGAGATCAGCAATTTGTACAAAATTAAGCCACCGACGTGCTCTAAAAGATATAAGTGAAGCACTAGAGCAAAAATTATCTAGCTCAAAAGATATAAGTGAAGCACATAGAGTATTCTAATAAATTCTAAATCATGTGGGTTTCTCCCCAAAAGGTGTGTACAACAAGGATGATTGTGGTAATCTAAAAAGCAAAGACTCATATCATACAAGACGCTCCAAGCAAAACATATCATGTGGCGAATAAAAATATAGCTCCAAGTAAAATTACCGATAGACGAAGACAAAAGAGGGGATGCCTTCCGGGGCATCCCCAAGCTTAGCATCTTGGTCATCCTTGAATATCTTGGGGTGCCATGGGCATCCCCAAGCTTAGGATTTTGCCAGTCCTTATTCTGTAGTCCATCAAATCTTTACCTAAAACTTGAAAACTTCACAAAACTCAACAGGAAATCTCATAAGCTCTGTTAGTGCAAGAAACAAAAACCACCACATAAGGTACTGTAATGAACTCATTCTTTATTTATATTGGTGTTAAACCTACTGTATTCCAACTTCTCTATGGTTCATACCCCCCGATACTAGCCATAGATACATCAAAATAAGCAAACAACACACGAAAAATAGAACAGTCTGTTGCAATTTGTAACTTTCGAATACTTATGGAACTCCAAAAATCCTACCAAAATAGGACGTCCTAGGCAATTTGTCTATTGATCTACAGCAAATAGAATCAACGCAAAAGCATGTTTCTGTGATTTATTGAATTTTTTCTACCAAAATAGGACGTCCTAGGCACGTTTGATATTCCTTTTCTGCGAAACACCGAAATAGGCAAAAAAACAGCAATTCGGGCTGGGCCTCCGGTTAGTAGGTTAGTCCCAAAAATGATATAAAAGTGTAAAGTAAAGCCCATAAACATCCAAAACAGGTAATATAATAGTATGGAACAATAAAAAATTATAGATATGTTGGAGACGTATCATTCCTTTACATGATTTGTGCAATTCATCTCCTATACCATGCCATGATCACATTGTTCCAAATATGCCTTGTTTTGGATGTTGTCAATATTCTCCATGTGATGTTTCGACTAATGCTCATGAGGAGACCCCCATAGTTTCCTCATACATATTAGGAGATTTTGATGCATTCCATACTTTGCATGTTTGCCATGATTGTGTGCACCATATGCATTCCATGAATAACAATGCTCTACATATATCTCATGATGCATTATATCCTTTGAGTCTCCACTATGCTATACATAAAAAGAAGCTTATCATGATGGATGACATGTTTCTATATCATGCATCTCATCTATTTGAGCATTGGATATTCTGTGCTAACCAACACATGCACGTGTGCATCATGATGGATGATGTGTACATATACCACACATAATTTCCCCTTTGTCTTTGTTTTGTGTAGGTACTCGGGTATACTCGTCAACCTCTCAATCCCAAGAGTTGACGAAACGAGCTCTTGAGAGCAATGATGACTTGGGATCCCGTGGACTATGCTTACCACCATTCCCTTTGCGCAAGGACTACGCACATCTCTTTTACTTGGCTCTCACACGGCTATGTATTTACCACTTGTCACCTTATTCCCATACTATCGTGTTCACTTTGCATGCTATGCGTCTTTACATGATTTTGCCATGCAATTGTGACCCTTGCTTGCATCTACCCACCATTCACCATTATGCTAGTCCTATGTGTATTTGCATGCTTGATGGATATCCTTGTAGCTATTACCATGATTTCTTTGTGCCCCATGCTATTTATGCTTGTTGTGTTGGGAGAGTCATGATGTCCCATTGCTATTTACATATGGCCTCTCGCCAATACATTGATGATATTTTTCTCATATCTTGCTTTCATGCTTGTGATATGTCATGTGCATTATTCATGCACACTATTTGCACACATGACATGCTTGCCATTATTCCCTCTAGTATGTTGCATCTTTGCACTACTAGCTTGCTTGACTTGATTGCTATGATTGCTTGCTATGTTACATCACCCATGTTCCACTCTTACTCACTTTCTTGGATTGATGACATATATGCTCATGCCTCTCACATGATATATCTTGATCATTGTCTCTTGTGTCCATTAGTTGACTCTCTCATATCCACTTGTATTGAGTGCAACCATACTATGCTTATTGATCTTGGAGACTTTGACAACTTACTTACGATGCATGCTTGTTTACTTGAGCCTATTGTATTTGGTTGTTCTATGCTTATCTTGATCATCATCACCTATTGTTTATCTTGATCATCATCAATTAAATACTATGCTTGTTTACTTGAGCTTGTGCATTTCCTTAGCAAATTTGTTGTGATCTACCTTGATTGCATATTCATACATCATGATCATCTTGTCTACCATCAATTGCATGATAACATACACATATTGAGCATCCATTGCCACGTTCATGCTTTTGATACACCATCCCATTATGACATCATTTTACACAATGGTAGAATTTTTCTCTTTGTGCACCATGCTTTTGCTCCCATGAATGCTTTGCATATCATTCTATATCATCTTGATAAGCTTCATGCACTACCTCTTCGCACAGACTCACGCTTAATTGATGGACATTTTGTGTGCGCTAACCATCGTATTTCTGAGTGTCGCTTGTGTTTGCTCATTTTTGCATGTACCACATACCGGAGACACCTTGGAGTACTTGGATTGCGCCATGCCTTCAACTCCATCCAACTACAAGTCCACCCACGACAACTGTTTCCATGGTGATGAGGATCACGATCCGAGGTCGGATCTTTCCCAGGGGGGGATGCTGCGGAGCATCCCACATTCATCCCCATGTACACTCTGGCTGCTCTCCAAGCCCCAAGAGGACATATGATGAGACCTCGAACATACGCCATTGGACACAAGGTGAACTCGCTCCTCTCCGAATCGTCACTTTCCACATGTGAGACATGGCTACTACCTCAAACATATGTGCTATGCATGACCAGGAACCAAGAGGAAGGCCATGGAAAAACTGTGAGCATTGAACAAGTCGACGAGGACACCAAGCGCGAGGAACAAGAGGAAGAGCTACCAGGAAGCTATAGCTCTCGGACGTCCGACGACCTCCGGATGACCGACGATCTCCGGACTTCCGACGCCTGGAGACATCACCAGCCAGATCAAATCCAGCTAAGGCAACCTACAACGCCCGGACGACTGGTTGACACCGTACGTCCGACACTCATCAGTGCTCGGAAGACCGACCCCGACCGAACGTCCGACACTTTCGGACCAGAGCCAAAACATCAGAAGTCCGAAGACTTTCGGACCACCGAACGCCCGTGAGCGACCGGACGACTGACTGTCGTCGGACGTCCGACGCATGTTTGCGCACAGAGATCAGGCCCGAGGCCCATGTATCCCTCACCCACTTACCCCTTCGTGGACCTAGACTATAAATACCCCCTACCTCCTCCTAGCTAGGGTTAACACTGTGATAGCTCATATTTGAGATAGAGCATTGCTCATCCACTTGGTTACTTCTCCATCGGAGTCGAGCGCCTCTTCGGAGAAGATCCCCCAAGCGGATTCAAGACCCCATCACAGGAAGACCTTCAAGAACTCCTCACGGAGAAGACCCTTTGTATCGTCCCTTGTTGACATTGGATCGTGCATCACTCTTTGTGTTTCGAGGATCTAGCATATGTGTGACTATCTCTCGTTGGTTGAGTGATTTCTCTCGTGTTTCCCTCGTGTTCCCCTCGTTTCCCCTCTCGTGTTCTTCATGTTCTTGGTAGAATTCCCTCCAAACGTGATAGATCTGGGATCTAGGGTTCTACCCTACATCCCAAGGCGAGGGGTGCCACGTGCTCAAGAGTTCATCAGCAAGGCAGTCGAGGAGATTCAGGAAGCAAGGGTTCTGCAGGGCGATCGCGGACCACCGCAGGGCGCGGCTCCTTTCCCTGGAGAGGGTAAGGAGTTCCACATCTGCATCGACATCCCAGGGCTCAACAGGGCCGAGTCTCGGCAGCTCTTCTGGTCGTCCCGTGTTAGTCGATGCGAGGGTCCCCCTCATAGCTATGTTGGCATGCCCTTTGGCCTGCCAAGCATGGTTGTGGCATCTCAGCGCCGCATGCGGGACGTCCTAGCGGCTCGGGAGGCTAGGCACCAGGTGATCCTGGCGGAGGTGGAGATGGATCCTCAGGAGCCCCCAGGCTCCCGGAGCCTCCCGAGGCTCAGGGCCAAGGCGGCTCATGAGGAACGACTTCATCAACGCGCATCTTCTACTACCCCGACATCTCTTCAGCAACGGTGCCAGGTGACATCTTTTAGTTCGTTCAGTTTGGGGGCACCCCTCGGGCTGCACTATCCCCAGGTCGCGTGGGTCCATCCCTGCAACATGTATCCTTCTTGCATTCGCCAGAATTGCCTAACCATCTCTCATGAGCTGTTTTATTACCGTCACCTGCTTGCTTCGAGGCCTATCCGCCTGGCGGTCCACTTACATTGCAAACTCGTCCTATGCTTGTCCTGCAACGGAAACTACTCACGCTGGCACGACGCTTGTGCTTGGGTCCGTCCCAGCAACTCTGATAAACCCGAGAACCGAGCTCTGGCTCACAGCCTGCCTTGCGCACGCCACCTCACCAGGTCCTCGGTGCCTTTGTCTTCCCACCAAAGGTTGGAGGATAGGAAGTCAGCACCATAGGGAGTTGCAATCTCTTCTGCCAGCTAACACGCAGGTTCACCTGAAGCCTAGCTACGAGCGGGCCCCGACGGTCACCACCTTTCCCCGTGAGTCGGTTGCACATTAAAGGGGGGGCTCCTGAGCATCGCTCCTCAGGAGCCCCTACTGGCTCTCCAGCCCTCACCCCCTAGCCTTGACCATGACATCGCAACCTGGCATACCAGCGGCGGCTGAGCCTGCTCGAGGGCCGGGACCCGAAGACGTAGAGCACGAAGACAAGCAAGGAAGGGGAATGAGCGTCACGGGCCCTACCTTGTGACGCTACCACAAGGGCATGAATGGGCACCATTCATAGGAATCGATGCGGGTTTTCTAAAAGATAAGTCGCTCACACGACGGCATGAGTCTCGCAACTCGCTCACTCGAGTCTCGCAGTCCCTCTCAGGCAGTTTCACTCCCGTTTCCGTTTCTTGGGTAGCTGCTTGCACGCCAAGGGGGGCCTCATGAGCATCGCGCCTCATGAGCTCTCACCGGACCTCGGGCCGCTCACCTCCTAGCCTTGACCACGGCATCACGACCTGGCATACTAGCGACAGCCGCAGCCTGCCTGGAGACTGGGTCCCGACGGCGTAGAGCGACACGCTACCTAAGGGGAGGAAAGGGGGGAACCGTTCTAGATAGGGATACGCGATTTCATCATGAAAACAAAAAGAACAATGCTGGAATTAAAGCATTTTGATCCTTACATGCCCCTGCGGGGCTATTCCTAATTCCGCGCAGGGAAACAAAAGAAGAAAAGCTCCAACCAGGCCAACGCGCATCACTGACGACGCCGAGTGGCAGCCGCTGCCGCGCTCCGGCCGCGACAGGAGCTTGGCGGCACATAGCTGTCGTCGCTGGACTCCGGAGATTCGCCGGGCTCAGGAGAATCGCTGATTCCCAAGAGTCGTCGCTACTACTGGAGGAGGCACCGATGGGGACGGAAGCAGGTCCGGCGCCCACGGCCGCATCCCGCGGGCTGCCTCCCACGGGGCAGCACTCTAGCCGCCGACCCTCCTTGTCGAAGACCTTGAAGAACAAGGTGGAGGCGCCGTCGTACTCGTAGTGGATCGTGAGGGCCCCCTCTGCGCGGCAGGCTTGGGCAACCTCGCCCCATCCACGGGTCATGAAGACGTCACCAGAGGGCACCACCTCAACCTTAGCCCCGGTGGCCAAGCTGCAGTACCCGGCGTGCTTCAGCCACAGCTTAAGTGGCCCCCTTGGCGGCAGCTCACCGGTGAAGAACCTCGGGAGCCGGATCCATGAGGCGGGTGGCATCGCTGCCCACACCATGAACTCGCACGAGCTACTCTTGGCGTGGGTCCGTGGCTCGGCAGGCAGGACGGCAGCGGCTGGTTCACCGCCACTAGGGATTGCTCGATGGCGCACGTCACCGTCTTGTGTGCGGACGTACAGAGGAAGGGGGAAGCTGGGTGGAGGTCTTGATTGCCAAGGCCTAGTCACCTCCTGCCTCACGCTGCATGGATGGCAGAACTGCTTCTTCGGCGGGAGTGGATCAGGCCCCTCCTGAGGGGCCTTCCCCTTTTTTGCCGTAGAAAATCTCCTGATTGGCACCATGGATGCTACAGCAAGGTGGAGAAGGAGAAGGGACGAGCAGCGGGAAGACGAAGGAAGAGATGAGCGAAAGGGGGCTCTGCCCCTCCCCTCATTTATAGCCGGAGGAAGGACAACTGCCGGCCTCCACGACCTCGCGTAATGATGATCTTCTGCATGCAGCATCGACTTGTCAAGTCAAACGATTGTCGGGGCAGCGTGGGGAAGTGGAGACACCCACGTCCAATCAATCGCCATGCATCGTTCAAGGCCGCAGGCGGTTAGGGCCCGCGACGCTCCGCCCTTTCCCTTTGGCTTCACCGAGAAACCAAGTCTGAGCGTGCCTTGGGCCCAGGGGCTACTGTTGGCGTTCTGGATATGGGGCTACCCAGACTTGCCTGCCTACGGCCCACTGCATGGCTCCATCGACTATCTGGTATGGCCCAGCTTCAGCATCAACAACTCAAGACCCTCGCGAGGGGCCAAGCCTCGCGAGGCAGGCGATGCCAAGACCTCCAAGGGGATCGACCAACACAGGCTGGCTCCCGAGAAGCGGAGACTTCTATGCAAGGTGCACCTCACGAGGCTCAGCTGACGTGCGCCATGACGACCAAGGCCAGGCGGGTGGCAGGCGGACGCCAGTGGGTGCAGAGTACCAGTTTCCTCTTTGGCGCAAGGGAAGCAAGCAGTAGGGGGGCGGAGTCCCGAGGAATCAGCCAAAGGTTTCCATTCTGGTGCAAGAAGACCAAGACCGCCAGTACGGCAGGACGGAGGTCATCGCCGAGCCCACCACATCGTCACGGCCAGAGGCTTTTGCAGGCGAATATCACTTTAGTCAGGATAGGATGTACTTCTTGTCCCCCTTCAAATCTGGCCGTTGTGGGATCCCTTCCCACCAACATTTGGGAAGAGGACCAAGGCCATTATAAATAGGACTTAGCCACCACCATAGAAGGGGACCCGAAGGAAGGAGATCCATTCCTCTCTCACCACTTCACCAGCTCACCCGAGCTCAAGAACACCTCACCTCCCGAGGTTGTTCATCCACTGTACTAGTTAATCCTCAGCCCATTGAGGCAATCCACTACAAAGCTGGAGTAGGGTATTACACCGCAAGGTGGCCCAAACCAGGATAAACTGTTGTGTCTCTCTGTCCCTTTGAGCTCGTCGTGCTAGGCTATGAGGATCGCAAGTAGGCAGGCTGGGTAGGTTGAAATCTCTGCATGCACCCCAGAGGTCGAACCTATCAAGGGTTTGCGGAACCCGAAATCCGGCAGCGACGTTTCTGAGGAGTTGGTGTCTTGGATAAACCAGTCACAAGATCTTCAGTGCCTCCGCTCTGGGTCTAACGCCTAGACTCACGCTGCTACTTCTTCAAAAGAAATTTGGGGTCCAAATAAGCAAGAGGATGAGAAAATCTTACTTTCTGGATGACCCACCGGGTTTTCTTTCTTGGCAAGGATTCTGAGTCGGAGGAGAAAGTAATTGCCTATGCTTAGGGGGCATGACTTGTCTCCACTTCGTCCTGAGAGGAATCAACATCATTAAGTTGCATGGAGACAATTCCAAGGGAGTCAATTTCTACCTCCGACTCATTTAACTGGAGTAGCTCTTCTGCTGTCTGTTTCTTATGGACCACTGGGCTTCACCGCTTTGCTCTTCTTAGCTGGTGGGGTTGTTATTATTTTTTCTTCTAGAAAGAAGATTCGACATGTATGCATAGACATTGGCAGCAATTTAAAAGGATATGAGGCATAAAAAGATGAATAAGTAAAGAAGAATGTTTACTCAAAGAACTTACTGCAGAAGCCAAGTTAAGAGTGCAGAAAGGATTCAGCTCTGTTTTATTGCAGTTTTCTTGAGTTTCCCCAAGCAGTGACTTGACCATTTCATTGACTTCTTTGTCAGTTAGAGGTTTCTGGTTGTAGCGTTGCGGGTTCTTCACATCATCAGTGTACCAGCACATTAAGCTGTCGCGTTGGCTCAGTGGAAAGATTCTCCATGAGACCTAGTAGCGGGTCAAGTCGACTAGTTAAGCCATTGGCGATTAAAGCCCTTATCTTTGAAAATATGTGTGTGTATTGAGCATGTTCTGTGGCAGTTAATCGACCAGGAAGTTCGCTGCTGGTGCTGAGCCGGTAGGAGCGATAACCCAACATCGGTTTTCCTCAGCCGAAGCAGTGTTTCGGCAATACAACCAAGTGCGGTTCCAGCCCTTGGGATGGCTAGGCAGTACGGCTGAGGGAAAGGTCACATCTCTCCGCCTCTGTATGGAAACACCTCCAAGTTCTAGACTAGGCCCATCTGTCATCTCAGTATGGCGGTTGATATAAAATAAATCCTTAAAGAGATCAACAGTGGGTTCTTCTTGCAGATATACTTCACAGAATACTTGAAACTGACATAGATTGGAGAAGGAGTTGGGACCGATATCTTGAGGATGAAGTTAGTAAAAATGCAGAGTGTCCCGAATTTTTTTCACCCGGGCAGTGAAAAACCATGAATGTGGTGATCCATGAAAATTACAACTTCCCCCTCTCTGGGCTCAGGAATAGTTTCAGGACCAGAATCCTGCCAGTGGATAACTTCCTTAGCTGGTAAGACACCCATGACCACATACTCATTGAGCATAAGCTCTGAGACTTGGGAGGCTTCCCAGTCACAAGGGGTGGGAGTTTTAGACATGTTTGGCCGGGTTAAAAGCTGCAGATAAGTGTATGGCGGGTTAAAACTACAACGGTAAGCCACCTAAGCAATTACATGATATATCAACAATAATGAACCATTGGGAAATTAGAGTCGCCTTAACTACGAGAGTGAGGTGACTATCAAGACGATGAGATACGGAGTGTTAAAGTATGAAAGTGTGAGCCGATAGTAGGCTGGTGGGTCATATAAGCAGAGACTTACTGAAGATATTGCTAAGTGTGGGCACACAAGTTCCGCAAGTTGCAACTATATTCAGGAATCTACAGGCAGTTCAAAAAATAATTGCAAAACCTAATGGTGGTAGTGGAAAAGCGAGTGGGTTGTTTATCGATTCTGTAGAAGAAGAGGTCTATTCAAGATTCAAGATAGATGCTAAACTAGCTACCGTAGTGTTTCTGTGGCGTTTTTGGATTGGAAACAGGTCCTAGTCAAAGGTATGAAGAACTACGATGAACGCCGATGAACTCCTAAGAACTCGGGTGACCTAATGCAGATACGAAAGGGTGCAGAAATGGTACCTGGCGGCGATGGAGATGAGCGGGCGCGTGCTGCTGAGCTCTGGTAACAACAGGTTGATGCAGCGGCCTCCGCGGAGTGGCAGATGCGGTTCGACTGATGCGGCGGAGCTCCGGTCACGAAAGGCGTCGTAAGGAAGAAGAAGAGAAGGCGACGGGGGTGAAAAGTGAAAAGAGCAGCCCCCATGCCTATTTATAAGGGAAAAAGAGGGAACGGTAACATGCATGTGCAAAAATCAAGTTGACGTAATAACTACTGCAACAAAGGGGGCGCCTCAATTCTCGGAATGGTTGATTAATGTGAAAGATCAGTTGTGAAGTCATGAGGGTTTTCCTAAGCTTATGAAGATGATGCCGTCCTTTCATATGTCTGGTTATGAAGATTTGTTCAAGGTTAAACAGTAAGAAGAATAAAAGAAGACTCGCCAACCAGAGGCGTTGAAGATTGACATGAACAAGTTCAAATCAATCTAGGGCCTCATGTTGGGGATATGACCCCACGATATAACCCGCCCTAGAAGGGCCGGGTTAAGATGTTGGCGACTTAATAGTAAGGCTTTAAACATGCAAGAGACCAGGACATGGAACCAGGGAGGCGACTACATGGTGAGTCGGATGTAGGCCCAAGGCCAGAAGACAGTGCATGACCCGGAAGTGTAAGCCGCCCGATGGCAACTTGCTTAGCAAGGCAAGGCGATTTAGAACCAGGGTTGGTCACGAAGTATGACCCGACCCGGACTCTTGTAAGCCCAGGGCCTCGACCTGTGCATATAATGGCGACTCCATGCGACGGGTAAACTTAAGTTACAATCAATTGATAGCTAGGTCAAGCAAATCTGCTCCTTTGTAATCGAGACTCAAGCAATACAACTAAAAGCAGGACATAGACTTTTACCGCGAATGTGAGGGAGCGAACCTGGGTAAACTCGTGTCTTTCATCCCGCTCAACCCCTTCAAGCTAGTCACTGTAGCGGTGGCCTTGCACCTAAGTCCTTTCACTAGGGCATCGGTCGTGTTAACCCCACGATAGTGATGACCGTAATATGAGGAGTTCATGTATTCACCAAGTGTTAATGCGTTATTCTGGTTCTCTATTAAAAGGAGGCCTTAATTTATTTTAGATTTCCTTAAGGATCCTGCTGCCACAGGAGGGTAGGACTAAAAATGTCATGCAAGTTCTTATTATAAGCAAGTTATTATGAGCACGTATGACTATATACGGAATATGTGCCTACATTGAACTGATGAATTGGAGTCATTGTGTATCGCTCTAGGTTGTGACTGTTATATGATGAATGTCATTCATACAAATATCCATCGTTGATCCAATGCTCACGCTTTGTTCATATTGTCTTTATCAAGTTACTACTGTCGCTGCTACTGTTCCTATCACTACAAAATCGTTATCGTTACTGTTGCTACTACTCCCTCCTTTCCGGTTTATAGGGCTTATTTCAACTTTTTGTTTTTCCAATTTAAAGGGCTCATCTCCCTCTCATTTTTAGTTTTCGAGGTGCATTAAATCTTTGCATGCAAGAATTAAAAAGGAACACACTAATGCATGTGATGTTCCTACTCATCTAGTGGCCAAGCAAGCATGCACTGCAATTAATCCAAATTAATGCATGAGGTTAATTTGAGTAGTTTTGTAAATTATGAGATACATTCCTCCACTCACAAAATGCCTTGGTTGATGAGATTTAAGATTTGAGCCCTATAAACTGGAAAGGAGGGAGTATTACCATTGCTATCAAAACTATCATACTATTGTGCTACTACATATTTTACTACAGAGAAATAACTTCTCAAGTGTGGTTGAATTGACAACTCAATTGCTGAGGTTTATAAATATTATTTGACTCCCCTTGTGTCAAATCAATAAATTTGGGTGAACTATTACCATCGAAGACTGTTGCGATCCCTTATACTTGTGGGTCATCAGGGGACCGACCTTCCTTTATATAGGTAGGGAGGTCTAGGGTTTACATGGCAGTGAATGTGATCTATGGTGCCACCACACTTAGTCTTGGAAGACATGAAGGTCTCTAGTGCTCCCTTGGGCATCTTCCTTGTATTGGGCTAAGTGGCCCCCGGTTGGTACCGAGGTCAAGCTCCCTTGAGAGAGCCACCCCTGGTACAACACACCGTCATGGACCCCTGTCGAGAGATCTAATGATATTGCATCGTCAACAGTAAATAAATTACCATACCAAGATGTCCCACTATCACTGTTGCTCATGATCATGTTGACAGACTTGAAGTCCTATCCCGGCTTCTTAAACTTCTCCGTGTACTTGCTGGTGTGGTGACCATCGCCACTAAAATTGAGTAGACATGTTTCTTCTTTTTCTTCTTGTTACTCTTCTTATCTTTCTTTTTGATGTCGGTATTCTGCTGGGCCCCCTTTATTTCTCTTGAACTTGTGGAAATTCTTATGTACCATATTGAAGACAGAAGTTCCCTTAGCCCCTTTATTGTATTGAGTCATTTGCTCTTGAATTCTACTCAACACTAAGATAACCAATGACATTCTCTACTAAGAATTCACGTCTCTAGTAGAATTCACATCTCTGATGTTTCAGAGCAGTAGCAAAGCTCCTCAAGAAAGGAGGCAGACTAGCAATAATGCATCCCACGACAGACTTTTCCGGTAACTTACACTTGAGAAGCTCAAGGTCCTTAACGATGCATTGTATCTCATGATCCTTGTCCAATACATGACGACTCTCACCCATCCTATAATCATGGAAGAGCTCCGTGACATACATCACACTTCCAGCATCGGTTGCACCAAACTTGGCTTCAAGCACATCTCACAATTCCTTACAACTAGTATATGTAGATATGCGTCAACTAGTCTGTCTCGAATACACTCAGAATGGCTCCAACAAAGACGATGGTGGCCTCCTTGAACGCATTTTCCTGTACAGGAGTAACCATTCCTTCAGGAGGGTCACCAACGACCCAGAACACGTACACTGTTGTGAGCCACATAGTAGTTTTCCTCTGCCAACGCTTAAAATGTATACCAGTAAATGGGTTCGGTTTCAATGTTGCAGAAAAGCCATGAATCATAAATTTCCTAGAAATATTAGGTTTTTGGATTGTTGAATAAATTAGCAATCTTTTGACTGATTTAATCATACATAGATCATGAACATAACATTGAAAAAATTAAACTCATACGTATATCCTATTATGTAGGTATGTATTACGCATATAGCAGAAATATCTACACAAATAGTTAGTACAACCAACGCAAAAATAAACATGAGAGTGACGAACAAATTGTACCCTCCAGTTGGCCAGTTCGAAGTCGTGGCGGCATCCTCCTAGGCTGCCTTCTTGTCGGCTGCAACAACAACATTCCTCTCGGCTTAAGTAGACATGACAATTTCGAAGGTAAAAAGGAAGTAGACGAAGTAATGGATGAAAATGACGCTCTCCAAAAACTTAATCACCCTCTTCCAATGCAGAATCGCAAAGAGCGGCATTCACGTTCAATCACGAACACGACACGTGCACGTGGAGGCGAGGCGGCGGAGGATGAGCGCGTGTGTATTATTTCTATTCTCAAACTTCAGTGCCACGTGCAATAGTAATTCTTATAAAAGGGTCTCCACTCTTCTTCAAAAATTAGGTGGGACTAAACTTTTGCACCATCTTTTCATTTATTTCTTTAGACAATCCACCATCTTTTCATGACACCAACTCTTAGGGATTTTTCTCAAATTGTTTTGTGGACCTAAAGCTCAGCTCTATATTTTAACACCACGTCAGACCATTAGAAACGTGTAGAAGTTTCATCCGCTGCCATAATTAAAGGATAAACGTCTCATATCATGTAAGTATATATCTCCATCTACGCGTCGTGAAAAAGGCGTTTTGGAGTTTGCAGGATTTGATTAACTAATGAAGATGAGCAAGGTTTAGTCTCGACTGGAGCTCACATGCATGTGCGTGGAGATGATGCGGCTGGAAGACAAAAAAGGGCACGTCGCGTCTTAAGTAACACGTGGGCTCTCCGGCGGTAGCGATCCGAGGAATCCGTCGCATCCGCGCGCTAGGACCCGGGAGCTCCACGGACTGGACTGATCACCGTGCCACATCGGCAGTCTACACCACTATTGAGTCATCGCACGCGGCCACGAATAGTGTTTATCTGAAACGGATTCAAGAGGCCATTCTTATCGTCCACGCACGAATTCTCTAGATCCAAAAATACCTAGCCCGCAGCGTCGAATGTTTAGTACTAACAAATTAAGGCGTGCAGTCTCTTCCAAAGACTCCGAAAATAAGATGATGATGTATGATGTATAAACAGTAACGGCGCCTAGGTGGTCAGGCCTGAATATAATATAAGACCTTGAACAGATGTATATAAGGTCTTTCGAAACGTTGAAGTGGATTATGAAACCTCATAAAAATGGGAGTAGGAGAAGAAAATCTGGACGGAGAAAGAGCGCAATGTGTTGTGCGTGCGTGCATACGCGAGCAATCATGGCGTCGGGGAATATACCTCTACCTCTACGGTTGAGAATTCTATCCTTTTTTTTCAGATTCCAGAAGCACGATAGGAGAGATGAAAATGAACCGAGGCGAGACAATAATTCAACCTTTACATAAACGAGCACATTCCATTTCTTCCAGGCCAAGCAGCTTTGCTGTTTTCCTAAAAAAAAAAATCAGCTTTGGCTTTGGGACGGTATGACTGTAGAGCACAGCTAGTTAAAGTTAAGGCAGGGCGTCGAACCGGATCGGTGGATCACATGCTTATCAGACGAACGACGGTGGTAATAGAGCCGCAAATCACTCCGTACGATAACCATTGGACATATATTCATTTCGACTTTGGTCATCTCCCAGCCGAGGTTTGACCAGAAAATATACTAATATTTTTTTTTGCACGAGAGCTACGACGCTACTGGTAGACTGATTTTACGCGCAAACGTGCGGCACGGACGATACCAGTGATGTCATTTTGAGCAAGTGGTGATAAACTCGATGTGTGCGGAGTACGTACCTTGTGACAGTCACATGGCAGTGCAATTAACTCGTGATCTACGTGAGTACTGATAGTGTCGATGGGAAAGAGACAATTTTCTTTTATTTCTGAAAGTAGACTGTTTCAGATGTACACAGACAAGAGAACAGAAAAAAAAAATCACGCTTGTCAGAGTAAAACGAGATTGAATGAAAGTGAATGGACGATTAGTCCTGATTTTTATTAATTCTTAAGTATGTATACATCTAGAAGAGATGGGAAGAAGAGGTGCTTGCTCGGAGGCATCCCTCCAGAACACGTGTCTTTTGACAATAGAGAGAAGGGACATGACTCTTCGGAGTTGGACACACCCCTTGCTAATGACGGATCATTAATTAGCATATGCTAATTAATCCACTAATTAATTCCTAACACTCTCCCTTGTACAACACCGCTTCATGATCATTATTGAAGGCTTCTTGAACATCATTGAAGGTGTCTTGTATATTCATCTTCCATCTTGAAAAATCCTTTGTATAATCTTGAGAGTTCATCCAAAAACCCGTGGGAAAATATGAGGAAATAATAATGATATGTTGTTAAAACTCCTTTAAACTTAGTGGGGAAAATAATAAGGAGAAAAAGATGCAACATACTATGATTACTGTCTCCTTGATAACTCATATGAGAAAAAACTTTTAAGGAGAAAACTCATTGGTGACTTTGAAGAACAATAAATATGCTTTGTATACTTTGCTTTAAAAACCCGAGTGGGGAAAAAATGGAAAGTATTGCATATGTCACCTCGTTAAAACCATTTATGAGAAACTTCAAGAGAAATCTCATAAGGGAAAAGAGTGTGATCTGATATATCATTGAAAACTCCATTAAAACCTAGTGGGGAAAATATAAGAAGAAAATAATATGACATACAATAACAATTGTCTCTTTTAACTCGATATGAGAAAATCCATAGAGTTTATAGGACAATAAATATGTCGTGTATACTTTTATAAAAACCCTGGTGGGGGAAACAGAAAGTATGACATATGATCTGATGTTGATATTACCTCATTAAAAACCCTGATGAGAACCTGTAAAAATAAACTCATAAAGGAAAAAAAGTATAATATGATGCTTTGAACAGGAGTAATTCAGGAAGATACTCCCCCCGGTACTTGCAAATCCCGAAGCCATCGAATACCAATTCCATGAACATGTTTCTGAAATGTTCAAGTTGGTAGAGACTTCATAGAAAAATCAACGAGATTGTCACGTGATTTGATTTGCAAGATGAGCAATATAGTGATATTGCTTACTGTGTAACCTGTTTGCATCCGGACAACACAGGCAACATTATCTTTGAGATAATGGTTGGTGGATGTAGCCACTAATGTCTGTTTCGAAGACTTTCATGGTATGGCTACCACACCTAGGAGGAACCCAAAGCTTGTCTATGATCTAACATAGTGGGGATCTGATCGATTTATCCAATGATATTGGTGTCCAGATTTCTCTAAAACTGGAATAACTGACAAGATGTTTGATGCCTTGGAGATAACAAAATATATTCCTAAACCCCAACCAATTATTTGTGGTGGGTCCAATGGCACTACGATACGAAACTTTATGTCCCAATATCGCATTCTCATCAACTCATGGTTTTAATGGATCTTTCTCTACGTCTAGAGAACAAAGCCGTGCGAGTTATGGATGCATAAGATTTGTCCACAATGAATTTCTCCAATATATTTTGGATATAGACAACATAGTGTACCATAATGTATGAGTGAAGGTGCTCGAGGTTTTACCTAGATCCTTCAACTCAAATCCCGTCATTTAGATGATCACATGCTTAACATGTAAGGGTAATCATTAGTGTAGGAGTTACCTTGTGAATAAGGAACTCACTACGTTGGTTGTACCAAAATATACCGACAACAATAATTCGTATACACTAGTAGAAAATAGGGCTTTGGTTGAGGCCTGAGTAAGGGCATTAATCCCGGTTCACTCACGAACCGGGACCAAAGAGGGCATTAGTCCCGGTTCGCGAGGTCAGGGGGGCGGCCGGGCCTCGGGGGCCATTGGTCCCGGTTCATCTAACCCATTTGGTCCCGGTTCCAGACACGAACCGGGACTAATGGGCCTCGCTCCTGGCCCACAACCTTTAGTCCCGGTTGGTGGCTGGAATCGGGACCAAATGTGGTCCTTTAGTCCTGGTTTTAGCCACCAACCGGGACTAAAGAGAGGCCTATATATACCCCTGCCCACGAGCAGAGCAGTGCACTGTTTTGTTTTTTGGCCGACCATGGGAGAGCTTTGTGGTGCTCTAGCTCACCTCCTATGCACATCAGGTGTTCGATGAAATGCTTGAGCCACACTTAAGCTTTCTCCTCTCGAAGCTCCTTGTCCAAACTCCATTTTCCTCAAGATTTGTCTAGGTTTGGTTGTCCGTCCTGTTCTGTTCCCGTCCTCACCGCCGTCGATCGCCCGCGCCGATCTCGTCGCCGGCACCATCGTGGTGAGCCTCTTATTCTTATCTTCTTTCTAAAAGAAAAAAATTCTGACTTGTATGATTTAGATTGATACTTGTATAATTTTCTTACTTTTATTATTTTTTGTTATTATATAGTGCGATGGTTTTGATATCCTCCCCCGTCGGCCCTCGTCCTATCTATGATTCAGATGTGGTATATATTATCTTTTATAACTATTTATTTCATTTAGTGTTTATGACAATTATGCCGACCAATGTGACATAGATGTTTTATCTAAGAGGTATGTGAACCGGAAATTCCAACCGACCCTCTTGTCGAGAGGTTAAATTTAGTTGAAAAAGAAAACGATTACTTGAAGAAAATATTGAAAAGAATTGAGGAGGAGGAGATGGCATTGGAGTTGCATGTTGCGGATATCATCGATGATCACAAGATCAAGATGGATAAAATGCGCTTGAAAATTAGAAAGATCAAAAAATATGCCATTCATACTGAGGCTCTGTATCATTATGCCGTTGGATCAATTGTTACCTTAGGTGTGATTATGATCACATATGTTGTTGCATTGAAATGTTTGACATAGTTTCAATGTATGGTTTAATTAGATGCTCTAGAGAGCTATATGTTGTTCAATGAGAACTATGTATGAACTTTATGTATTTATTTTTTCAGTAATAACATTTGATCACTATTGATCTTTGGTTTTAATGTGATGATGAACTTCTATTAATTTGGTCACTTCTCTATTCATGATGTTCTATAATGGTTTTTGCCACACTTGATTATATATAATGCACCCAGAAGAACCGACAATGGATGTATGGTGACAGATGCACCTCCTAATACATTAAGGGCGTGCATAATTTTTTCGAAGTGGCTGAGGCAAACAAGCAAAATAGTTTTATGTGTTGTCCATGCCCTATCTGTGGGAATATGAAGTCTTACTCTAACGCGAAAACTCTTCACATCCACCTGCTTGAGAAGGGTTTCATCCCACACTATAATGTTTGGACCAAGCACAGAGAAAGAGGGGTTATGATGGAAGACAACGAAGAAGAAGAGGATGACAACTATGTGCCCCCAGACGATGTGCCCGATGACGATCTTCACCGGGTCATTGTTGATGCAAAGAGATAATGCGGAAGTGAAAAGGAGAAGTTGAAGTTCGATCGCATGTTAGAGGATCATAAAAAGGGTTGTACCCCAATTGCAAAGATGGCAGCACAAATCTCGGTACCACACTGGAATTACTACAATGGAAGTCAGACATTGGTGTATCTAACAACGGATTTGAGAAGCTACTGAAAATATTGAAGAAGAAGCTTCCAAAGGATAATGAATTGCCCGATAGTACGTACGGAGCAATGAAGGTTATATGCCCTCTAGGATTGGAGGTGCAAAAGATACATGCATGCCCCAATGACTACATCCTCTACCATGGTGCGTACGAGGATTTGAACGCATGCCTAGTATGAGCTGCATTGCGGTATAAGATCAGACGAGATGACCCTGGCGATGTTGACGGCGAGCGCCCCAGGAAGAGGGTTCCTGCCAAGGTGATGTAGTATGCTCCTATAATACCACGGTTGAAACGTATGTTTAGAAACAAAGAGGATGCCAAGTTGATGTGATGGCACAAATAGGACCGTAAGAAAGACGGGAAGTTGAGAGCACCCGCTGACGGGTCGCAGTGGAGAAAAATTGAGAGAAATTGGGGGACTTTGCAGGTGACGCAAGGAACGTATGGTTTGGTTTAAGCGCGGATGGCATTAATCCTTCTAGGGAGCAAAGCAGCAATCATAGCACCTGGCTCGTGACTCTATGTACATATAACCTTCCTCGTTGGTTGTGCATGAAGCAAAAATTCATTATGATGTCAGTGCTCATCCAAGCCCCTAAGCAACTTGGCAATGACATTGATGTGTGGCTAAGGCCATTAGTTGAAGAACTGTTACAGCTGTGGAATGGAAAATGTGTACGTGTGTGGGATGAGCACGATGAGCATGAATTTGACCTACATGCGTTGCTGTTTGTAACAATCAATGACTCGCCTGCTCTCAGTAACCTTTTAGGACAGACAAACAAGGGATACCACGCATGCACACACTGTTTAGATGACACCAAAAGTATATATTTGGACAAATCCAGTAAGAATGTGTACCTGGGGAATCATCGATTTCTTCCGACCAACCATCAATGTCGAAAGAAAGGCAAGCATTTCAAAGGCGAGGCAGATCACCGAAAGAAGCCCGCCATCCGTATTGGTGATCACATACTTGCTATGATCAATGATTTACAAGTAATCTTTGGAAAGGGTCCCGGTGGACTATCTGTTCCGAATGACGCTGAGGGACGCACACCCATGTGGAAGAAGAAATCTATATTTTGGGACCTACCCTACTAGAAAGACCTAGAGGTCCGCTCTGCAATCGACGTGATGCACGTGACGAAGAATCTTTGTGTGAACCTGCTAGGCTTCTTGGGCGTGTATGGGAATACAAAAGATACACCAGAGGCACGGGAGGACCACCAACGTGTGCACGAAAAATACGGCATGCCTCCAAAGCACTATGAAGGTCCTGCCATCTACGCTCTTACCAAAGAAGAGAAGGAAATCTTCTTTCAATGCCTGCTCAGTATGAAGGTCCCATCTGGCTTCTCGTAGAATATAAAGGGAATAATAAATATGGCAGAGAAAATGTTTCAAAACCTAAAGTCTCATGACTGCCACGTGATTATGATGCAACTGCTTCCGGTTGCATTGATGGGGCTTCTACCGAAAAATGTTCGATTAGCCATTGTGAAGCTATGTGCATTCCTCAATGCAATCTCTGAGAAGGTGACCGATCCAGAAATCCTACCAAGGTTAAGGAGTGATCTGGTGCAATGTCTTGTCAGTTTTGAGCTGTTGTTTCCACCATCCTTCTTCAATATCATGACGCACGTCCTAGTTCATCTAGTCGACGAGATTGCCATTCTAGGCCATGTATTTCTACACAATATGTTCCCCTTTGAGAGGTTCATGGGAGTCTTAAAGAAATATGTTCGTAACCGTGCTAGGCCAGAAGGAAGCATCTCCACGGGCCATCAAACAGAGGAGGTCATTGGGTTTTGTGTTGACTTCATTCCTGACCTTAAGAAGATTGGTCTCCCTCAATCGCGGTATGAGGGGAGACTGACTAGAAAAAGGCACGCTAGGACCAGACTCAATAATATGTAGGGACGGGCATTCTTTGTCTCAAGCACACTACACAGTTCTACAGAATTCTACCTTGGTGACCCCATATGTCAATGAACACAAGAATATTCTGCGCTCCAAACACCCGGAGCAGTGTGACGACTAGATTACATGTGAACACATCAGTACTTTCGGCAGTTGGTTGCAAACACGTCTCATGGGTGACAATGCTGTTTCTGATGAGATGTACTCATTGGCTAGGGGACCATCTTCGACTGTATTGACTTACAAAGGGTATGAGATAAATGAGAATACATTTTACGCGATCTCCCAAGATCAAAAGAGCACCAACCAAAACAGTGGTGTCCGCCTTGATGCAACAACCAAGAGAGGAAACGACACATATTATGGTTACATATTGGACATATGGGAACTTGACTATGGACATGATTTTAAGGTCCCTTTGTTTCAGTGCAAATGGGTCAATCTGTCAGGAGGCGGGGTAGAGGTGGACCCATAGTACGGAATGACAACAGTGGATCTGAACAATCTTGGGTACACAGACGAACCATTCCTCCTAGCCAATGATGTGGCGCAGGTTTTCTATGTGAAGGTCATGTCTAACAAACTGAGAAAAATAAAAGATAAGGAAGCGAATACAACATATGATGAGCCAAAGTGTCACATAGTTCTTTCAGGAAAAAGAGACTTCGTGGGAGTGGAGGGCAAGACAGACATGTCTGAAGATTATGAAAAGTTTCATAAAATTCCTCCCTTCAAAGTCAAGGCTGACCCAAGCACCTTGTTAAATGATGAAGATTATCCATGGTTACGGCGCAATAAGCAAAGGACACAAGCGAAGAAAAAGTGAAGACTTCCTCTCCACTACTATTGTGATGATGCCTTTGATCTAGAATATCACTGCAGTTACATGTTAAGAAATGAAATCCCTTTGTAACAGATGAGTTTTTGTCCGAACTCCTGATACTTCGAAAGAGATTGTCTGTTCTGTACACGAAGTGCATCCAGTTTTTGTCGTAACCCTGTCAACTTTCTAGAACATACTATGTGGGTGAAATGATTATACCATGCCAACTTTCAACCTTTTCAGAGTTCATTTGAAGTGCTTTCCAATTTCAGGGTCATTTAGCTAAAAAATCAGTAAATGCATGAAAAAAACCAAATGAAGTCAGAAAGGGTTGAAAATTGATGATGTGGCTTTGAATGGTGCATTTTGAACACACAAGAAGTCTGGAGTTCAAATAAGTTCAAAAAAATGAAATCCCTTTGTAACAGAAGAACTTTTGTTCGAAACCCGGATACTTCGAAAGAGATTGTCCATTTTGCACATGAAGTGCATCCAGTTTTTGCCGTAATCCTTTCAAATTTTTAGAACATGCTATGTGGGTGAAATGATGATACCATGCCAACTTTCAACCTTTTCAGAGTTCATTTGAAGTGCTTTTCAATTTCAGGGTCATTTAGCTAAAAACAATTAGTAAATGCATGGAAAATACCAAATGAAGTCAGAAAGGGTTGAAAATTGACGATGTGTCTTTGAATGGTGCATTTGGAACACACAAAAAGTCTGGAGTTCAAATAAGTTCAAAAAATGAAATCCCTTTGTAACAGATGAGTTTTCGTCCGAAACCCTGATACTTCGAAAGAGATTGTCCATTTTGCACACGAAGTGCATCCAGTTTTTGCCGTAACCCTTTCAACTTTTTAGAACATGCTATGTGGGTGAAATGATGATACCATGCCGACTTTCAACCTTTTCAGAGTTCATTTGAAGTGCTTTTCAATTTCAGGGTCATTTAGCTCAAAGAATGAACTAATGGCAAAAAGAATGAACCAGAAAACTTTTATGGAACTCTAATAGCAAACAGAATGAACTAAAAGCAAAACTATAATATTCTTTAATAGCAAAAAGAATCAACTAAAAAGCTTTTATAAAACTCTAATAGCAAAAGGAATCAACTAAAAAGATTTTATAAACATCTAGTATTTTTGAAACTAAAATTTTATAAAATTTATGCAACTAAAATTATTAGAATATTTTTTGTTCAAAACATTAATAACAAAAGAATTTTCATAAAGATTTTTTTGTTAGAAACTTTAATAGCAACCTAAAATAAAAAAAATCTATTTTTGATTAAAACAGACATTTAAAATAACCTAAAAATTACCAAATTGAATATAATGATAAAACACAGTAATATTAAACAGCAGGAAAAAGAATCACTCAAAAATATATTTTTATAGCAAAGTTATTCACAAACTAGTGATTCACACAAATTTAAAAGAATTCAAATTTAAACTATTCAAATTTGAAAACTAATGGCACTAATAGAAAGTTTATAATTTTGTGACCTAAAAGCAAAAAGAATCACTGAAAAACTGAAAGTATTTAGTAAGTAAAAAAATTAAATAAATAAAGCATCAAAGAAAAACAAAAAATGAAGAAAAAAATAAAAAATGCCGCCTATTGGGCCACTACGGCCTGAATACGACTAGAAACCCAACCAGCTCGTTGGGCCAGGATTCAGGCCTGCAGCAGGCCTAGTAGGCCCACATGCATAGGAGTGTCAGATTAGGCCCGCAAGCCTGCAGTTGAGAGGAGCTCGAGAGGGTGGGCGCATCAGCGCTTATAAACCACTCTCGAGCTCTCTCAGCGAGCGAGGTGGGACTAAACATTTGGCCCCGGGTAGCACCAACCTTTAGTCCATGTTGATTGCACCAACCGAGGGCAATACCTACCTTTGGTACCGGTTTGTCTTACCAACTGGGACCAATGCTACCCTTCGGTCCCGGTTGTGATGAAAAGAGACCTTTGGTCCCGGTTGGTGGCACGAACCGGGACCAAAGGGTAGCATTGGTCCTGGTTGGTAACGCAAACCGGGACCAAAGGCTTTGTTATATAACCAACACTTAGCAATTTTTCACTTCCATCTCGCAGTTGCCCCCGACGATGCAGACGACATCGACGCTGCCAGGCTGCCCCGACGCCGTCCACCGCCTACACCCCGTCGCTGTCGTCATCCGGTCCTGAGCCGGCGCCCCTGCCATCGCCAACATCATCGTCTCCGACCTCGAGTGCTGTAGGACCGGAAGTATGTCTAGAGGGGGGGGGGGGTGATTAGACTACTTGACCAATTAAAAACTTAACCTTTTCCCAATTTTAGTCTTTGGCGGATTTTTAGCTATCTTAGCACAAGTCAAGCAATCTTCACACAATTCAAGCAAGCATGCAAAGAGTATATGAGCAGCTGAAAGTAAAGCATGCAACTTGCAAGAATGTAAAGGGAAGGCTTTGGAGAATTCAAACGCAATTTGGAGACACGGTGATTTTTGAGCCGTGGTTCCGATAGGTGGTGCTATCGTACATCCACGTTGATGGAGACTTCAACCCACGAAGGGTAACGGTTGCGCGAGTCCATGGAGGGCTCCACCCACGAAGAGTCCACGAAGAAGCAACCTTGTCTATACCACCATGGTCGTCGCCCACGAAGGACTTGCCTCACTAGCGGTAGATCTTCACGAAGTAGGCGATCTCCTTGCCCTTACAAACTCCTTGGTTCAACTACACAATCTTGTCGGAGGCTCCCAAGTGACACCTAGCAAATCTAGGAGACACCACTCTCCAAGAAGTAACAAATGATGTGTTGATGATGAACTCCTTGCTCTTGTGCTTCAAATGATAGTCTAACCAACACTCAACTCTCTCTCACAGGATTTGGATTTGGTGGAAAGAAGATTTGAGTGGAAAGCAACTTGGGGAAGGCTAGAGATCAAGACTCATATGGTAGGTGTCGTGGAATTAACACGTCAGATGTCCTTAGTGTCAGGACTTAGTCGCGAGGCCAACGCATCTATGTGGTAGCTTGAGAGGGGTTGATCGGGACGAGAGATGCAACACACAAGACAAGGATTTAGATAGCTTCGGGCCCCGGGAAACATCATCCGGTAATAACCCTACATGTTGTTTGTGTCTAGGTCTCATTATGCTCATGAGAGGAGTCGCCGTAAGCCGGCTCCCCCTTTGTGTCTAGCCCTAGAGATTGTTCTTGTTGCCATGTCCCTCTTTGGGGAGCCCTGCCCCTCCTTATATAAGTTAGAGGGGCGGGTTACATGTGGAGTCCAAATAGGATTAGGACTAGCCTATCTTGTACTACAAGTCGGATACAAGTCCGGGTCTTGATTCCTTGTAAGGGAGATATTCCTCATGCCTTTCCTCTTAAGCCGGCCTATCATAACGTAAGCCGGCCTTCTGGGCCTTGAGCCTCCTGGGCCCCCGGGTCTTGTCGCTCATCTGATCCGCTTGCCAGGTCACCCATAAGTCGCCAGGATCGGGCGGGTCACTTAGTGTGTCGTCCAGTCAGGGCGGGTCATTAGTGAGTCGCCAAGTCCGGCCGGGTTATTACTTTCGGCCGGGTTACACTGCAGGGTATATCCCCGACATTAGCCCCCAAGTTTATCTTGGATTTATCCATGGTAAACTTATGCTGCAAAATAAACACAAGAACAAATTTGACAGGTTGTGCTCCGGGTTAAGAATTCTTGTAAACCGGCCCCTGAACGTCCTTAAGTCCTTGTTATTTCCTTCTTCTAGAAAAATCCGGGTCAATAGACCAGCTTCACAATCAATTTGCTTGTAGAAGAAATATTGTAAACAAATAATCCATTTGAGTCGGCTTACAAAGCGCCGGCTTAAGAAATATTGGTCTTGAAATACTCATCTGATATTCAGCCGGTTTGAAAATATAGAACTTGCCGATCTATGATTTCCAAAATCACCGGGCTATAAAAACTGATAATTCCTGGTCATGATTGTTTCCAACACTGGTTCATGATTGTTACCAATGTCGGTTCATGATTATTGATGACGCCGGGTTATGATTGTTGCAGACACCGGGTCATAATGATTGGTGATGCCGGGTCAATCTGGTTTGCTCAAAACTGAAAATTGGAAGATATTTCTCCCTTATATCCATATTACCTGTAGCCCCAAGTGCCGGGTTGTCATGCTTGCAGCAACCTGGGACTTGAAATTGCCTTATGCTCATAAAAACTTCAACCAGTGTAGCCCCCAAGGGTTGGGTCATTATGCAATAATGAGCAGGGACTTTATAGATATAACCATGTAAACTTGAACAGCAATGTGTAGCCCCCAAGGGCCGGCTTAGTAAGATAATACTGAGTTGGGACTTTATATATACTTCATTGAAAATAATATCATATGATGTAACCCTCACCATGGGGCTCGAACCCACGTCCATAAGGTTAAGAGCTTTGTACTCTACCAATTGAGTAGTGGACCTTTCAATATAATGGATTAAGACTTGTGTACCTTGAATTGTTGACAGGAGCAATTGGTAGCCCCCAAGGGCCGGCTCATTACGATGTGATGAGTCGGGTCTTCAATGAGGTGAGAAAAAATGACTTTGCATTAGCCCCCAAGTGTCATGGTGCATGCTTGCAGCGACATGAGACTTGCATATTTGATGTACCCTCAATTTGAATAATGTAGCCCCCGAGTGCCGGGTTGTAAGCCTGCAGCGACTCGGGACTATTCCTTCCATTATAGAATAAATCATATCCATTAATAAAATAATAGCCATTGCGCTGAAGCGACTTTGAAGACCTCCATCATAATATTGGCTATTGATAACCATAGTAAGAATCCAGCCATGTTTTGGCTATTAAAGATTTGAATAATATAATATGGTATGAAAACCTCAATCATTCAATATCATCATGAAATCCAGCCAGTTTTGGCTATTAAAGATGTAAATACCTCATCGGTTGACAAGTAAATCCAGAGTTTAAATACCTGGCGGCTCTTGGCCGATGACGACTTAATGCGCATTCATTGTAAGCCGGAATTTTTGTAACCCGGTGGCCTATAGCCCTTGAGAAAATCAATAATTGATAACCCTTTTGAGACACCAATTTCAGTGATGAGCTTGGACTGAAGCATTTATATAAGTCATAGTTTTGCAAATCCTGCACAGGGTTTAAACAACATACGCCCTGGCGACTTAACGTCAAAAGCCAGGGCGGGTAACCACCCAAATGTAGTCTTATCCTGCACACAAGTAGATCACAAGATCCCTATGATCCTTTGAATGATACCGTCGGTTTATGTGACCCGGACAGTGAAGTTGATAACTCAACTCTGTAAAAGCCGGCACATAAGATATTTGTGACAACTCAAATACTTGTGATTGTATAAAAATAGATAAAAATTTTGAGGCTTCTGATTCGAATACGATCAGTAAACCGTTCTGAAGGGGTTAAGCTAATATTCGAATACGATCATATAGCCCCCAGTGGTGTTGGCGATGCCGATCAAGTGGGTATCGACAGCTATGTTCTCTTTGGTTCGAATACGACCTATGTTTGAACAGGAAGCCCCCAAGTGACCTTTAAGAGTTGTTTAAGGACGTTGATTCAAATACGATCCACGTCGATTCCCAAAGGGGTTGAGCTATGATTCGTATATGATTTAGAAGCCCCCAAGTAGGTTCAGCAGTTTTCTAATCAAAAGGGTATCGACAGCTATGTTCTCTTTGGTTCGAATACGACCTATGTTTGAACAGGAAGCCCTCAAGTGACCTTATAAATTTTGGCATTGCGCCGATCAAGAGGGTACTGATGGCTATGCCCGATGAGTAGGAAGCCCCCAAGTGATCATAATAAGATAAGCCGTAAGGCAGGATACCCATGTTTGAACCGCACATCATGGCAGCAAGTTCTTTTTAGCACCCTTTAATATTTCTGAGAACTCGAACTTGCGAGAGATTAATTCTTTTTGAACCGGAAGTTAAACAGGATTTGAAAGCTTCAAAAATTTGTGAGGGACAAATTTACCTTGAGCCGGATTTTGAACCTGATTTGAGAGCTTCAGTGCTTTGTGGGAGAAAGATGTCTCTTGAGCCGGATTTTAAACCAGAGTCCTTATTTTGAGCCGGAAATCTTCTAACGGCATTTAAATTTTCATCGATCTAGCAGTAATCTCCGGGGCCAGGTTATTTTCCCTTCAATGATCTTGAATTTATTGAAACCGGCTAATTTTGCCGAGTCATATCATTGTAGCCCCCGAGTCTCAAGACGACTTGAGGAGTTGGCTTGAGATTCTCCATAATTAACCATGATATAGACCGGTTTGAATCTTGCATGGGACAACTTGCAAACCAAAGTAATTACTCTTTTGAAGAAAATAATATATAATATAAAATATATTGGATGGATTTCACCTGATATGTTAGGCTAGTGATTTATCCACAGAAGGTTGAGGTGACTGCGGCGGGTTATAAATGATCCCGTATGAGCCGTGTCAGCAACTTGGCCAATGGTTCCTTCCAACTGTTGTTTGAAGTTAACCAAACCGTAGTGCCGGCGACTTGTGCACCAATCCATTGAGCCATCCAGTGCAGACAGCGGTTGATAATATATGATAATTTGCCTTCAATTTGTTGGAAGAGAAACCGGGCTTCCCAAGTAGTGACTTGCTCATACTCAATAAACAGCTCATCCAGAAAAATGCAGCCCGGTGTGTTGATGTAGACCAAGCCACAAGAGACGGACCATAAAAACGACCGCAACATCAAAGGCGGCTCAGACAGATGAATCAACCGTGGTGTTGTAAACCGGTGCGGGCGGGTATGTTGTCCTCCTTGTTGTAAGCCGGCGTGGTCATAAGAGAAGGCCATGGCATTGTAAGCCAGCGCGGTCGTGAGAGACGGCCACGGTGTTGTAAGCCGGCGCGGTCGCGAGAGACGGCCACGGCGTTGTAAGCCGGTGCGGGAGTCCGTTGAGTAACGACGACCACCTGTGCCAAAAGATGTTGGTGTGTCTCCACCTCCGCGGTATAATATCACTTTTTGTCATAAATAATTGCTCTGCATAAACAATATTGCAGACCAAGGCAAAGATAAACTTGTTTTTTTGACAAAAACAACATGTGATAATAAAACAAACTTGGATGGATATCACCTGATTTGTTTAGGCCGAAAATAATCCGCCCTGAAATTGATGATCCCTAGGTGAAACCGAAATCCCTCATGGGTGAATCGGCCGCGGGAACAAACCGATAAACCGGCCATGGCGTTTGTAAGCCGGTGCGGATGAGCAAGCTGTCATCCACGTTGTAAGCCGGTGAGGACGCGTGAATCGGCCGCGAGGGCGGACGGGCGAGTCGTCTGTGGTGTTGTAAGGTGGTGCTGACGGGCGAGCCGGTCGGTGCGTTGACGTAAACCGGACCGCAGGGGCGATGGCTGTATATAACAACATTATAGGCAGAGTAGTTGTTTTCAAAAAATTAATAAATATTGATAAAAGTAAACTGGATGGACATCACCTGGTATTTTTTGCCGGATGCTGGCGCCGGATAATGCATAGTGCTGCTTTTGTTTTTTGACAAAAGAGTTAATTGGTTCTGTGTCTTCTAGTGCCTGAGCTCTCCACATAACCCGGCCGACACTTTTTGAGCCTTAATTTTTGGAACCGGAACCTCTTGATAATCCGGCCGGAACCTTTGATAACCCGGAACTTTTTTACCGGAACCTCTTGATAATCCGGCCGGAACTATTGATAATCCGGAACTTTTAAACCGGAACCTCTTGATAATCTGGCCGAAACTTTTGATAATCCGGAACTTTTGAACCGGAACCTCTTGATAATCCGGCCGGAACTTTTGATAATCCGGAACTTTTGAACCGGAACGTCTTGATAATCCGGCCGGAACTTTTTGATAATCCGGAACTTTTCTGTAGCCTAAGTCGGAACTCTTTGATGACTCGGACGAAACCTTTTGGCGATTCGGCTGGAACCCTTCGGCGATTCGGGCCAAACTTTTCATCGAGGCGATCGGAACTCTTTGGTGATTCAGACGGAACCTTTCGTTGAGGCGGTCGAAACCTTTCGCCGATTCAGATGGAACCTTTCGTCGAGGCGGTCGAAACTTTTCGCCGATTCAGAAGAAACCTTTCGTCGAGGTGGTCGGAACTTTTTCGGTGATTTAGATGGAACCTTTCGTCAAGGCAGTCGGAACTTTTTCGGTGAGCCAGCTGGAACTCTCTGATAAGTCGACCGGAACTTCTTCAATAAGCTGGGCGGAGCTTCTCGATCCCTGGGATAGCGCCCTTCAGGAACTCAACACCACCGTGCGCGAGCCCCACGGTGGGCGCCAACTGTCATGGAATTAACACGTCAGATGTCCTTAGTGTCAGGAGTTAGTCGCGAGGCCAACGCATCTGTGTGGTAGCTTGAGAGGGGTTGATTGGGACGAGAGACGCAACACGCAAGACAAGGATTTGGACAGCTTCAGGCCCCGGGAAACATCATCCGGTAATAACCCTACATGCTGTTTGTGGCTAGGTCTCATTATGCTCATGAGAGGAGTCGCCGTAAGCCGGCTCCCCCTTTGTGTCTAGCCCTAGAGATTGTTCTTGTTGCCCTGTCCCCCTTTGGGGAGCCCTGCCCCTCCTTATATAAGTTAGAGGGGCGGGTTATATGTGGAGTCCAAATAGGATTAGGACTAGCCTATCTTGTACTACAAGCCGGATACAAGTCCGGGTCTTGATTCCTTGTAAGGGAGATATTCGTCACGCCTTTCCTCTTAAGCCGGCCTATCATAACGTAAGCCAGCCTTCTGGGCCTTAAGCCTCCTGGGCCACCGGGTCTTGTCGCTCCTCTGATCCGCTTGCCAGGTCACCCATAAGTCGCCAGGATCGGGCGGGTCACTTAGTGTGTCGTCCAGTCAGGGCGGGTCATTAGTGAGTCGCCAAGTCCGGCCGGGTTATACTTTCGGACGGGTTACACCGCGGGGTATATCCCCAACAGTAGGAATGGAATATCTTGGCCTCAACACATGAGTAGGTGGTTCTCTCTCAGAAACAACAAGTTGGAAGTGTAGGCTTGTTCTGAAGGCTCTCTCCATGAATGAAGAGGAGGTGGAGGGGTATATATAGCCTCCACACAAAATCTAACCATTACACACAATTTACCAATCTCGATGGGATCGAATCAACAAACTTGGTCAGACCGATTTAGTAAACCTAGTGACTGTTAGAATTTTTGGTGGGACCGACATGCAACTCGGTAGGACCGATATGGTTAGGGTTAGGGCATAACGTAATCTCGGTGAGACTGATTTTGGTAATAAGCTAACCAGAGAGTTGGTAAGGTAAACTCGGTGGGACCGGTTCACTCATTTCGGTTGTACCGAAATGTTACGAAAGGGAAACAGAGAGTTTACATTGCAATCTCGGTGGGACCGATCGCTCATCTCGGTGGTACCAAAAGGTTACGAAGGGAAATGGAGAGATTACAATCCCATCTCGGTGAGACCGAGATCCCTATCGGTGAGACCGATTTGCCTAGGGTTTGTGGCAGTGGCTATGACATGTGAACTCGGTGGCACCGGATAGAAAGAATTGGTGGGGCCGAGTTTGACTTTTGGTTTAGGTTATATGAGGATACGAGAAAGTAGTTGAGGGTTTTTGGAGCATATCACTAAGCACTATGGAGCAAGAAACTCATTAAACAACACCTCATCCCTCCTTGATAGTATTGGCTTTTCCTATAGACTCAATGTGATCTTGGATCACTAAAATGTAAAATGTAGAGTCTTGAGCTTTTGAGATTGAGCCAATCCTTTTATCCTTAGTATTTTGAGGGATCCACTTTCCTCATCCATGCCATGCCATTCATTGAGCTTTTCTGAAATGTTCATCTTGGAATGATGTTAGCTCAATGAGCTATATGTTGTTAGGAATTACCAAAACCACCTAGGGATAGTTGCACTTTCAATCTCCCCCTTTTTGGTAATTGATGACAACATATAGATCAAAGCTTCGACAAATGATAATAAGATTAAAAAACATCGTCGCTTTGAGAAGTATGTGAAAAGCAAGAGCTCCCCCTAAATTTGTGCATAGATTAAGATTTGCTTTGGACTGCAAATGCACAAGGAGTTAGGCTCATGGGTTACTCTTCCATGTCACATACATCTTGGTGGAGCGATCAAAATAATAAAGATTGAATACATGCAC
The DNA here is from genome assembly GCF_002162155.2 of Triticum dicoccoides. Taxonomy (NCBI): domain Eukaryota; kingdom Viridiplantae; phylum Streptophyta; class Magnoliopsida; order Poales; family Poaceae; genus Triticum; species Triticum dicoccoides. Next base: position 376,965,076 of record NC_041381.1, on the reverse strand, counting down.
TCATCACCAAGCAAAGTGAATGATCATATAAAGATAAATGGGATAATGTCATCCAACAAGCATAAATGTAGCATATGATCAAACACATGATCATCATTATATCACACAGGCAATAAAGTAGTATCTCAAGCAAGCAAAAGCAAATAAAGTTCAACCACCAAAGAAAGAGAGAACAAAAAGCAACACTCTCTCTCGAAGCCTATGATCTATACATTTTTCTCCCCCTTTGGCAACAAGTTACCAAAAAGATCATAGAAATGCATAGTACTAGATCGACTTCAGGCTTGATCTTCAGGTGGTGGTGTAGAGATGGCTCCTTGGACGAAGACTTCAGTTGATGTGGATGGAGCTAGAGGAGTAGGTGCTGGAGCTGGTTGCACTGGAGCTGTAGGAGTTGTAGCTGGTGCAGATGAAGTGGCTCTGGTGTCTGTCACTAGCACTGCAACTGATCTCTGAGCTCTAGGCACTCTGGCAAATGCATCATTGGTTGTCTTGCCCTTCCTCTCTTGCATATCATCTTGGAGTTGCTCCACAACAGACTGGATCTCAGTTACCTTCACATCCAAGTCATAGAACTTCAGCTCCATGATCCTCTCCCGACTCTTCTGGTTTTGAGTCAAGGTGGCCAGCCCCTTCTCAATCCGCGGAGTGGATGCAATCAAGTAGCCTAGCTGGTCCTGCTTGCTCTTCAAAAAGTACTGAGATGCCTCTTCCATTGTTGGCATCTTGGTAGCCTTCTCTGTCCTTGCCTTCTCCTTCTTAGCTTGTGCTTGCACTGAGGATGGTTCATTCTCATCCATCACCACTTGGTTGTCCTCAAAATCTGGGTAGATAGCAAAGTGTTCCTTGTCCAACAAGTATGTGCATGTGCCCATCTTGGAGTTGATCAGCTCCTGGATCTATGGGGCATACCCACAGCTTCTCTTCTGGTCAGCTGATGTCCTCTTGATAGTCTCAACTATGAGGCTCATGACCTTGAACTTCTGTGGCACATCAAATAAGTGTAGCAAGTTTATTGCATGGCCTCTGATCATGTTGTGGTCACCTGACTTGGGCAAGAGTGTGTGCCTGAGGATCCAGTTGATGGTTGGTAGTCCTGACAGAAGATAATGTACAGATCCAAACTTATGAGTTTCAAGAGCTGAATCTAGGATCTTCTTGTATATGTGTGACATTGAATTGTGATCCATCTTCTTCTTGGGATAGACATCCAAGTCATCTTCTTTCTCCTCTGGTGCATTGATCAGATTTGCCCATTCTTCAATAGTGGACTGGTACCTTGTACCTTCAGACATCCAAACTATCCTGCCATCTGGATAGACGTGTGATGTGGAGTAGAATTGCATTATGAGCTCATCATTCCACTTTGTGAACTTTTGCCCAACAAAGTCATCAACTCCACAACCCTTAAAGCTGTCAAACACTCCTGGGTAGTGTTCCTCATTCTCCTTCATGTATTTCCAGTCCACCCACCTCATGTCACAAACTATAGGTTTCTTGTCCAGTAGCACAGTCTCATAGAAATCCTGTTGTTCCTTAGTGTGGAACCTGTAGTCAACAGTAGTCCTTCTCCTGATTGCATAAGGATCAGACAACCTCCACTGTCTGAGTCCTGCATCCTTCCTCAGCTTCATGATCTCAGCCACTGGATGAGCATCATTATGGTCTGAAATCTTAGGTTTCAGCTTTCTCAGAACTTGTCCTTCATCTTCTTCTTCTTCAGCAACTTCAGGCACTGGGGCCTTGTTCTTCTCAGCAACTGGTATGTTCCTGGTATTCCTCTTAGGTGCAGTCTTGGGCTTGGAGGCAGCTTTGGGTGCTTCTTTGGGCTTTGATGATGCAGCCCCTGGCCTAATAGCATCACCCATAAGCTTTTGAGTCTTGGGTGCTGGAGCAGCAGCCTCTTCTTCTTCTTCTTCCATCACGGAAGGTTGTCCAACAACTTTGGCCATGGTCTTCTTGACCCTTTCCTTCCTCTTCTTCCCTTCCGCAGCAGCCTCTTTGGGATCAGATTTCTCAGGTTCTTGAGTTGATGCTCTGACTTTCAGCAGAGGTGTCCTCTTGATAGGGACCTTCCTGTTTAGTCCTGGCTTGGTGGCTGCAGCTATGCCATATTCCTTCTTGAGCACTTTCCTGGAGATGGCCTCATCCTCTTCTGCCACATAGTCTTCATCCTTAGAGTCTGAGGTTCTCTTCTTTCTGGCCCTGGTGGCAGCTTTGTGCAAGTTGCTTGGGGTGCTCCTGCTGCCATCATCTAAGGAACTAGAGGGACTAGTGCCCTCACTCATATGAACCTGCTCCTCTTCCCTGTCCTGGCTGTCACTTTGGTCAGACATGCTGCAAACATTTACTGTTGACCCTGTGAATAGATATAGATGAGATAGAATAGATGAGCATCACAAAATACAGAGGTTTTTGCAAAAGAATGATTCAAAAACTTAGTTTTAGTTTTCCACAGAAAGCATTTCAGATCAACCGATTTGCAAACTCAGTGATACCGAAGCAGCTTTTGGAACCTAAACTAGTGAACTCGGTCAAACCGAGTCACAGTTTGGTGGCACCGAGACTGCTAGGGTTTCACAGAGTCCTGAACTCGGTCACACCGATTTGCAGTTCTCGGTCAGACCGAGAATCACTTGTGCAATGGCCTTAGCCGAATCGGTGGAACCGAGTTCTTCAACTTGGTGGGTCCGAGATGGTTTCGGCGGAAACCTAACCCTAAATTTCCAATTCACTTCTAATCTATGGATTGTTTTGACTGGATAGAATCGTTTCAATCGTGGCAAGAATCATGATGAACACAATGTGCTAGGAATCGGACGAGGATAGCACTGTGATCGAGTCCATACCCTAGCTTGGTGATAAACTCGCTACGGCGGCAACGGCGGGGTTGAATTCCGTTGACGGTGGCGGACACCAGCGACTGGAGGCGGCTGGCAGCGAGGAGGACGATCCGGACACCCTGGAGGCAGAGTGAGCTATGTGCGGGTGAAGGGGTTTGGAGAAAGTATCCAAATTTTTGCCCGTGAGTATATATAGCCCGACCCTGTCGGTGTGACCGAGTGGAACAACTCGGTGGCACCGAGATGCATAACTGTTGACAGTTACAGCAACTCGGTGTGACCGAAATGTTCAAATCGGTTGCACCGAGATGAAAACCCTAGATCGACTTAGTGATCTTGGTATGACCAAAATGGAAGAATCGATCAGACCGAAACGCACAAAGAAGTTTTGGAAGTTTAAGTCTATGACGAATCGGGGACTCCGAGTGCTCCTCACATAGAGTGGTTCGAATCTGACTTGATCAAATTTTGTGATGTAGCATGAATAGAGTTTGAGACAAGAAAATCATAGATAGCCAGAGAAGGTTCTTAGGCATTCTTGTTCATCCACTTGGGAAAAGAAAAAGAAGCCAATCAATCAAAGCAACAAGTGGATGTCCTCGAATGAGTTAAATATGCAACCAACATGCTCACACAATAAAATGACAAATGAAATATGTGGCAAAGCATGCACAACCAATTCTAGCATCTATCAAACAATTGGCGATGACTAGGTCATCTATATATGAGTATATTGACTTAGGAGTCAAATGAGAACATTTGATCATAGGTCATACTCATCGTTTAAGCTCAAGTGTGGTTACCACTTTTACATAATGCATTGATGTGTTCATACCATTAGAGTTGCTTTGACTCAATTCTTAGAGTTAAGATCCCCCTAGATGTGAGATCCCCCCTTATAGGGATCAACTAACCTTGGGTTTTGTCGATGATGACTTCATGTAGGTGTTGAAGATGTGGATGCTCAATGTTGATGAAGATTATTTGGATCAATCCTTTGGAGTGAGTTGCACTTTCAATACCTACACGGGTTAGTCCCACAAGGAACAAACAAGTATATCCACAGACATAGAGTGATGCACACACAAGATGATGTCCATGAAAGCATTAGGTTACCTTGTCCCTTGTCTTACCAACATGAGGGTTTGTGACTCCTTGAACTAGTGCAAGATGTGGAAGTTGATTGCACTTCTTGTTGCCAAAAAGATATGCGTGAAGTATGTTGGCGGAGTCACCCTCAAGAACTCTCTAGTTCTTCTTCTTCGGGATCCACATCATCTTGATGGGAATCCTTGGAGTTGTAGTCATGCTTGATGAAGTATAAATTGACGTAGTCCTGGGAACCCACTTGACCAAGGCTTTAGGAGCTTCTTGAAATGCATCAATCTCCTCTTGTAGCTTGTCCTTGCCTTTTTGCTTGTGGTCTTGTGGTGGAAGATCATCTTGAGCTTGTGTCCCCTTGAAGGAAGTAGGATCATACTTCTCTTGTTGAGGAACGAACTTTGTCTTGGGGTATTGATCTTCTTCCCACTCAACTCCATTGGCATTGAACTTTCATTCAAAACCAACACCTTGGTTCTTCCAGTGCCTTCCTTGCTTGTGTACAATTTCCTCGAATTGCTTACTCCCGGCAAGGCTCTTGTAAACACCTTTCTCTATAATTCCCTTCAATAAGCTATTTTCTTGCTCAAGTGTAACTTGGATAAGAGAATCATTAGTGGAATCAAGAGAACTACTAGAAGCAACAATATTGGGTTTAACATGATGATTGTTACTACTAGAGGAAGAATCCTTCTTGTTTTTGTTACTAGACTTGACTTGAGGCATGTAAGTAGATAAGAGTAAACGCTTGGCAATGTAAGAAGAACTTTTCTTGTGAAGATCATCATTGATTGCCTTTAAGAACTCATGCTCTTGCTCAAGATTAAGCTTTTCAAAGAGTAACTTCTCATGAGTCCTCAAATGTTCTCGATGATCCCCTAAGATAGTTTCATGAGCTAACTTAAGAGTGTTTAGCTCTTTAGTTAGGAGCTCAATTTTCTCCTTATCATCATCATTTGTTTTATCTTGATTAGCATGATTAATTGACGTTTCATCATGGTATTCATCACTAGAGTTGTCAATAAGTAAATCGTCATCACCTAACAAGTCATCTTCATCACTATTGAAATCAACATACTCGGGGTGTGTTACCTTAGGGCCTTTAGCCATGAAGCATCTTCCAAGTACTTCATTTGGTGAATCAAATATGTCGTAGGAGTTGGTTTACACAAGTGCTAGATCGGCAACACCTTCATCTTGAGTATGTTCGGAGTCGGAGTGATAGCTTCTCTGGGTGTGATGTTCAGAGTCGGAACCGGATACCCATTCACCAACATGAGCTTGATGTCTTCGTTTTGTGTAGCTCTTTGATGACTTGTCCTTCCTTTCCGAATCCTTGCTTCTCCGGGATGTTCTTCGTTCATAACGATCATCTCTACTCCTTCTCTCTCTTGGCGGTGATTCTTCTCTTCTACTTATCCTCTTGGGTGATTCTTCTCTTCTTTTGTAGGGTGTCGTACACTCATTGGAATAGTGTCCGGGTCTCCCACAATTGTAGCAATTGCGCTCTCGACTGGAAGATCTTTTGTCATTGTAGGACCTTGACTTGGAGCTTCTCTCCTTGCTTCTACTCTTGTAGAATTTGTTGAAGTTCTTCACCATTAAGCTCAATTCTTCATTGAAGGTTTGTTTCTCACTTGATCATGTAGGGGCTTCACATGAGGCTTTGTAAGCACCACTTGACTTGTTGTGAAGTTCCTCCTTATCCTTGAGTGACATCTCATGAGCAACAATTCTTCCAATTACCTCCGTTGGCTTGAGATTCTTGTAATTTGGCATCATTTGGATCAATTTGCACATGGTATCATATTTTCCATCCAATTCTCTTAGGATCTTCTTGATGATGAATTTGTCGGTCATCTCTTCACTTCCTAAGCCCGCAATCTCATTTGTGATAAGAGCAAGCCTAGAGTACATTTCAGCGACACCTTCACCATCCTTCATTTTGAACTTGTCAAGTTGACTTTGGAGCACATCCAACTTGGATTCCTTGACGGAGTCGGTACATTCATGCATAACAATCAAAGTATCCCAAATATCCTTTGCATTCTCGAGACGGTTGATTTTGTTGAATTCTTCGGGGCACAATCCGTTGAAGAGATATCACAAGCTTGAGCGTTGTATTGCAGCATCTTCAACTCTTCCGTGCTAGCTTCACAGTTTGGTTCCCTCCCATCAAAGAATTCATCTTGCAAGCCAATACACACAATAGCCCAAACGGCGGGGTTATGTCCGAGAATATGCATTTTCATCTTATGCTTCCAACTAGCAAAATTAGTACCATCAAAGTAAGGACCTCTACGGTGATAGTTTCCCTCGCTAGACGCCATACTCTCCTAGGTTGTGAAACCAAGGCTATGACCACCAAAAGCTATGGAAATCAAAGCAAATGGAGACCAAAGCTCTGATACCACTTGTAGGAACGGAAGTATGTCTAGAGGGGGGGTGATTAGACTACTTGACCAATTAAAAACTTAACCTTTTCCCAATTTTAGTCTTTGGCAGATTTTAGCTATCTTAGCACAAGTCAAGCAATCTTCACACAATTCAAGCAAGCATGAGAGTATATGAGCAGCGGAAAGTAAAGCATGCAACTTGCAAGAATGTAAAGGGAAGGGTTTGGAGAATTAAACGCAATTTGGAGACACAGTGATTTTTGAGCCGTGGTTCTGATAGGTGGTGCTATTGTACATCCACGTTGATGGAGACTTCAACCCACGAAGGGTAATGGTTGCGCGAGTCCACGGAGGGATCCACCCACGAAGGGTCCACGAAGAAGCAACCCTGTCTATCCCACCATGGCCATCGCCCACGAAGGACTTGCCTCATTAGCGGTAGATCTTCACGAAGTAGGCGATCTCCTTGCCCTTACAAACTCCTTGGTTCAACTCCACAATCTTCTCGGAGGCTCCCAAGTGACACCTAGCCAATCTAGGAGACACCACTCTCCAAGAAGTAACAAATGGTGTGTTGATGATGAGCTCCTTGCTCTTGTGCTTCAAATGATAGTCTCCCCAACACTCAACTCTCTCTCACAGGATTTGGATTTGGTGGAAAGAAGATTTGAGTGGAAAGCAACTTGGGAAAGGCTAGAGATCAAGATTCATATGGTAGGAATGGAATATCTTGGCCTCAACATATGAGTAGGTGGTTCGATCTCAGAAACAGCAAGTTGGAAGTGTAGGCTTGTTCTGATGGCTCTCTCCACGAATGAAGAGGAGGTGGAGGGGTATATATAGCCTCCACACAAAATCTAACTGTTACACACAATTTACCAATCTCGGTGGGACCGAATCAACAAACTCGGTCAGACCAATTTAGTAAACCTAGTGACCGTTAGGATTTTCGGTGGGACCGACATACAACTCGGTAGGACCGATATGGTTAGCGTTAGGTCATAACGTAATCTCGGTGAGACCGATTTTGGTAATAAGCTAACCAGAGAGTTGGTCAGGTAAACTCGGTGGGACCGGTTCGCTCATTTCGGTTGTACCGAAATGTTATGAAAGGGAAATAGAGAGTTTACATTGCAATCTCGGTGGGACCGATCGCTCATCTCGGTGGTACCGAAACGTTACGAAGGGAAACAGAGAGATTACAATCCCATCTCGGTGAGACCGAGATCCCTATCGTTGAGACCGATTTGCCTAGGGTTTGTGGCAGTGGCTATGACATCTGAACTCGGTGGCGCTGGATAGAAAGAATCGGTGGGGTCGAGTTTGACTTTTGGTTTAGGTCATATGAGGATATGAGAAAGTAGTTGAGGGTTTTTGGAGCATATCACTAAGCACTATGGAGCAAGAAACTCATTAAACAACACCTCATCCCTCCTTGATAGTATTGGCTTTTCCTATAGACTCAATGTGATCTTGGATCACTAAAATGTAAAATGTAGAGTCTTGAGGCCAATCCTTTTATCCTTAGTACTTTGAGGGATCCACTTTCCTCACCCATGCCATGCCATTCATTGAGCTTTTCCTGAAATGTTCATCTTGGACTGATGTTAGCTCAATGAGCTATATGTTGTTAGGAATTACCAAAACCACCTAGGGATATTTGCACTTTCAAGTGCCCGCGATCCCCATCACCGATTCGCCGCTGTTCATGCTTGCTCTGGCCCTTCCCCTAGCCGGCTGAGCATCTCAACGTAATATTTGTGAGCCCCTATCTCTTCCCCCCTCACTCCCATGCTCGATTGCTCGTTGTAGCCACTGATTCACCGGAGACCAAAACGCGCCGCCGCCTGAGCTCGTCGCTGATGTAGCTCTGGTGATGTACACGCCCCATGCGCGTGACCATTGAGTTCGTATGCCCCCGTAGATGTTGTAGGTTCCCTGCACACACCGCCACGACCACCGTAGCTCCGATCCTGAGCTTGCCCGAGCTCCGGCGGCCGTCGCGAGCTCAGTTCCGGTGAGCTCTAGCCACTTCTTGCCCAGCCGCCTGCTCCCATGGATCCGCACGTGCGCGGGCTCTAGGTGGTCTCCGCGCACGCAACCGCCTCCCGTAGATGCTGTTTTGGTCGCCGCCGGCCAAGCTCTAGCGAGGGCTAACGTGGGATTAGCTCCGGGTCACTGACTTGTGGAACCCACTGGTCAAGTTTGACCTGGGTCAACCCTGGGATTTTAGATAAATCAAAAATGATTTATAAATTTCAAAAAATATTGCAAACTTTGAAAAATCATAGAAAATAATCTATAACTCCAAATGAAATAATGGAGGGATTTCAGGAGCTGGAGATTGACCACCCTACAGGTGAAGGGGAGAATCATCTGGGAGTTGCTTTATGGAGTACCTGTCTATGGAGGAAGGAGTACATCAAGCTTCTAAACTGGACGCCTCCTCCTCCGGCGAGTCAGGTCACTCCGCCTCCTCCTCCGACGAGTGATCAGGGCACTCCGCCTCCTCCTCCGCCTCCTCCGGTGCGTGACGGCACTCCGGATCCTCCTTCGCCTCCTCCGACGAGCACTCTGTCTCCTCCGGCGCGTGAGGGCACTCCGGCTCCTCCTCCGCCTCCTCTAGTGCATCGGAGCACTCCGCCTCCTCTGGTGTGTCAGTAAACTCTGCCGCGTTAGCAACGGCGGAAGAGAGATGCCGCTGCTTCGGCGGCTGGCATTACAAGCAGAGGCAGGAAGCAATTCAAATACTTTCCATCTCTCAAGGCTCCGGAAAAGTTACCATATGAGAGGACCGACAAGGAAAACGAGGACATCAGTCATGCCCAAGTGAGGGACTTTTTTGCATGAAAACCTCCACCTCCGAAGGAAACAATAGATCTGGTGAAAGTGAAGCGGACTATCGATTCCTTAAAGTGACCACCACCGCCTCCGTCGGATTCCAACTATGTCCGTTGTATTAAAAAGACATATAAGGAAGTGATGACCCACAAGTATGGGGGGTCTATCATAGTCCTTCCAATAAGTAAGAGTGCCAAACCCAATGAGGAGCAGAAGGAAATGACAAGCTGTTTTCAGTAAGGCATTCTCTACAAGCACTGAAATTATCGGTAACAGATAGTTTCGTGATAAGGTAATTCGCAACGGGTAACAAGTAACAAAAATAACTAAGGTGCAGCAAGGTGGCCCAATCCTTTTTGTAGCAAAGGACAATCCTGGACAAACTCTTATATAAAGCAAAGCGCTCCCGAGGACACATGGGAATTATCGTTAAGATAGTTTTCATCATGCTCATATGATTCACGTTCATTACTTTGATAATTTGATATGTGGGTGGACCGGTGCTTGGTGTTGTCCTTACTTGGACAAGCCTCCCACTTATGATTAACCCCTCTTGCAAGCATCCGCAACTACGAAAGAAGAATTAAGGTAAACCTAACCATAGCATGAAACATATGGATCCAAATCAGCTCCTTAGGAAGCAACACATAAACTAGGGTTTAAGCTTCTGTCACTCTAGCAACCCATCATCTACTTATTACTTCCCAATGCCTTCCCCTAGGCCCAAATCATGGTGAAGTGTCATGTAGTCAAAAAAAGTGTCATGTAGTCAACGTTCACATAACACCACTAGAGGAGAGACAACATACATCTCATCAAAATATCGAACGAATACCAAATTCACATGACTACTTATAACAAGCACTACTGCAGGATGCTGCTAACGCGACACTACGATCAGAGACCCTTTGACGAAACTGTGTGCGATGCATTAATCGCAAACCGTGGTGTAAAAAACCCGTCAAAAAAGGTGCAAAACGTTTGTGATGACGGATGCATCAAACACGGTTCAGGTTTTAGTTCTGTGTGTGATGTAGGGAATACGGTTCAGTGCAATTAACCGTTTGCGATGAGGTGCAACAAAAGAAACGGGCAGCCAGATGAAGGTGTGTGCGATAAACAGCATACGGTTCACTAGGATGAACTGTTTGTGATTAGGCAACACAAATAAAAGGTCAGCCAAATCAAGGTGTGTGCGATATATGGCATGCGGTTCACGCGGATGAACTGTTTGTGTTGAGACAAGAGAACATAAATGGTTCAATATAACACGATGTGTGTGATAGGCGACAAAAAGGTCTGTAATCAGAAATGTGTGCGAAGACCAATAATAACGACGATTGCTGCTAATAGGACGTGTGTGTTGTGCGATGTGGTTGCATACAGAACAACAACATATATATATATAGACACACACACTTATAAGGACATGGTTGCATAACCATTAAACATCCAATTACATTGGTGGCTCATACAACCATGGCATTTGCACACACCAAAGTAAACTATTACATGCATAATTTCATAGGTGGCTACTACACACATGACACCTTCCACACACCAATAAAGTAAACTATATATATATATATATATTACATGCATATTAACTAGCATAAACGATCATCTGATCATCATCTACTTCTTGTGACACTTGCTCTGCTTGTGGCTCGATCCGGACTCGTCGATTTGGGTAACGAGGCACTTCCTCCTGTCAACGATCCGCCTGTGCATCTCGTAGCATGTGTACACGCTCTTGGCCGTGAACCTGAGGTGAGGTTCATCCAATAGCCGCATCCAGGCCCTATGCCAGGATACGACACTTGTTCTCTGGGCATCCTGCTTCATCTTTTCGTAGTAGGGGTCGATGATGGCCGAGGCGAGTTCGACCATGGAGTCCTTCTTTGTGCTGTCCCAGACCCTGTAGTGGTCACAGATTTCGACAAGGTTCTGGCAGGCCAATCCCGTAACACTCAGCGCTTTTACATCGTCGGTGGTTTCCACCGTGGCGAACTTGTAGTTGGTGCTATTGAAAAACCTGTTCAAACGGTCGCAAGGCTCTCTGGCCATGCAGTAGTGGTAGATGAGGACATGATGGTGCATGCACAACTGGGTGACGGCAACCTTGTGATCTATGCCGGGACTACCAGCAGTGTATTGGAGGTCAATGCCGACCACCTTGTACTTGTCTTTAGCAAGCAACTGCTCAACGGTGTTGATGTAGTCGTCCACCACGGCCAGGCCGATGATGTACACCACAGAGAGATCCGTCTCCCTCGCGTGGGTCTCCACTTTATGCTCGCCGAACTACATTGGAGCGCCGCTAGACATCCCCTCTCTATGTGTCGTCGTGGGTGTGCTTGTTGTGTTGTGGGGCGTGTCGAAAGGTTGAAGAGGCTAAGGTTATAATGGCCGCGGGAATTAAAGGGGAGGCCGGACGTCACGTCCTGATGGCAGTTCTAATTCGCAGCACGTAACTCCATTGTGCCGCATGTAACTACATTGCATGGCAAAACGTGCGGCGAACCGCATGCATATGGCCCCCCCGACGTGATCCATCAAACATGTTTTAGATTTTTGTTGCATCTGCGATTTAGGGCATACAGTTTAGTGCAATTAACTGTTTGCGATGAGGGTGAACAAAAGAAACAGGCTGCCAGACGAAGGCGTGTGTGATGTATAGCATACGGTTCACTCGGATGAACTGTTTAGGATTGATGAATTCATCGCTGACGGGTTACCTAGTGCGGTCCGTGTGTGTTGTGATATGCTCTATCTGCAGAACATCTATGCTCTATGTACAGAAGAACAATATATATATACTTGTATGACATGATTGCAATACCACATTAAACATCCAATTACGTTATGTAACGAATACCATAAATATTGCAAGGTTCAAATTCAAAGATTACAACGCCCAAATTCAAACATTGCAAACATCGACATTTCTGCAAAGGGATCAGCCCTTGACAAGTCATGTATGGGTTTGACACAATGACATCCAATTGCTCTGTCATATGCTCTTCCAAAACGAAGTTTAGCATTTTTGAAGCCTCTTCCATTCTGTAGTACCTGCCGGCTCTAATCAACATACCATTCATCTGTCCTAATTAAATGTGTGTTCAACCTTAGTACCCTCAGCACCTTTGCTCTGGCAAGAAAGAACATGGCGAGTGTAATCTTTGGTAAGGTCCCTCGGTAGGAGTTCAAAGTAATATTTGAGAGATGCAGATCCAGGCATTCGATGTGATTGTTGTTATAAACATTATCCACCTCTGGGCCTATTATTATCTGCAAAAGAAGAGAACATGTTAGTGCCTGCATGCAGTTTTGAACACTACCACATGCCTATTTGGTTTGAAGGATTTGTAAAATGCACCAACATGCCATCTTCGATCTGACATGATTAAAATGGCATATGATTACAATCTAGAAACATGTAGCCTTCTTCACAAGAGGTTGGATTGGATAAAAAATTCCCTAAGAAAACTAGTACAGATGAATCCAAAGGAGAAATGCTTATGGATTGTAACCATATGAATCAAGCAACCAATATGTGGTGGGGGTGTATGTCCTGAAATCCTGCAAAATTCCTTCAGAAATCGTAGTACATTGTCATTGTAAACTTGGGAAAAGGTGCAAAAAATTGAACTCCCTTATGGTTAACATTTAACAGGAAAGGAACATCATGTCGATATACAACTTCTTCAGGCACGGAAAGCATCTCAGGCAACTGACAACTTGGACCAGGTTGGGGCCGACAAATTCTAGTGCCAGGACCTTCACTGTGCCCAGAATCTGGGTGAAGCTTTGCTAGATGACAGACGAACATACTGTTGGGGAACGTAGCATAAATTCAAAATTTTCCTATGTGTCACCAAGATCTATCTATGGAGAGACCAGCAACGAGGGGAAGGAGAGTGCATCTACATACCCTTGTAGATTGCTAAGCGGAAGCGTTCAAGTGAACGGGGTTGATGGAGTCGTACTCGTCGTGATTCAAATCACCGATGATCCTAGTGCCGAACGGACGGCACCTCCGCGTTCAACACACGTACAGCCCGGTGACGTCTCCCATGCCTTGATCCAGAAAGGAGAGAGGGAGAGGTTGAGGAAGACTCCATCCAGCAGCAGCACAACGATGTGGTGGTGATGGAGGAGCGTGGCAATCCTGCAGGGCTTCGCCAAGCACCGCGAGATATGAGGAGAAAGAGAGGGAGGGCTGCACCGATAGGCAGAGATCAGATCGCGTGTTATGAGCAGCCCCTATGCCTCACTATATATAGGGGAGAGGGAGGAGGGTGCGCCCCCTCTAGGGTTCCCACCCCTAGAGGGGCGGCAGCCCTAGATGGGCCTTGGGGTGGCGGCCAAGGGAGGATTCCCTCCCCCCCAAGGCACCTAGGAGGTGCCTTCCCCTCCTAGGACTCTTCCTTTTAGGGTTTCCCCCACACTAGGCGCATGGGCCCTAGGGGAAAGTGGTGCCCCAGCCCACTTTGGGCTGGATCCCTTCCCACTTCAGCCCATGGGACCCTCCGGGATAGGTGGCCCCACCCGGTGGACCCCCCGTGACCCTTTCGGTGGTCCCGGTACAATACCGATGACCCCGAAACTTGTCCCGATGGCCGAAATAGGACTTCCTATATATAAATCTTTACCTCCGGACCATTCTGGAACTCCTCGTGATGTCCGGGATCTCATCCGGGACTCCCAACAACATTCGGTAACCGCATACAAACTTCCTTTATAACCCTAGCGTCATCGAACCTTAAGTGTGTAGACCCTACGGGTTCGGGAGACATGCAGACATGACCGAGACGTTCTCCGGTCAATAACCAACAGCGGGATCTGGATACCCATGTTGGCTCCCACATGTTCCACGATGATCTCATCGGATGAACCACGATGTCAAGGACTTAATCAATCCCGTATACAATTCCCTTTGTCTATCAGTACGATACTTGCCCGAGATTCGATCGTCGGTATCCCGATACCTTGTTCAATCTCGTTACCGGCAAGTCTCTTTACTCGTTCCGTAACACATCATCCCGTGATCAACTCCTTGATCACATTGTGCACATTATGATGATGTCCTACCGAGTGGGCCCAGAGATACCTCTCCGTTTACACGGAGTGACAAATCCCAGTCTCGATTCGTGCCAACCCAACAGACACTTTCGGAGATACCTGTAGTGCACCTTTATAGTCACCCAGTTACGTTGTGACGTTTGGTACACCCAAAGCATTCCTACGGTATCTGGGAGTTGCACAATCTCATGGTCTAAGGAAATGATACTTGACATTAGAAAAGCTTTAGCATACGAACTACACGATCTTTGTGCTAGGCTTAGGATTGGGTCTTGTCCATCACATCATTCTCCTAATGATGTGATCCCGTTATCAATGACATCCAATGTCCATGGTCAGGAAACCGTAACCATCTATTGATCAACGAGCTAGTCAACTAGAGGCTTACTAGGGACATGGTGTTGTCTATGTATCCACACATGTATCTGAGTTTCCTATCAATACAATTATAGCATGGATAATAAACGATTATCATGAACAAGGAAATATAATAATAATCAATTTATTATTGCCTCTAGGGCATATTTCCAACAGTCTCCCACCTGCACTAGAGTCAATAATCTAGTTCACATCGCCATGTGATTAACACTCACAGGTCACATCGCCATGTAACCAACATCCAAAGAGTTTACTAGAGTCAGTAATCTAGTTCACATCACTATGTGATTAACACTCAATGAGTTCTGGGTTTGATCATGTTGCTTGTGAGAGAGGTTTTAGTCAACGGGTCTGAACCTTTCAGATCCGTGTGTGCTTTACAAATCTCTATGTCATCTCCTAGATGTAGCTACCACGTTCTATTTGGAGCTATTCCAAATAACTGTTCTACTTGGAGCTATTCTAAATTGTTGCTCCATTATACGTATCCGGTATCTCTACTCAGAGCTATCTGGATAGGTGTTAAGCTTGCATCGACGTAACCCTTTACGACGAACTCTTTTACCACCTCCATAATTGAGAAAATTCCTTAGTCCACTAGTTACTAAGGATAACTTTGACCGCTGTCCTGTGATCCATTCTTGGATTACTCTTGTACCCCTTGACTGACTCATGGCAAGGCACACTTCAGGTGCGGTACACAGCATAGCATACTGTAGAGCCTACGTCTTAAGCATAGGGGACGACCTTCGTCCTTTCTCTCTATTCTGCCATGGTCGAGCTTTAAGTCTTAACTTCATACCTTACAACTCAGGCAAGAACTCCTTCTTTGACTGATCCATCTTGAACACCTTCAAGATCATGTTAAGGTATGTGCTCATTTGAAAGTACCATTTAAGCATTTTGATCTATCCTTATAGATCTTGATGCTCAATGTTCAAGTAGCTTAATCCAGGCTTTCCATTGAAAACCACTTTCCAAATAACCCTATATGCTTTCCAGAAATTCTACGTCATTTCTGATCAACAATATGTCAACAACATATATTTATCAGAAATTCTATAGTGCTCCCACTCACTTCTTTGGAAATACAAGTTTCTCATAAACTTTGTATAAACCCAAAATCTTTGATCATCTCATCAAAGCATACATTCCAACTCCGAGATGCTTACTCCAGTCCTTAGAAGGATTGCTGGAGCTTTGCATATTTATTAGCATCTTTCAGGATTGACAAAACCTTCCGGTTGTATCACATACAACCTTTCCTCAAAAAAACGTCGAGGAAATAATGTTTTGACATCCTAGCTGCAAGATTTCATAAATAAAGCAGTAATCGCTAATATAATTCCAACAGACTCTTAGCATCGCTACGAGTGAGAAAGTCTCATCGTAGTCAACTCCTTGAACTTGTCGGAAAACATCTTAACGACAAGTCGAGCTTTCTTAATGGTGATACTTACCATCATTGTCCGTCTTCCTTTTAAAATCCATATGTACCTAACAGCCTTACGACCATCAAGTAGTTCTTCCAAAGTCTACACTTTGTTTTCATACATGGATCCTCTCCCGGATTTTATGGCCTCGAGCCATTTATCGGAATCCGGGCCCACCATAGCTTCTCCATAGCTCGTAGGTTCATTGTTGTCTAGCAACATGACTTCCAAGACAGGATTACGTACCACTCTGAAGTAGTACGCATCCTTGTCATCCTACGAGGTTTGGGAGTGACTTGATCTGAAGTTTCATGATCACTATCATAAGCTTCCACTTCAATTGGTGTAGGTGCCACAGGAACAACTCTTTGTGCCCTGCTATACACTAGTTGAAGTGACGGTTCAATAACCTCATCAAGTCTCCACCATCCTCCCACTCAATTCTTTCGAGAGAAACTTTTCCTCGAGAAAGGACCCGATTCTAGAAACAACCCCTTATTGCTTTCGAATCTGAGATAGGAGGTATACCCAACTATTTTGGGTGTCCTATGAAGATGCATTTATCCGCTTTGGGTTTGAGCTTATCAGCCTGAAACTTTGTCGCAGCCCCAAACTTTTAAGAAATGACAGCTTAGGTTTCTCTAAACCACGGTGTCATCTCATCGGAACTACGTGGTGCCCTTTTAAAGTGAATGTGGTTGTCTCTAATGCCTAACCCATAAACTATCGTGGTAATTTGATAAGAGACATCATGGTATGCATCATATCTAATAGGGTGCAGTTATGATGTTCGGACACACCATCACACCATGGTGTTCCTGGCTGTATTAGTTGTGAAACAATTTCCGCAATGTCTTAATTCTGTGCCAAACTCGTAATTCAGATATTCATCTCTATGATCATATCATAGATCTTTTTATCCTCTTGTTACGACGATCTTTCAACTTCTCCCTGAAATTACTTGAACTTTTCAATAATTCAGACTCGTGATTTATCGAGTAAACGTACTCAACATCTACTCAAATCATCTGTGAAGTAAGAACATAACGATATCCACTACATGCCTCAGCACTCATTGGACTGCACACATCAAAATGTATTACTTCCAACAATTTGCTTTCTAGTTCCATTTTACTGAAACCGAGGCTTTCAGTCATCTTGCCCATGTGGTATGATTTGCATGTCTCAAGTGATTCAAAAATCAAGTGAGTCCAAACGATCCATCTGTATAGAGTTTCTTCATGCATATCTACCAACAAACATGGTTCGCATGTCTCAATCCTTTCAAAAACGAGTGAGCCCAAAGATCCATCAACATGGAGCTTCTTCATGCGTTTTGTACCGATATGACTTACGTGGCAGTGCCACAAGTAGGTGGTACTATCATTACTATCTTTTCGCATGAACATGTGTATCACTACGATCGAGATTCAATAAACCATTCATTTTAGGTGTAAGACCATTGAAGGTATTATTCAAATAAACAGAGTAACCATTATTCTCCTTAAATGAATAACCGTATTGCGATAGACATAACCCAATCATGTCTATGCTCAACGCAAACACCAATCTCGATGGTAGAGGGAGCGTGCGATGCTTGATCATATCAACATTGGAAACACTTCCAACACATATCGTCAGCTCACCTTTAGCTAGTCTCCGTTTATTCCGTAGCTGTTATTTCGAGTTACTAACACTTAGCAACCGATCCGGTATCTAATACCCTAGTGCTACTAGGAGTACTAGTAAAGTACACATCAACACAATGTATATCCAATATACTTCTATCGACCTTGCCAGCCTTCTCATCTACCAAGTATCTAGGGTAATTCTGCTCCAGTGGCTGTTCCCCTTATTATAGAAGCACTTAGTCTCGGGTTTGGGTTCAACCTTGGGTTTCTTCATTAGAGCAGCAGCTGAATTGCCGTTTCATGAAGTATCCCTTCTTGCCCTTGCCCTTCTTGAAACTAGTGGTTTCACCAACCATCAACAATTGATGCTCCTTCTTGATTTCTACTTTTGTGGTGTCAAACATCGCGAATATCTCAAGGATCATCATATATGTCCCTGATATATTATAGTTCATCACGAAGCTCTAACAGCTTGATGGTAATGACTTCGGAGAAACATCACTATCTCATTTGGAAGATCAACTCCCACTCGATTCAAATGATTGTTGTACTCACACAATCTGACCACAAGCTCAACAATTGAGCTTTTCTCCCTTAGTTTGCAGGCTAAGAAAAATCGTCGGAGGTCTTATACCTCTTGACGTGGGCACGAGCCTGAAATCCCAATTTCAGTCCTTGGAACATCTCATATGTTCTGCGAAAAAATGTCTTTGGTGCCTCAATTCTAAACCATTTAGCATTACACACTGAACTATCATGTAGTCATCAAAACGTGTATGTCAGATGTTCACAACATCCACAGACAACGTTCGAGGTTCAGCACACTGAGCGGTGCATTAAGGACATAAGCCTTCTATGAAGCAATGAGGACAATCCTCAGTTTACGGACCTAGTCCGCATAATTGCTACTAGCAACTTTCAACTAAATTTTCTCTAGGAACATAACTAAACAGTAGAACTGAAGCGCGAGCTACGACATAATTTGCGAAGATCTTTTGACTATGTTCAGGATAATTAAGTTCATCTTATGAACTCCCACTCAGATAGACATCCCTCTAGTCATCTAAGTGATTACATGATCCGAGTTAACTAGGCCGTGTCCGATCATCACGTGAGACGGACTAGTCAACATCGGTGAACATCTTCATGTTGATCGTATCTTCTATACGACTCATGCTCGACCTTTCGGTCTTCTGTGTTCCGAGGCCATGTCTATACACATGCTAGGCTCGTCAAGTTAACCCTAAGTGTTTTGCATGTGTAAAACTGTCTTACACCCGTTGTATGTGAACGTAAGGATCTATCACACCCGATCATCACGTGGTGCTTCGAAACGACGAACTTTAGCAACGGTGCACAGTTAGGGGAGAACACTTCTTGAAATTGTTGTAAGGGATCATCTTATTTACTACCGTTGTTCTAAGCAAATAAGATGTATAAACATGATAAACATCACATGCAATCAAATAGTGACATGATATGGCCAATATCACTTTGCTCCTTTTGATCTCCATCTTCGGGGCTCCATGATCATCATCATCACCGGCATGACACCATGATCTCCATCATCATGATCTCCATCATCGTGTCTTCATGAAGTTGTCTCGCCAACTATTACTTCTACTTCTACAGCTAACGGTTAGCAATAAAGTGAAGTAATTACATGACGTTTAAGTTGACACGCAGGTCATAAATAAATAAAGACAACTCCTATGGCTCCTGCCGGTTGTCATATTCATCGACATGCAAGTCGTGATTCCTATTACAAGAACATGATCAATCTCATACATCACATATATCATTCATCACATCCTTTGGCCATATCACATCACATAGCATACCCTGCAAAAACAAGTTAGACGTCCTCTAATTGTTGTTTGCATGTTTTACGTGGCTGCTATGGGTTTCTAGCAAGAACGTTTCTTACCTATGCAAAGACCACAACGTGATATGCCAATTGCTATTTACCCTTCATAAGGACCCTTTTCATCGAATCCGGTCCAACTAAAGTGGGAGAGACAGACACCCGCTAGCCACCTTATGCAACTAGTGCATGTCAGTCGGTGGAACCAGTCTCACGTAAGAGTACGTGTAAGGTCGGTCCGGGCCGCTTCATCCCACGATGCCGCCGAATTAAGATAAGACTAGTAACGGCAAGCATATTGAACAAAATCAACGCCCACAACTACTTTGTGTTCTACTCGTGCATAGAAACTACGCATAGACCTAGCTCATGATGCCACTGTTGGGGAACGTAGCATAAATTCAAAATTTTCCTACGTGTCACCAAGATCTATCTATGGAGAGACCAGCAACGAGGGGAAGGAGAGTGCATCTGCGTACCCTTGTAGATCGCTAAGCGGAAGCGTTCAAGTGAACGGGGTTGATGGAGTCGTACTCATCATGATTCAAATCACCGATGATCCTAGTGTCGAACGGACGGCACCTCCGCGTTCAACACACGTACAGCCCGGTGATGTCTCCCATGCCTTGATCCAGCAAGGAGAGAGGGAGAGGTTGAGGAAGACTCCATCCAGCAGCAGCACAATGGCGTGGTGGTGATGGAGGAGCGTGGCAATCCTGTAGGGCTTCGCCAAGCACCGTGAGATATGAGGAGAAAGAGAGGGAGGGCTGCACCAATAGGCAGAGATCAGATCGCGTGTTATGAGCAGCCCCTATGCCTCACTATATATAGGGGAGAGGGAGGAGGGTGCGCCCCCTCTAGGGTTCCCACCCCTAGAGGGGCGGCAGCCCTAGATGGGCCTTGGGGTGGCGGCCAAGGGAGGATTCCCTCCCCCCCAAGGCACCTAGGAGGTGCCTTCCCCTCCTAGGACTCTTCCTTTTAGGGTTTCCCCCACACTAGGCGCATGGGCCCTAGGGGAAAGTGGCGCCCCAGCCCACTTTGGGCTGGATCCCTTCCCACTTCAGCCCATGGGACCCTCCGGGATAGGTGGCCCCACCCGGTGGACCCCCCGGGACCCTTTCGGTGGTCCCGGTACAATACCGATGACCCCGAAACTTGTCCCGATGGCCGAAATAGGACTTCCTATATATAAATCTTTACCTCCGGACCATTCCGGGACTCCTCGTGATGTCCGGGATCTCATCCGGGACTCCGAACAACATTCGGTAACCACATACAAACTTCCTTTATAACCCTAGCGTCATCGAACCTTAAGTGTGTAGACCCTACGGGTTCGGGAGACATGCAGACATGACCGAGACGTTCTCCGGTCAATAACCAACAGCGG
The DNA here is from genome assembly GCF_002162155.2 of Triticum dicoccoides. Classification (NCBI taxonomy): domain Eukaryota; kingdom Viridiplantae; phylum Streptophyta; class Magnoliopsida; order Poales; family Poaceae; genus Triticum; species Triticum dicoccoides. The sequence goes on along the minus strand of NC_041381.1, from coordinate 376,944,117 downwards.
GATCTGGATACCCATGTTGGCTCCCACATGTTCCACGATGATCTCATCGGATGAACCACGATGTCAAGGACTTAATCAATCCCGTATACAATTCCCTTTGTCTATCAGTACGATACTTGCCCGAGATTCGATCGTCGGTATCCCGATACCTTGTTCAATCTCGTTACCAGCAAGTCTCTTTACTCGTTCTGTAACACATCATCCCGTGATCAACTCCTTGATCACATTGTGCACATTATGATGATGTCCTACCGAGTGGGCCCAGAGATACCTCTCCGTTTACACGGAGTGACAAATCCCAGTCTCGATTCGTGCCAACCCAACAGACACTTTCGGAGATACCTGTAGTGCACCTTTATAGTCACCCAGTTACGTTGTGACGTTTGGTACACCCAAAGCATTCCTATGGTATCCAGGAGTTGCACAATCTCATGGTCTAAGGAAATGATACTTGACATTAGAAAAGCTTTAGCATACGAACTACACGATCTTTGTGCTAGGCTTAGGATTGGGTCTTGTCCATCACATCATTCTCCTAATGATGTGATCCCATTATCAATGACATCCAATGTCCATGGTCAGGAAACCGTAACCATCTATTGATCAACGAGCTAGTCAACTAGAGGCTTACTAGGGACATGGTGTTGTCTATGTATCCACACATGTATCTAAGTTTCCTATCAATACAATTATAGCATGGATAATAAATGATTATCATGAACAAGGAAATATAATAATAATCAATTTATTATTGCCTCTAGGGCATATTTCCAACACATACATCTTCAAAACTAGAAATAATGTTGATATCAAGAAAGAGAGGTATAAGGCGGCTGTTGTACCTGAAAGTTGTAGTATTTGACAAACGAGTAACCCACACCACTGCCAATTTTGGCGCAGAAATGACATTGATTCTTGTTGGACCTTGTTGATTAACTACAAGTAATCTCTCAAGTGAAGGTGTGTCCTCAGTGACCATATTGTGGTCCACCTTTTGTGATCTCTCGTTGCAGCACCAGCAACACACATAAATAGTCTGGAGAGTCCTGGAGGTGATGTGGAAGGTACTCGAGCAATTCATTCGCCTGAAGACGAAGGAACTCGAGTGCAGTACAGCCGCGGAGCAGGCGCTCCATTTCATCTTTTGGGATGCGGACGGCGACGAGCTCGAGGTGCTTCAGTCGTGGTAGAAAAAGAGCGGGTGCGTCATTAAGGGGGGTGGCAGTTCCTGAACTTGGTGAGGCGCAGCATGGGCGCGAAGCGGAGCGCAGACGTTGGCAGCGAGTGCATATGCCCATCATTAAAACTGAGCTTCTCGAGCTGATCTATGGCGGGGGATAGGAACCACTCGTCAAGCTTGGCTCGGTCCTTGTCATTGGAACGGAACATGCCTGTGATAAGGCCTCTGATTGGGCCATGGTGACTGCCGAGGATCTGGGAGAATGCATCCAAGCTTTTGCGATAGCCATGGTAGAGCTCATGGGCGTCGAGGAGGTCAACAGGGGTGAGGAGCCATAGAGGGCGCCACCGTCGGGAAAGGGCGGCTGTCCTCGCCCCATATTTGATTGGGGAGAGGGATATGATGACTCTCAACATATCATGAGGGAGGTTGCTGATGAAGACTAGGCCTGCTGAAGTCGCTTGTGGTTCTTTCTCGACCCGCCTCCGCTTGTTGGCAGCCTCGTTCTCCACCTCGTCGGCGGCGACGGAAACCTCTGTCTCCATATTCACGCCGTGCTCCGGTGCACTTTGAGGACTGAGAGCGACGTCGAGGATGCGAGTGGAGAGAGTGGATTGTGTGTGTGGCGAGGATGGGGGTGCAGCCGCTAGGGCGCGCCATTAATACAGACTAGTGGGAGCGAGGTGGGTGGCGGTCAAAGGCTGTCTCGATTCCCGGTGAGCCTGCGCGGAAGACTTTTGGCATTCCTATACCATCATTTCACGGAGCGAGGCGGACGCGCCATTAATATGGAGGAGTGGGAGCAAGGTGGGCGGCGGTCAAAGGGCCGGCTCGCCTCCTGGTGAGGCTACACGGCGGACTGCTGGCACGCCTACCGTCATTTCACACAGCTACTAGCACGCCCCGTACGGTGAGTGCGTAGCGAACACGTGCAAGAATTAGATAGTGGTAGTGATTTTAGTTGCAAAAATTAGATAGTGGTAAGTGATTTTTAGTTGCATATTTTGACAAATCGTAGTGTCTCTTTGCTTAGCGCCGAAGTTTGGCTTAATTTGCATACTGTATTCAATCTGAACCGTTTGCATTGAAGAGATGCACAAATCCTGCATTGACCAGCTCGCACGCTCCCCGGTGAGCCTCTCGGTCAGCCTGCGCACCGGACTGCGCTCGCAAGCCTCCCGTTCAGTCAAGCAGCTGTTCGCATGGCACCTCCTATAGCCATTAAAACCAAGACACATGTCATCACATGACTAGTTAACAGAACGCACACGATTTGAATTATACAAACGTTTGAGATATTAAAGTGGCAGCTATTTGTTTCAAAATGCTTTGTTGGCTGTTATTCGAGTGCGCCTTCTCTCAAAATGGACACCAAAAACACCACAGCATGTCGGGTGCCATTGCATGATAGCATGCCAAGTTTCATGAATTTCAGACAAGTTTTGGATTTACTAGAATTTAAAAACAAAGTATCTCAATGTTTTGCCGGCAATCAACGATGCCCTGATGTTTGAAATTCATTCCCATTTCTTGCATGGGACCTAAGTATGCACCCAAGGACAAAGATTTGATTTTTCAACCAATTTATATGCACTTGAGCATGTGCATGTAGTTCAAATTTGAATTACGCACATAAATGCATCGAAAACTCAATTAATGCATAAAAATGTCCAAACGAACCCCAAAAAATCCCAAAAATTGACACAACACTCCCGTTGTTCTCTGTTGAGACTAGAATTTTTTTGGAAGCAATAAGAGGCAGCTTGTTGTGAGAAGCCCTGGTTTGTGAGAAGCTTATACCCAAACCTGCCCCAAATGGGAAAAAATTACCACGACATCTTGATGCCGCTCCATGATAGCATACCAAGTTTCATGAATTTCAGACGAGTTTTGGATTTACTATAATTTAAAAACAAGGAATCTCAATGTCTGCGGCCGAGTGATGATGGCAGGGTGTTTGACATTCATTCCCATTTCCTGCATGGGACCTAAGCATGCAACCAAGGACACATATTTAAATTTTCAACCAATTTATATGCATTAGAGCACGTGCCTGCAGTTCAAATTTGAATTATGCACATGAACGCATAGAAAACTCAGTTAGGGCATAAAAATGTCCAAACAAACCCCGAAAATCCCAAAAATTGACACAACACTCATGTTGTTCTATGTTGACAATAGAAATTTTTTTGAAAGCAATAAGAGGCAGCGGATATCATTTCGTCTCCAAAGGTGGGACGTTCCCTACCGAAATCATCAGGCTTGTTGTGAGAAGCTCTAGTTTGAGAGAAGCATATCCCCAAACCTGCCCCAAATGGGGCAAAAAATTTACCACGTCATGTTGATGCCGCTCCATGATAGCATGCCAAGTTTCATAAATTTCAGACAAGTTTTGCATTTACTAGAATTCAAAAACTAGGTATTTGAATGTTTGCGGCCGGGTGATGGTGGCATGGTGTTTGAAATTCATTCCCATTTCTTGCATGGGACCTAATTAAGCATGCAACCAAGGACACAAATTAGAATTTTCAACCAATTTATATGCATTAGAGCATGTGCATGTAGTTCACATTTGAATTATGCACATGAATGCATAGAGACTCGGTTAATGTATAAAAATGTCCAAGTGAACCCCCAAAAATCCCAAAAAATAACACAACACTCCTGTTGTTCTATGTTAACAATAGGAAAAAAATTGAAATCGAGAAGAGGCAATGGATATCGTTTCGTCCAGAAAGGTGAAACATTCCCTACCGAAACCATCGGGCTTGTTGTAAGAAGCTCTAGTTTATGAGAAGCATTTCCCCAAACCTGCCCCAAATGGGACAAAAAATTACCACGACATGTTGATGCCGCTCCATGATAGCATGCCAAGTTTCATGAATTTAAGACGAGCTTTGAATTTACTAGAATTTAAAAACCAGGTATCTCAATGTTTGCGGCCGAGTGACGGTGGCAGAGAATTTGACATTCGTTCCCATTTCTTGCATGGGACCTAATAAACATGAAACCAAGGACACATAATTGAATTTTCAACTAATTTATATGCATTAGAGCATGTGCATGTAGTTCAAATTTGAATTATGCACATGAATGCATAGAAAACTCAGTTAATGTATAAAAATGTCCAAGCGAACCCCGAAAAATCCCAAAAATTGACACAACACTCCTGTTGTTCTATGTTGACACTAGGAAAAAAATTGAAATCGAGAAGAGGCAATGGACATCGTTTCGTCTAGAAATGTGAAACGTTCCCTACCAAAACCATTAGGCTGGTTGTGAGAAGCTCTGGTTTGTGAGAAGCATAACCCCAAACCTGCCCCAAATGGGACAAAAAAATTACCACGACATGTTGATGCCGCTCCATCACAGCATGCCAAGTTTCATGAATTTCATACGAGCTTTGGATTTACTAGAATTTAAAAACCAGGTATCTCAATGTTTGCAGCCAAGTGACGATGGCAGGGTGTTTGACATTCGTTCCTATTTCTTGCATGGGACCTAATAAGCATGCAACCAAGGACACATATTTGAATTTTCAACTAATTTATATGCATTAGAGCGTGTGCATGTAGTTCAAATTTTAATTATGCACATGAATGCATAGAAAACTCAGTTAATGTATAAAAATCTCCAAGCGAACACCGAAAAATCCGAAAAATTGACACAACACTCATGTTGTTCTATGTTGGCGCTAGGAAAAAAAATTGAAATCGAGAAGATGCAACAGATATCGTTTCGTACAGAAAGGTGAAACATTCCCTACTGAAACCATCATGGTTGTTGTGAGAGAAGCTCTGGTTTGCGAGAAGCTTATACCACAACCTGGCCCAAATGGGACAAATTTTTTTACCCCGGCATCTTGATGCCGTTCCACAATAGCATGCCAAGGTTCATGAATTTCGGACGAGTTTTGTATTTACTCGTGTTGTTCTATGTTGACACTAGAAATTTTTTGAAAGCAATAAGAGGCAGCGGATATTGTTTCGTCTCCAAAGGTGGGACGTTCCCTACCGAAATCATCAGGCTTGTTGTGAGTAGCTCTGGTTTGTGAGAAGCATATCCCCAAACCTGCCCCAAATGGGGCAAAAAAATTACCACGTCATGTTGATGCCGCTCCATGATAGCATGCCAAGTTTCATAAATTTCAGACGAGTTTTGCATTTACTAGAATTCAAAAACTAGGTATCTGATTGTTTGCGGCCGGGTGACGGTGGCAGGGTGTTTGAAATCCGTTCCCATTTCTTGCATGGGACCTAATTAAGCATGCAACCAAGGACACAAATTTGAATTTTCAACCAATTTATATGCATTAGAGCATGTGCATGTAGTTCACATTTGAATTATGCACATGAATGCATAGAGACTCGGTTAATGTATAAAAATGTCCAAGCGAACCCCCAAAAATCCCAAAAAATGACACAAAACACTCCTGTTGTTCTATGTTGACAATAGGAAATAAATTGAAATCGACAAGAGGCAATGCATAATGTTTCGTCCAGAAAGGTGAAACGTTCCCTACCGAAACCATCGGGCTTGTTGTAAGAAGCTCTAGTTTATGAGAAGCATTTCCCCAAACCAGCCCCAAATGGGACAAAAAATTACCACGACATGTTGACGCCGCTCCATGACAGCATGCCAAGTTTCATGAATTTCAGACGAGCTTTGAATTTACTAGAATTTAAAAACTAGCTATCTCAATATTTGCGGCCGAGTGACGGTGGCAGAGAATTTGACATTCGTTCCCATTTCTTGCATGGCACCTAATAAACATGAAACCAAGGACACATAATTGAATTTTCAACTAATTTATGTGCATTAGAGCATGTGCATGTAGTTCAAATTTGAATTATGCACATGAATGCATAGAAAACTCAGTTAATGTATAACAATTTCCAAGCGAACCCCGAAAAATCCCAAAAATTGACACAACACTCATGTTGTTCTATGTTGACACTAGGAAAAAAATTGAAATCGAGAAGAGGCAATGGATATCGTTTCGTCTAGAAATATGAAACATTCCCTACCAAAACCATTAGGCTTGTTGTGAGAAGCTCTGGTTTGTGAGAAGCATATCCCCAAACCTGCCCCAATGGGACAAAAAAATTACCACGACATGTTGATGCCGCTCCATCACAGCAAGCCAAGTTTCATGAATTTCATACGAGCTTTGGATTTACTAGAATTTAAAAACCAGGTATCTCAATGTTTGCAGCCAAGTGACGGTGGCAGGGTGTTTGCCATTCATTCCCATTTCTTGCATGGGACCTAATAAGCATGCAACCAAGGACACATATTTGAATTTTCAACTAATTTATATGCATTAGAGCGTGTGCATGTAGTTCAAATTTGAATTATGCACATGAATGCATAGAAAACTCAGTTAATGTATAAAAATGTCCAAGCGAACCCCGAAAAATCCAAAAAATTGACACAACACTCATGTTGTTCTATGTTGGCGCTAGGAAAAAAATTGAAATCGAGAAGATGCAACGGATATTGTTTCGTCCAGAAAGTGAAACGTTCCCTACCGAAACCATCATGGTTGTTGTGAGAGAAGCTCTGGTTTGCGAGAAGCTTATACCATAACCTGGCCCAAATGGGGCAATTTTTTTTACCCCGGCATCTTGATGTTGTTCCATGATAGCATGCCAAGGTTCGTGAATTTCAGACGAGTTTTGTATTTACTATAATTACAAAAGCAAGCACCTCAACATTTGCTAGAGAGCCACAGTGCCTCCCCTCCGTTGCCGCCATAGCGAGCTCATCACCAAGCTAGGGTATGAGCTCAACACTTTGTGCATTCTTTTAACTCTGATTCTTAGCACAAAGGCAATGCCATGTTTCTTTCCAAGTATGAGATCGATCTATCCACACAAAACATCCTTTAGATTAGTTTTGATTTAACAATTTAGGGTTAAGTTTCTGCCGGACTCATCTCGGACCGACCGAATTGTAGAAATCGGTCTCACAGATTTGGCTTAGGCCATTGCACATGTGATTTTTGGTCTGGCCGAAAATTGCAAATCGATGTGACCGAGATTAGGACTTTGTGAAACCCTAGCAAACTCGGAGTCACCGAACTGTCCCTCAGTCTGACTGATTCCACTAGTTTAGACTCCAAAGTTGCTTCGGTGTCACCGAGTTTTACAAATCGGTAGCTCCAAAATGCTTCCTGTAGAAAACTAAAACTAAGTTTTTGACTCATTCTTTTTGCAAAAACTCTACACTTTGTGATGCTCATCTACTCTATCTCATCTACAAGTATTCACAGGGTCAGCTCTTAGTTTGCAGTGTAGTATGTCTGATCAAAGTGATAGTCAGAACAAGTCAGAGGAGCAGATGGACTTGATTGAGGGCACTAGTGCCTCTGGCAGCTATGATGAAGGTAGCAGGAGCACACCAAGCAACCTGCCTAAGGCTCAGACTAGGCATAGGAAGAAGAAAACTTTAGATTCTGAGGATGAGGACTTTGAGATTGAAGAAGTCATCTTAAAGAAGAAGGTGCTAAAGAAGGAATATGCTGATGCTGCTTCTACCAAGCCAGGTCAGCACAAGAAAACACCTGCCAGGAGAGTGTCAATGTCTAAGGCCAGGGGACCAACTCAAGAGACTATGGTATTTACACTTGAGCCAAGAAAAGGTGAAGAGAGCAAGAAAATGGTCAGGAAAACTACTGCTAGAGTGCTTGGAAATCCATCTATGAGGAGAGATTCTGCTAGTGAGGAGGAAGAGGAAGAAGAGGATGTTGCACCAGCACCTCCTGCTAAGTCACAAAAGCTGATGAGGGGTGCCATCAAGTCTGGGGCTGCTCATTCAAAGCCCAAGATAGCCCCCAAAGCTCCAGCTCAAGCCTCCAAGACAGCACCTAAGAGAAGCACCAGGAACATCCCTACTGTACAGAAGAACAAGGCCCAGTGCCTGAAGTTGAGGAGGAAGATGATGAAGCCCAAGTACTGAGGAAACTCAAGCCAAAAATTCTAGACCATGATGACAATCATCCAGTGGCTGAGAATATGAAAGAAAGGAAAGATGCAGGTCTCAGATTGTGGAGACAAGTTGATCCATATGCAGTGAGGAGAAGGGCAGTTTTGGACTATAGATTCGACACCAAAGAACAGCAAGATTTCTATGAGACAGTGCTGATTGACAAGAAGCCCATTGTCAGTGATATGAAGTGGGTTGATTGGGAGTATATTGATGAGAATGAAGACCATTTTCGAGGAGTGCATGAGAGCTTCAAGATCAATGGTGTTGACAAGTTTGTTGGTTAAAAGTTGACCAAATGGAATGATGAGCTCATTGTGCAATTTTACTCTAGAGCTCATTTCTATCCAGATGGAAAGATTGTGTGGATGACTGAAGGTACAAGGTACCAGTCTACTATTGATGAGTGGGCAAAGCTCATAATATCCCCCAAGGAGCATGAGAAATACATTGATGTCTATGCCGAGAAGAAGAAAGACCACAACTCCATGGCAAATATGTACAAGGAAATACCTGACAAAGCTTTGGAGACTCACAAGCTAGGCTCAGTGTATTACGTGATGTGTGGATTGGCCACTATGAACACTATATTGAGGCACACCTTGTTGCCCAAATCAGGAGATCACAGGATGATCAGAAGCCATTCCATCAATTTGCTTCAGATGTTTGATTTGCCACAAAAATTTGAAGTCATGAGTTTGATTGTAGAGACAACCAAGAGAAAAGTTCGTGACCAGAAGAGGTCATGTGGGTATGCTCCACACATACAGATGTTGATCAACTCCAAGATGCCCAAGGGAGTGTACTTGTTGGGCAAAGAGCATTTGCCCTTGAAGCCTGAATTTGAGGACAACATTGTTGTCATGACTACTGAAGATCCAACATCCCTAGAGGCTCAAGAAAAGAGACAGAAAGCTAAAGCTAAGAAAGCAACAAAGATGCCAAGTGTTGAAGAAGCTTCAGAAGTGTTCATCAAGTCAAAGCAAGACCAGCTTGGATATCTTATTCAAGCAACCTTGAGAATTGAGAAAGGACTGGCCACCCTGACTCAGAACCAGGAGAGCTTGGAGAGGATCATTGAAACGAAATTCTATGATCTTGACTTGAAGGTGACTAAAATTTAGACAGCAGTTGAAGAGCTCCAGGAAGAAGCAGAAGAGAGGAAGGGAAAAGCAACTACACAAGTGTTTCATAGAGTACCTAGGGCATAGAGATCTGCAGTAGTGCCAGTGCCAGACACAAGAGCCACAACTTCAGCACCTGCAGCCACAGCTCCAGTTGCCACTCCAGTGGAAACTCCACCAGCTCCATCAACTTCCACTGATGCTTTCGTCCTTGGAGTCCTCTCAACACCTCCTCCTGAAGATCAAGCCTAGAGAGTCACATAGCACTATGCATTTTCAAGATTTTTGGTAACTTGTTGCCAAAGGGCGATAAAGTGTATAGATCATAGGCTTCGAAGAGAGAGAGAGCTTTGCTTCTTTTGCTACTTATTTTCTTTGCTTGCTTGGTTGAGATACTTTATTGTTATGTGTGTGCGATACTCTGTATGGTCATGTGTTTGATCATATCATGCTTAATGCTTGTGCTTGGATGATGATATTATCTATCTCTCTGTATGATCATTCACTTTGCCTTGGTGATGAGTGCTTGTTCCTATGTTTCTATCATTTTGAGCACTCCACCAAGATGTATGTGACATGGAAGAGTAACCCATGATCCTATTTAATTGTGCATTTGCATTCAAAAGCAAATTTTAAATAATGCGCAAATTTAGGGGGAGCTCTTGCTTATCACATACTTCTCAAAGTGATGATGTATTTCACTTTTATTATCATTTGTCGAAGCTTTGATCTATATGTTGTCATCAATTACCAAAAAGGGGGAGATTGAAAGTGCAACTAATCCCTGGGTGGTTTTGGTAATTCGTAACAACATATAGCTCATTGAACTAATGCTCTTTCAAGATGATCATTTCAGAAAGTTCAATGACTGGCATGGCATGGACTAGAGATGTGGACCCCTCAAAATGCTAAGGACACATATTGGCAACAAGCTCAAGACTCTACCTTTTTTCATTTAAGTGATCCAAGATCACATTGAGTCAATAGGAAAGCCAATACTATTAAAAGGGGATGAGGTGTTGCTTAATGGCTTACTTGCTCAAAATGCTTAGTGATATGCTCCAAAACCCTCAACCACTTTCTCATTTCCACATATGTCCTAAACCTAAAAGTCAAATTTGGCCCGACCGATTTGATCTATCCGGCGCCACCGATTTTCATTTGGCATAGCCACTGCCACAAACCCTGGTCACTTTGGTTTCACCGATAGGGATCTTGATCTCATCGAGATGGGACTGCAAAGTCACTATTTCCTTTTCGTAACATTTCGGTCCCACCAAAATGAGCGAATCGGTCCCACCGAGTCTGCAATGCAAACTCCCTGTTTCCTTTTCGTAACACTTTGGTCTTACCAAAGTGAGTGAATTGGTCCCACCGAGTTTGCCTGACCAACTCTCTATGTGCCTATTGCTGAAATCGGTCCCACCAAGTTCATGTGATCGGTCACACCGAGATTATGTTATGCCCTAACCCTAGCATATCGGTCCCACTGAGTTGACTGTGTTGGTCCCACCAAAAATCCTAACATTCATATTTTGACCTGAATCGGTCTGACCGAGTTTTACCATTCGGTCTCACCGAGTTTGGGAATCTGTGTGTAATGGTTAGATTTTTTGTGGAGGCTATATATACCCCTCCACCCATTCTTCATTCATTACGAGAGCCATCAGAACGTGCCTACACTTCCAACATTCATTTTCTGAGAGAGAACCACCTACTCATGTGTTGAGACCAAGATATCCCATTCCAACCACAAGAATCTTGATCTCTAGCCTTCCCCAAGTTGCTTTCCACTCAAATCATCTTTCCACAATCTATGAGAGAGAGTTGAGTGTTAGGGAGACTCATTTGAATCACAAGAGCAATGACTTCATCATCAACACACCATCTATTACCTTTTGGAGAGTGGTGTCTCCTAGATTGGTTAGGTGTCACTTGGGAGCCTCCGTAAAGATTGTGGAGTTGAACCAAGGAGTTTGTAAGGGCAAGGAGATCGCCTATTTTGTGAAGATCTACCCTAGTGAGGCAAGTCCTTCGTGGGTGATGGCCATGGTGGGATAGACAAGGTTGCTTCTTCATGGACCTTTAGTGGGTGGAGCCCTCCGTGGACTCACGCAACCATTACCCTTCGTCGTCTGAAGTCTCCATCAACGTGGATGTACGATAGCACCACCTATCGGAACCACACCAAAAATCTCTGTGTCAACATTGTGTTTGCTCCCTCCAAACTCCTCCCATTTACTTTCTTGCAAGTTACATGCTTTACTTTCCTCTGCTCATATAATGTTTGCACGCTTGCCTGAATTGTATTAAGATTGCTTGACTTGTGCTAAGTTGCTAAAATCTGCCAAGAATTAAAATTCGGAAAAGGTTAAGTTTTTATTTGGTCAAGTAATCTAATCAACCCCTCCCCCCTCTAGAAATACTTTCGATCCTAAAGCATCACGTCTGTGTCAAGTAGGCCGAAATGATTCTGCATCTACTACTATTACTCGACACATCGACCGCTATCTAGCATGCATCTAGAGTGTTAAGTTCATAAAGAACGGAGTAACGCATTAATTAAGATGACATGATGTAGAGGAATTAACTCAAGCAATATGATGAAAACCCCGTCTTTTTATCCTTGATGGCAACAATAAAATACATGCCTTGCTGCCCCTACTGTCACTGGGAAAGGTCACCGCAAGATTGAACACAAAGCTAAGCACTTCTCCCATTGCAAGAAAAACCAATCTAGTAGGCCAAACTAAACCGATATTTCGAAGAGACTTGCAAAGATATCAAATCATGCATATAAGAATCAGAGAAGACTCAAATAATATTCATAGATAATCTGATCATAAATCCACAGTTCATCGGATCTCAGCAAACACACTACAAAAGAGTATTACATCGAATAGATCTCCAAGAACATCGAGGATAACATGGTATTGAGAATCAAAGAGAGAAAAGAAGCCATCTAGCTACTAGCTATGGACCCGTAGGTCTGAGGTAAACTACCCACGCTTCATCGGAAGGGTAATGGTGTTGATGTAGAAGCTCTTCGTGATCGAATCCCCCTCCGACAGGACGCCAGAAAAGGCCCCTAGATGGGATCTTGCTACGTCTTGAGCTAGCGTTGGTTTTCCCCGAAGAGGAGAGGGTGATGCAGCAAAGTGTAGCGTAAGTATTTCCCTCAGTTTTGAGAACCAAGGTATCAATCCAGTAGGAGGCTCCTCAAAAGTCCCATGCACCTACACAAACAAACTGAGAACTCACAACCAACGCAATAAAGGGGTTGCCAATCCCTTCACGGCCACTTGCGAAAGTGAGATCTGATAGAGATAGTATGATAAGATAAATATATTTTGGTATTTTACGATATAGATGCAAGAAAGTAAAGATGCAAATAAAAGTAGATTGAAAGCAAATATGATAAGAGATAGACCCGGGGGCCATAGGTTTCACTAGAGGCTTCTCTCGAGAGCATAAGTATTACGGTGGGTGAACAAATTACTGTCAAGCAATTGATAGAAAAGCGAATAATTATGACGTTATCTAGGCATGATCATGTATATAGGCATCACGTCAATAACAAGTAGACCGACTCCTGCCTGCATCTACTACTATTACTCCACACATCGACCGCTATCCAACATGCATCTAGAGTATTAAGTTCATAAGAATGGAGTAACGCATTAAGCAATATGACATGATGTAGAGGGATAAACTCATGAAATATAATATAAACCCCATCTTGTTATCCTCGATGGGAACAATACAATACGTGTCTTGCAACCCTTTCTGTCACTGGGTAAGAACACCGCAAGATTGAACCCAAAGCTAAGCACTTCTCCCATGGCAAGAAAGATCAATCTAGTAGGCCAAACCAAACCGATAATTCGAAGAGACTTGCAAAGATAACTCAATCATACATAAAAGAATTCAGAGAAGATTCAGTTAATATCCATAGATAAATCAGATCATAAACCCACAATTCATCGGATCTCGACAAACACACCGCAAAATGAGATTACATCGAATAGATCTCCACAAGAGAGGGGGAGAACATTGTATTGAGATCCAAAAAGAGAGAAGAAGCCATCTAGCTCATAACTATGGACCCGTAGGTCTGTGGTAAACTACTCACAACTCATAGGAGGGGCAAAGATGTTGATGTAGAGGCCCTCCGTGGTCGATTCCCCCTCCGGCAGAGTGCCGGCGAAGGCTCCAAGATGGGATCTCGCGGATACAGAAGGTTACGGTGGTGGAAATTGTGTTTCGTGGTTCCCCTGGATGTTTTCGTGGTCTGTGGATATATATAGGAGGAAGAAGTACGTCGGTGGACGCCCGAGGGGCCCACGAGACAAGGGGGCGCGCCCTACAAGGGGGGGACCTCCTATCTCGTGGGGCCCTTGGAGCTTTCTTGACTTGCACTCCAGGCTCTCCGGACCAGATTTGTTCCAAAAATAACGCTCCTGAAGGTTTCATTCCGTTTGGACTCCGTTTGATATTCCTTTTCTTTGAAATACTGAAATAGGCAAAAAAACAGCAATATGGGTTGGGCCTCCGGTTAGTAGGTTAGTCCCAAAAATGATATAAATGTGTAGAATAAAGCCCATAAACATCCAAAACAGGTGATATAATAGCATGGAACAATCAAAAATTATAGATACGTTGGAGACGTATCAGGCATCCCCAAGCTTAATTCCTGCTCGTCCTCGAGTAGGTAAATGATAAAAAGAGATTTTTTTTGATGTGGAATGCTACCTAGCATAATTCATAATGTAATTTTCTTTCATTGTGGCATGAATGTTCAGATCCAAATAATACAAAATAAAAGTTCATATCGACATAAGAAACAGTAATACTTCAAGCATACTAAGCAAGTAATCATGTCTTCTCAAAATAGCATGGCCAAAAGAAAGTTATCCCTACAAAATCATATAGTCTGGCTATGCTTCATCTTCATCACACAAAGATTTAATCATGCACAACCCCGATGACGAGCCAAGCAATTGTTTCATACCTTAATAATCTCAAACTCTTTCAACTTTCACGCAATACATGAGCGTGAGCCATGGACATAGCACTATATGTGGAATAGAATGGTGGTTGTGGAGAAGACAAAAAAGGAGAAGATAGTCTCACATCAACTAGGCGTATCAACGGCTATGGAGATGCCCATTAATATATATCAATGTGAGTGAGTAGAGATTGCCATGCAACGGATGCACTAGAGCTATAAATATATGAAAGCTCAACAAAAGAAAACTAGTGGGTGTGCATCCAACTTGCTTGCTCACGAAGACCTAGGGCATTTTGAGGAAGCCCGTCATTGGAATATACAAGCCAAGTTCTATAATGAAAAATTCCCACTAGTATATGAAAGTGACAACATATAAGACTTTCTATCATGAAGATCATGGTGCTATTTTGAAGCACAAGTGTGGAAAAAGAGATAGTAGCATTGTCCCTTCTCTCTTTTTCTCTCATTCTTTTTTTTCTTTTTCTTTTTGGCCTTCTCTTTTTTTCTTTTTTTTCTTTTTGGCCTTTCTCTTTTTTTTTGTGAAGTCCGAAGTCTCATCCCGACTTGTGGGGGAATCATAGTCTTCATCATCCTTTCCTCACTGGGACAATGCTCTAACAATGAAGATCATCACACTTTTATGGATTTACAACTCAAAGCTAGAACAAGATATGACTCTACGTGAATGCCTCCGGCGGTATACCGGGATATGCAATGAATCAAGAGCAACATGTATGAAGATTATGATGGTGGCTTTGCCACAAATACGATGTCAACTACATGATCATGCAAAGAGCAATATGACAATGATGAAACGTGTCATAATAAATGGAACGGTGGAAAGTTGCATGGCAATATATCTCGGAATGGCTATGGAAATGCCATAATAGGTAGGTATGGTGGCTGTTTTGAGGAAGGTATATGGTGGGTGTATGGTACTGGCGAAAATTTGCATGGTGCAAGAGAGGCTAGCAATAATGGAGGGGCGAAAGGGTGCGTATAATCCATGGACTCAACATTAGTCAAAAGAACTCATATACTTGTTGTAAAAATTTAGAAGTCATCAAAAACCAAAGCACTACGTGCATGCTCCTAGGGGGATAGATTGGTAGAAAAAGACCATCGCTCGTCCCCGACTGCCACTCATAAGGAAGACATTCAATAAATGAAATTGTGCTCCAACTTCATCACAAAGCGGTTCACCATACGTGCATGCTACGGGAATCACAAACTTCAACACAAGCATTCTTTAAATCCATAATTCCCAACTAGCATGACTTTAATATTACTACCTCCATATCTCAAAACAATTATCAAGCATCAAATTGATCATAGCATCCAATTCACTTTCTATGATAGTTTTTATTATACCCAACTTGGATGCTCATCATTCTAGGACCAAATTAAAACTATAGCAAATACCATGCTGTTCTAAGAGACTCTCAAAATAATATAAGTGAAGCATGAGAGACTAGCAATTTCTATAAAATTAATCCACCACCATGCTCTAAAAGATATAAGTGAAGTACTAGAACAAAAACTATCAAGCTCAAAAGATATAAGTGAAGCACATATAGTATTCTAGCAAATTATAATCAAATAGCCTTCTCCCAAAAGGTGTGTTACAGCAAGGATGATTGTGGTAAACTAACAAGCAAAGACCAATATAATACACGACGCTCCAAGCAAAACACATATCATGTGGCGAATAAAAATATAGCTCCAAGTAAAGTTACCAATGAACGAAGACGAAAGAGGGGATGCCTTCCCGGGGCATCCCCAAGCTTAGGATTTTGGCTATTCTTGATTATCTTGGGGTGCCTTGGGCATCCCCAAGCTTAGGATCTTGCCACTCTTTATTCCATAGTCCATAAAATCTTTACCCAAAACTTGAAAACTTCACAACACAAAACTCAACAGGAAATTTTATAAGCTCTGTTAGTGAAATAAAATAAAACCACCACATAAGGTACTGTAATGAACTCATTCTTTATTTATTTGGTTGTTAAACCTACTGTATTCCAACTTACTTATGGTTTATAAACTAATTTATTAGCCATAGATGCATTGAAATAAGCAAACAACACACGAAAAACAGAATCTGTCAAAAACAGAACAGTCTGTAGCAATCTGTAACTAACGCAAACTTCTGGAACTCTAAAAATCCTACCAAAATAGGACGTACTGGAAAATTTGTTTATTGATCAGAATAAAAAATAATCAATGCAAAATCTCTTTTCTCTGATTTATTGAATTTTTTCTCCTGAGCGCAAAGTTTCTGTTTTTCAGCAGAATCAAATCAACCATCATCATAGTTTATCCTATAGGTTCTACTTGGCACAAACACTAAACAAAAGATAAAAACACATCTAAACAAAAAGTAGAAACAAAATTTAACACTAAACAGGAACAAAAACAAAGAACATAAAGAAAATTGGGTTGCCTCCCAACTAGCGCTATCGTTTAACGCCCCTAGATAGGCATAAAAGCGAAGATAGATCTAACAAGTGCCATAATAATAAGATAGATCTTGAAAACTCATCTCATATTCTCTACGTTCGGCAGCAAGTTTTCTTTGAGGCAAGCAAAAGTAATCAAAAGGGCTAAATTTGGTGGGACAAAGGTCCCCAAGATCAATCACAGGAGGAACGGGTTCCTCCTTCGGCCCTTCATAATGCACAACTATTTCATCACTAAAAGCATTCTTTTGGCAAAATCTTGTGAGCCTATACTCAAGAGAGTATCCTAGATCATTGTTTTGAAGAGAAAAATCATTATTAAGTTTGTTAATGCAATCAATCATCACTAAAAGCGACATAGTCAGAAGATTGAAAATGTCTAAATTCCTCTTGATCATAGAGGATCGCTTCTATGGGAGGACGACCGACGTCCACCCTATAGTGTGCAAAGATTTCTTTGGCCTCTCTTATGATAAATCTAAACTCATGAGCCAAAAAGATAGTAACAACGCGCTTAACAGAAGAATGCTCAATATTAGAAAATTCTAGGAAAATTCTTTGTATGCAAGGATGCATATGCATAAATTGTCTTTCAAGTTCAACTACAAGCATAGCGATAGCATCTGCAAGACTACTAGTTCTATGAAGAATAGAACAACCCATGGAAGGTAAAGCACCGGCACAAGTAAAGAAATCTTGAATAACACCCTTGACAATAATGTTACCACTGCCAATTCGAAACTTTTTAGTATGCAAGATAGGGGGTTCATCGGCCGGAGCCTCGGGATTTTCCATGTTATCATTATTGTCCATATCGACGATAATCTCCCCAGTTTCAGACATAGCGGCAAACAAAAAGCAAGGCGGAAGAAAGCGAGTGAAAAGAGAGGAGGAGATTGGGAAAGAGAGGGCGAATAAAACGGCAAGGGTGAAGTTGGGGGAGAGGAAAATGAGAGGCAAATGGCAAATAATGTAAATGCGAGGGAGATGAGTTTGTGATGGGTACTTGGTATGTCTTGACTTGAGCGAAGACCTCCCCGGCAACGGCGCCAGAAATCCTTCTTGCTACGTCTTGAGCTAGCGTTGGTTTTCCCCGAAGAGGAGAGGGTGATGCAGCAAAGTGTAGCGTAAGTATTTCCCTCAGTTTTGAGAACCAAGGTATCAATCCAGTAGGAGGATCCTCAAAAGTCCCACGCACCTACACAAACAAACTGAGAACTCGCAACCAACGCAATAAAGGGGTTGTCAATCCCTTCACGGCCACTTGCGAAAGTGAGATCTGATAGAGATAGTATGATAAGATAAATATATTTTTGGTATTTTATGATATAGATGCAAGAAAGTAAAGATGCAAATAAAAGTAGATTGAAAGCAAATATGATAAGAGATAGACCCGGGGGCCATAGGTTTCACTAGAGGCTTCTCTCGAGAGCATAAGTATTACGGTGGGTGAACAAATTACTGTCAAGCAATTGATAGAAAAGCGAATAATTATGATGTTATCTAGGCATGATCATGTATATAGGCATCACGTCCATAACAAGTAGACCGACTCCTGCCTGCATCTACTACTATTACTCCACACATCGACCGCTATCCAGCATGCATCTAGAGTATTAAGCTCATAAGAACGGAGTAACGCATTAAGCAAGATGACATGATGTAGAGGGATAAACTCATGCAATATGATATAAACCCCATCTTGTTATCCTCGATGGCAACAATACAATACGTGTCTTGCAACCCTTTCTGTCACTGGGTAAGAACACCGCAAGATTGAACCCAAAGCTAAGCATTTCTCCCATGGCAAGAAAGATCAATCTAGTAGGCCAAACCAAACCGATAATTCGAAGAGACTTGCAAAGATAACTCAATCATACATAAAAGAATTCAGAGAAGATTCAATTAATATCCATAGATAAATCTGATCTTAAACCCACAATTCATCGGATCTCGACAAACACACCGCAAAAAGAGATTACATCGAATAGATCTCCACAAGAGAGGGGGAGAACATTGTATTGAGATCCAAAAAGAGAGAAGAAGCCATCTAGCTAATAACTATGGACTCGTAGGTCTGTGGTAAACTACTCACAACTCATAGGAGGGGCAAAGATGTTGATGTAGAGGCCCTCCATGGTCGATTCCCCCTCTGACAGAGTGCCGGCGAAGGCTCCAAGATGGGATCTCGCGGATACAGAAGGTTACGGTGGTGGAAATTGTGTTTCGTGGTGCCCCTGGATGTTTTCGGGGTCGTGGATATATATAGGAGGAAGAAGTACATCGGTGGACGCCCGAGGGGCCCACGAGACAGGGGGCACGCCGTACAGGGGGGGCGCCCTCCTATCTCGTGGGGCCCTCGGAGCTTTCTTGACTTGCACTCCAGGCTCTCCCGACCAGATTTGTTCCAAAAATAACGCTCCCGAAGGTTTCATTCCGTTTGGACTCCGTTTGATATTCCTTTTCTTCGAAATACTGAAATAGGCAAAAAAACAGCAATATGGGCTGGGCCTCCGGTTAGTAGGTTAGTCCCAAAAATGATATAAATGTGTAGAATAAAGCCCATAAACATCCAAAACAGGTAATACAATAGCATGGAACAATAAAAAATTATAGATACGTTGGAGACGTATCAGATCTCATGGGTACAGAAGGTTGCAGCGGTGGAAAAGTGTTTTCGTGGCTCCCCTTGATGTTTTCAGGGTATAAGAGAATATATATATAGGCGAAGGAACTAGGTCAAGGGATCTCCGAGGGGCCCACGAGGCAGGGGGCGCGCCCTACCCCCTGGGTGCGCCATCCACCCTTGTGGACGCTTCGTTGAGTCTCCGACTTCATCTCCAAGTCTCCTGGTTTGCTTCTTGTCCAAGAAAGATCATCGCGGAAGTTTCATCCCATCTGGACTCCGTTTGGTATTCCTTTTCTACGAAAATCTAAAACAGGCAAAAAACAAAAACTGGCATTGGGCCCTCGGTTAATAGGTTAGTCCCAAAAATAATATAAAATAGCATATAAATGCATATTAAACATCCAAAACAGATAATATAATAGCATGGAACAAACAAAAATTATAGATACGTTGGAGACGTATCAGGTGTTAACCTTAGGCACCATCTCGACGCCCTCGTCCGCCCCTCCTCGGCCAGGAGGAGTCCTTCGGGACGACACCTCGGTGTCCTCCATGGCTGTAGCCGAGGGGGCTCGCGATGGCGCATCACTCTCCGCCTGCTCAGACGGAAGGGAGTTCCCTGACGAGGATGAGGCATTTGGAATATCACGAGGAGGACCGAAAAGCAAATTATAATATAGCTTGCATGACAAAGGTAGGTAAGCGGAAGCTGAAAAGTAAAATTTTGGATACTTCCGAATCAGCCAGGGGCTTCGCCCTAGGGGCTCTCTTGGGGATGTTCGGACTCTAAATCCGAATTGACCAAGAGGGTAATCTTCCCCCTCTTCGGTGTCGCCCCCTCCGGGTTTTCGGAGGTCGTACTCTTCTTCCTCCTCCACTTGTGGGGTGCGCTTTCCGCCTCCTCCTCCTCCTCCTCTTCGTCCTCGTCTCCCTCATGAGAGGAGACGATCTCGATCTTGGGCTCCTTGCCCTTCTTCTTGCCCTTCTTCTCCATCAGCAGCGCAGTGGCTGGGTCTTCAGGGAACAAAGCCGGACTATCAATCTGCTTCGCCTTTGCTGTCCAACCCTGTGAAGAAGTGAGCTGATAAGATTCCTATTGATTAAAAATATTGACCGGACATGTATTTGGAAAGGTTAATACTTACCGGAGTGGCCAGATTCTCGATGTCGAGCCCAACATCTTTGGTCTCCATGGGCCAGCTCTTCTGGGCCTTGAAGAGCAGCTTCCATATTCCTTCGTGCGTAGTGCCGAAGAAGCGCTTCAGGGTCCGCGACTCCTCCGGATTAAACTTACACATGTGGGAGGCCCGGTGTTGGCAGGGGAGGATGCGGCGGAAGAGCATGATCTGCACCACATTGGTGAGACCGACGTTTTTTCCCAACACGTTGGTGATGCGCTTCTGTAGCATCAGCACCTCCGTCTGGGACCCCCAGTCGAGGCCCTTAGCGGTCCATGAAGTGAGCCTCGTGGGGGGTCCGGATCTGAACTCCGGAATTGCCGCCTACTTGGCGTGGCGAGCTCGGTGATGTAGAACCACTCATGCTGCCAGACATTGACGGTCTTGATGAAGGCCCCTTTGGGCCATGTGGTGTTGGGAAGCTTGCTTACCATGGCCCTGCTGTAGTCCGCATGCTGTCCATCGACCACCTTCGGCTTCACATTGAAGATTTTGAGCCATAGGACGAAGTGTGGTGGGATGCAGAGTAGAGCCTCACACACGATGATGAACGCCGATATGTGGAGGAAAGAATTCGGGGCTAGATCATGGAAATCTAGCCCTAGTAGAACATGAGGCCATGGACGAAGGGGTGGAGTGGAAACCATAGCCCTCTAAGAAAATGGGGGAGGAAGACAACCCTTTCGCTGGGCGCCAGAGTGGGGATGATATGGCCCTCGTGGGGAGCCTGTGCGCAATGTCTGCGGCCAGGTACTCCGTGCTCCGGAGATCCTTCACATCCTCCATGACGGAGGAGGCCTCCCACTTGCCCTTGGAGCCTGGCTCGGCCATGGCTGGAGAAGGTGGTGGCGGTGAGGAAGACGAGACCTTTTTTTGGGCGCTGGAGCTTGAGATATTAGGAGGCAGAGGCTGGAAGAAGGCGTGGGGAAGAAAGGAGGAACCTTTTTCCCTCTTATAGGCCGTAGAAATGCCAACCGTCCCCCCACTTATGCCTTAAAACTCGCCCAATTCCCGGTGAGAGCATGCGCCATAGTCGGTTGGGTTACCCAGATTCCATTGATGAGAATCCCGTAATAAGTGGGCACAATCTATGTTTTGACAAGACGGGCCAAGGGGGCTCGACCTCGAAACACTAAACGAGGAGTGTGAAAACGGTTCAAAGTACTGAAGAGCCAAGTCTGACGCTTCGCCAGAAAAAAGTTTTCAGTAAAGACACTATTCCTATTATTTATATATTCTGCCTTCACGGCTAAGGGTTGTGTTAATTATACAGAGCCGGATATAGTTCTTTTATAAAGGAAAAGCTGATGTATGGCGTTCAAGGAGAGGAACCCGCCTCGCAATGCCAAAGACAATCCGCGTGCCGAACACGTCGTCATTGAAGACTGGTTCAGGGGCTATTGAGGGACTCCTGGACTAAGGGGTCCTCGGGCGTCCGATCTATTCAATATGGGTCGGACTGATGGGCTGTCAAGATGAAGGAAGAAGGCCACCTCCCGTGTCTGGTTAGGACTCTTCTATGTGTGAACGACATGATTAAGTGTCTGGATATATTGTTTCCTTTCTCTGTAAACCGACTCTGTACAACCCTAGGCCCCTCCGGTGTCTATATAAACTGGAGGGCTTAGACCGAAGACATGATCATAACATTCATAGGATAGAGAATCTAGGGTGTAGCCATCACGATCTCGAGGTAGATAAACTCTTGTAACCCCTATACTCATCGAATACAATCAAGCAGGATGTAGGGTTTTACCTCCTTTAAGAGGGCCCGAACCTGGGTAAACATTGTGTCCCTTTGTCCATTGTTACCATTGACCCTCAGATATACAGCTTGCCCCCCCCTACCCGAGATTTGCCGGTTCTGACACCGGCACCTATTACCTGCCACACTTGTGCAATGACAAATGAATAAACAATCATCATGAGAATAACCCGCCTAGCATGGAAAACATTGGCCACCCCCTACCGCTACATGAGCGGTACAGGCACACAAAACGGAAATTTATTTGAATAAATTAGAGTTGGTGCATGAAAATTTACTTGGAACAACATGGAAATACCGCATATATGTAGGTATGGTGGACTCATTTGACACAATTTTAGTTTTCTGGAGTTGGATGCACAACAACATTCCCGCTTAGTACAAATGAAGGCTAGCAAATAGATTGAGAAACGACCAACCAAAAAACAGAAATGGTCATAAACACGTATTGAACATAACTAACACTGAATAATGTACCATAAGTAGGATATAACTTCGTTGCATAACTATTGATTTGCGTGCTTGCATAGGGAATCACAAACCTTAACACCAATATTCTTTCTAAACAACAATTACTCACTAATATGACTCACATATTATCATCTCCATATAGCAAAACTATTGCAAGGAATCTAACTTATCATATCCAATGATCTTTCGTGAAAGTTTTTATTATATCCCTCTTGAATATTCATCACTTTGGGACCAAATTCATATCATGTGCGAATTACCATTACTATTATCAACTCTCAAAAAGATATAAGTGAAGCATGAGAGTGCAAGTATTTCTTCAAAATTTATCAACTCTCAAAATACTAGTAGGTGAAGCATGAGGGTGCATTTCTTTAAAATATAATCACCACCGTACTAAAAAAGATTGAGTGAAGCACTAGAGCAACTGCCTAGCTCGAAAAAAATTAAGTGAAGCACTTAGAGCATTCTAACAAATCATGATAAACGTGTGGCTCTCTCAAATAGGTGTGTTCAACAAGGATGATTATGACAAACTAAAAAGCAAAACAAACAAAGACTCATATAATACATGACACTCCATGGTACGATCTCAATTCTTTTGGGATAAAGAACTCGGAAAGCAGAAGTACCACATGGTTCATTGGAGTACAATCTATGCACCAAAGTAGGTTGGGGGCCTCGGTATAGTGAATACCGAGCATATGAATTGGTGCTTGATGACTAAGTGGGCTTGGAAAATGCTTACGCGACAAGGTGGACTATGGTTGGATATTATTCGACACAAATACTTACGACATGCTCTAGTATAAACAGCTTCTTGTCGAAATGGCTCCTAGTTTTGGAAAGCAAGAGCGAAGATCAAACATCTTTTGCACGTGGGGTGCTATACACTCTACTGGTAATGGGCACCGTCTTCTGATTAGATGTTTGATTAGGCCCAGATCCTCTTTCCACTACTTTTCCCAGGCTATTTGCTATTACCACACTCATGAATGGTTGGTTAGCGAGAATTGGAGGAATGGGCAGTGGTGTCCACAATTCCACTGTTCTCTTGGACCGCTAGAGGCTAAAGAATGGGATTAGTTAGCAATTTTACTACGAACCATCTCTCCTTGTACGGAGCCTGACACATTTCATTGGAAACTTGAACCTTCTGGACAATTCACAACTAGCTTCTTATATCGCGCCTTGCATGACGGTACTTCCCCTTTGCAAGCAATGGATATCTGGAAGGTGCGAATCCCAACAAAAGTTAAAAATTTCCTATGGCAACTCGTGAGAAACATATTGCCTACACGTGTTCAAGCCCAAAAGCGTCATGGCCCAGGGGACGGCCAATGTGCCCTTTGCGGAATGATTGAGGATACTGATCACATATTTTTCAAGTGCAACCTTGCGCAATTCTTGTGGGGTTGTATCCACGATGTCACCGAGTGCAGTTGGGCACCGACATCATTCAGGGCATTTCACACATTATCCTCTAGACTATCCGGACGTTTCTGTAGGATTACGTGGTTAATCTTCGCGGCCATGGCTTGGGCCCTTTGGCATATTAGAAACAAAGCCTTAATTAAAGGGAAATTCATCAAACACCTTGTTGATGAGATGTATAAAGTGACAATTTTCTTGCAGCTATGGAAGCTTTTGAGCAAGTTGACGGATGCATCCATCACCGAGGAGCTTCTGGGTAAACTACGGTCTCTTGCGCCGAAGCTTCGGCATCACAGGGAGGCTAATGATCAACATGGAGACTGACCTTGCGTCCCGCTTGATGTATCTTAATTTCGCTACTTCTCGTTTCAGTTTATTTTGGCTTCGTGCCTCTTGGCCCTTGGGGGTCTGTATGGAACCTTTTCATTTTCTTTTGTTGCTAGTATGGTTGTAAACGCAGTAAGGGCTTCGGTTTGTTGATGTCGGGCAAGTGTCTTCTTTCTAAAAACACCCTAGCCCCTTGTTGAAATTTGAGACGTAATTTATCTATATCTATACCTACTAATAAAGCAAGATGCGTTTCGTCATTTTTTTCATCCGTTCACCGCCGAAAAGAATTTTTTTCCATCCGAGGTGGTACTAAATTCTTATGCGTTCGTCTGCTAGAAAAAAAAGGTTTTTCCAGAATTTCGTCTGTGGGCCACGCGTTGTGCCCAGCGAAGCCAACCCATTTATTTTTCTGCCCATAGAGCAAGGAAAATTCTACTTTCCGCACAAGGCGACAAATAATCGAAGCCTCGCATAAGACAACTAATAATGAGATGGCCCATATTTCTTTGTTTTTGTGTTTTACTTCTATTTTTATTCTCCTTTCTCTATCTCTTTTTTCCCTTCCAAGTTTATTTTTCTTATAGAATTTATTTCGCAAATTAAAATTTTCAAAAAAATACAAATTTTGGAATTTTTTCAGAATTCCAAAATTGTGTTGCTATTTTTGAAAAATATTCAGAACTTGAAAATTTTTTCCCATTTAAAAAAATGTTTTGCAAAATTGTTCAAGATTTACAAAAAGAAACCGACATTTTTTTAAAATGCTCCAAATTCAGAAAATATTCTTGGTTTAGTGAAATTTTCACAATTCAAAATAACGTTCGTGTATAAAATTACACATTTTCGAAAAATGTTATGAATTTTCAATACATGGTCCCATTTTAAAAAAAATGTTCACAAACCCATGTTTTTATGAAAAAAGTTGGTGTTTTAAAAAAATATTTGTGAATTTTAAAAGATATTCCTGTTTCAAGTTTTGTTCACGTTTTTCTAAAAGTGTACATTATTTTTAAAAACATATTTAGGATTTAGAAAATGGTTCATATTTTGTACAATATTCAGAAACTTCATACCTTAAATCTCCTCGATTGAAAAGAAAAGTACATTGAATGATTCATGGGCCTTTTCGTAAAAAATAATAATCCATGAGCCTTCTCTGGCATACGATGATGTAATAAAACTCTTAAATGCCCTCAATCAATGAATAGAAAAATAGCGAATTGATTACTTCATACCCAGCAAAATCAAGAAGCTAAATGTTCTTTTTTCACGTGCACACAGGGTTTTACTTACACATATAATTCTCACTAACTTTAAATGCATATTATTTTTTCTCCCGTTGTAAGAGCGTCTCCAACAGGCGCGCTAAACTAGCGCCACGCCGCAAATTAGTCCGTTTTAGCGCGCGCGCAACGCGGCGGGTCGCTCCAGCGGGCGCGCAAAAACGATGCGCGCGCTAAAACGAGTTGGGCGCGCTGTCGGAAACACTGTCCCGCGCGGTGTATTTCGGGCGCCCGCTACAGCGCGCGGCAAACTCGAGCGCTCGCTATCGCACTTCCTCCCCACTTCCACCCCATCCGGCTGCGCCGCCGCTGCCGCCCGCGCCCCCCGGC
The DNA here is from genome assembly GCF_002162155.2 of Triticum dicoccoides. Taxonomy (NCBI): domain Eukaryota; kingdom Viridiplantae; phylum Streptophyta; class Magnoliopsida; order Poales; family Poaceae; genus Triticum; species Triticum dicoccoides. The sequence goes on along the minus strand of NC_041381.1, from coordinate 376,917,936 downwards.
GACCGTTCAGCCGCTTCCCCGGCCTATCCCCGCGCCGCCGCGCTTCCGCCCCATCCCCTCCTAGTCCCGCCGGCGCTCGCACGCCTCCGTCGTCCGAGGAACAACGCCCGAGCGCTCGCTGCCGCGCCGCGCCCGCAAGGTGTTCGACAAAACGCCTACAAGGTATGTATTGCTCAAACTTCATGAATTTGGTGCATGTTTTGAATTGTAGTTTTTATAGCATAGTATTGAACATTGTAGATGAGTTCGTCGTATGATTCTTTCGAAGAAGAATTTGATATGGAAGAGAAGGAGGATCTTGCAATGATCCTAGCTATGCATATCAATAAAAAACCGAAGCACGGTGGTTCGGTTATGGGTCGGGAGAAAATTTGGAGAGATAGGATTGATGCCCATTAACAGATTGATGAAGAACTATTTCGTGGATAATCCCACATACCCGGAGTCGTATTTTCGTCGCCGGTTTAGAATGAGCACTGACTTGTTCAGGTGCATTGCAGAGAAACTAGCAAGCCATGACCGGTTTTTCCAGCAAAGGAGGAATGCCGCCGGAGAGCTCGGGCATAGCACCTTTCTGAAGGTGACAGCCGCTTTGCGTATGTTGGTATACGGTATCCCGGCTAATCTAGTTGATGATCACTTGGCTATGGGTGAGAGCCAAGCCATCATGTGTGTCAAGCGCTTTGCAGTGGGAATTGTGCAAGTGTTTGGCGAGGAGTATTTGAGATCTCCCACTACTGAAGACGCCGCAAGGCTATTGGCGATGAACAAAGCGCGCGGCTTTCCTGGCATGCTTGGCTCAATAGATTGCATGCATTGGAGTTGGAAGAATTGTCCAAAGGCATGGCATGGGCAATTCCACGGCCAAAAAAGGGTTCCACAATAATCCTTGAAGCTGTGGTCGATCAGGAGACTTGGATTTGGCATGCATTCTTTGAATTGCCTGGATCTTTGAATGACATCAATATTGTCAACCGGTCACCACTGTTGAATAAGATTGCAAACGGTGAGTTGCCACCGGTGCAGTTTGTAGCAAATGGCCGTACGTACAACTATGACTATTATCTAGCGGATGACATCTATCCAAAGTGGCAAACCTTCGTGAAGCCGTTGAAAAAGCCGGAAGGTAAGAAAAATCTTGATTTCCACAATGCTCAGGCGGCGGCTAGAAAAGATGTGGAGAGAGCATTTGAGATTTTGCAAGCCCAATTTGCTCTTGTGAGAGGCCCGGCTAGATTTTGGGATCAAAAAATGCTTTGGTACATCATGCACGCTTATGTGATCATGCACAACATGATCATCGAGAATGAGCGTGGCCAAGATTTAGACTACTCACAGTATGAGCTCTTGGGACATCCCGTGCGAGTGCGACGTAGGGCTGAAAGGGTAGCCCGTTTTATTGCCCCCTATCATGTCATTCGGCGTCCCGCAACGCACAATGAACTTCAGAATGATCTGATTGAAGAGTGGTGGGCATGACATGAACGACAAAGAGCATGATGATTTCTGCATTCAACATTGTATTGTTCATGAACTATTTGTTGTGTTTATTGCATTATTTGTTGTACTGAACGATAAACTATTTGTTTAAGTTGTAATGATAATGAAATTGAACTATTTATTGTTGATTTATTTTGTTTGTTTGATCATTTTTGCTCCTCTTCTTTGAAATGTATATGTGGTTTGTGCGGCGCGCACGCGCTGTATTTTTGCGCTCTGCTGAAGCGGCGCGCGCGCTGCATTATAGCGCGGCTGCTGGAGCCAGCGCTCGCGGCAGCGCTAAACCAACCGAAGCGCGCGCGGCAAACAGATTTTTTGCGCGCGGCGCTTAGCGCGGCTGTTGGAGATGCTCTAACGCATGCATATGTGCTAGTAGTGCACCAAAATGAAAATGAAGAAACACCCGGGTCTTGTGTAGCTGTTAGCGATTCCTATTTGTAGAACCATCATCAATTCCGAAAGCGACTTGGCACCATAACTTGCTAAGTTGAAGTCGATGGCACAGTGCTTCCCTTCATTACGAGTAATTATGATGGGACAGATTGGGAGAAGGATAAGATAGACGGATAGTAGCGCCAATGCGGTAGCTCAACCACTCTACTCGATCGGGACACCGCCCAACACCTTGCTCTTGTGTAACAAAGGGGTAACAAAGACTTCATCGATTATTGATTGAATATTCACGTAGCATTACATCGTTGGTAACAATTAATAGAAGCAAACTCGCAAAATAAAAAAGATACTCCACGCACGAGACGCACCACGTACGTACTCATGCCAATGCGTGCACCGCAGATCACTTTCACTCGTACAGTCGTATCACACACAGGTACTATAGGCACCAGCACAAACCATATGAACGCTGCGACGTCGATCGATCGATCAATGCTTGTCGTTGGCCTCGGTGGCGCCGGCCGGCGCCGGCGCGTCGTCAGCAGCGGCGTCCTCGTCGGCGAAGGCGGCGGCGGGGAAGGAGCGGCCGATGCCGACGTTGGACTTGAAGTAGACCTTGTCGGCGCCGTCGAGGCTCATCTCCACGATGGGCACCCAGAGCATCATCTGCTTGCTCCGGACCCCGGTCATCCGCTTCATCCGCCCTTCCTCCACGTACGCCGTCACCTCGGCGTCGTAGCGCACCCGGGTGCCCGTGGCGCGGAAGTGGTGCTCGTAGGGCTTTCCCTGCCGCATCCACACGTACCCGGTCTCCCGCACCAGCCCGCACTCTTCCAGCCCGCGCAGCGGCATCACCCCGCCCGGGAACCCCAGCCCCTTGAGGAGCTCCTTGGAGTGCTCGTAGCACGCCTCAGCGCCGGTGATGATCTCCGCGCCCTCGCGCTGCTTGTTGGCGTTGCCGGCCGCCGGTGTCGTCTGCGAGACGGTGAGGGAGGCCATCTTCGCTGTTGATTGTCCTGGCCTAGCTAGCTGAAACGTGCTGGTCGAGCTGTGGCTAGCTTGTGTGTGTGTACTGCTTGTGTTGTGAGATGCAAGTGAGGTCCGCACGGGAGGTGTTTATAGGGAGAGCGGAGTGGCCGGGTAGGTGACGGGGAGTTGAGCTAGCTAGCTAACGGTAATGGTGGATGCTTTGGTTTGGTTGGGTAGGTCACCAAGCACAGTGGAGAATGTTCAGTTTTTTAGTGGGCGTAACATGTGTGTTCGGTGTCGAATGCGTTCGGCGTTCACCTAAGCGCCTAGCTAACCCTCAGAAAATATATGTCGTTAATTCACTCTACTCATCTCTCTGAATTTGTTGCTTCACAATTTCACATGAAAGGAAGAGAATGTGAGAAGCGTTAGGATTTAACTAATACTATTATTAATCCATGCTTAAGAGAACCGGCATACTCCAACGGGTAATGCTACACCTACGTAGGATAGTTGCGTGCTTTACGTGATTAGCAACGTGGCTAATCATCATTGGAGAAGCTTTCGATTGTGTGGGTCGTAGTGGAGGTCTTGCTTTGTATTAGCATGAGTCCGTGAGTCTTGATGTAAAAGAAATAAATGAACGATATATTGACGCGTATGTAACTGGCGCGGAGGGCGAGCCTCCCTCGCGGCTCAACTGTGTTTATGGCGAGCCCCGAACGGAGGACCGTCATCACATGTGGTCCCTCCTCCGTAATCTCCATCAGCACGCCAACATGCCTTGGGTCGTGGTGGGTGATTTCAACGAGGCGATGTGGAGTTTTGAGCACTTCTCCGACACACCACGCTCGGCAGGTCAGATGCTTGATTTCCGTGATGTTCTTGAGGTTTGTGGTCTGGGCGACCTTGGTTTTGCAGGTCTCCCATACACCTTTGATAACCGGCGAGGTGGACGGGCAAACGTCAAGGTTTGCCTTGACCGTGCTGTGGCTAACAATGCTTGGAGGGATATTTTCGCCCATGCAAGTGTTGGAAATATGCCCTAGAGGCAATAATAAAAGCATTATTATTATATTTCCTTGTTCATGATAATTGTCTTTATTCATGCTATAATTGTGTTATCCGGAAATCGTAATACATGTGTGAATAATAGACACCGACATGTCCCTAGTGAGCCTCTAGTTGACTAGCTCGTTGATCAACAGATAGTCATGGTTTCCTGACTATGGACACTGGATGTCATTGATAACGAGATCACATCATTGGGAGAATGATGTGATGGACAAGACCCAATCCTAAACATAGCACAAGATCGTATAGTTCATTTGCTAGAGTTTTCCAATGTCAAGTATCTTTTCCTTAGACCATGAGATCGTGTAACTCCCGGATACCGTAGGAGTGCTTTGGGTATGCCAAACGTCACAACGTAACTGGGTGACTATAAAGGTAGACTACGGGTATCTCCGAAAGTGTCTGTTGGGTGACATGGATCAAGACTGGGATTTGTCACTCCGTATGACGGAGAGGTATCACTGGGCCCACTCGGTAATGCATCATCATAATGAGCTCAGAGTGACCAAGTGTCTGGTCACGGGATCATGCATTACGGTACGAGTAAAGTGACTTGCCGGTAACGAGATTGAACGAGGTATTGGGATACCGACGATCGAATCTCGGGCAAGTAACATATCGATAGACAAAGGGAATAGCGTACGGGATTGATTAAATCCTCGACATCGTGGTTCATCCGATGAGATCATCGTGGAGCATGTGGGAGCCAACATGGGTATCCAGATCCCGCTGTTGGTTATTGACCGGAGAGTCGTCTCGATCATGTCTGCTTGTCTCTCGAACCCGTAGGGTCTACACACTTAAGGTTCGGTGACGCTAGGGTTATGAAGATATGTATATGCAGAAACCCGAATGTTCTTCGGAGTCCCGGATGAGATACCGGACGTCATGAGGAGTTCCGGAATGGTCCGGAGGTAAAGAATTATATATAGGAAGTGCTATTTCGGGCATCGGGACAAGTTTCGGGGTTATCGGTATTGTACCGGGACCACCGGAAGGGTCCCGGGGGTCCACCGGGTGGGGCCACCTGTCCCGGGGGGCCACATGGGCTGTAGGGGGTGCGCCTTGGCCTAGATGGGCCAAGGGCACCAGCCCCTATAGGCCCATGCGCCTAGGGTTTCCACCATGGAAGAGTCCATGTGGTGGAAGGCACCCCTAGGTGCCTTGGGGGGGAGGGAAACCTCCCCTTGGCCGCCGCCCCCCTAGTAGATGCCATCTACTAGGGCCGGCGCCCCCCCTGGCACCCCTATATATAGTGGGGGGGAGAGGAGGGATTTTAGACCAGCCCCTGGCGCCTCCACCTCCCCCTGTTACGTCTCTCCCTCGTAGTCTCGGCGAAGCCCTGCTGCTGTGACGCCCTGCATCCACCACCACGCCGTCGTGCTGCTGGATCTTCATCAACCTCTCCTTCCCCCTTGCTGGATCAAGAAGGAGGAGACGTCTCCCGTCCCGTACGTGTGTTGAACGCGGAGGTGCCGTCCGTTCGGCGCTGGTCATCGGTGATTTGGATCACGTCGAGTACGACTACATCATCACCGTTCTTTTGAACGCTTCCGTGCACGATCTACAAAGGTATGTAGATGCATCTAATCACTCGTTGCTAGATGAACTCCTAGATGATCTTGGTGAAACGAGTAGGAAATTTTTGTTTTCTGCAACGTTCCCCAACAGTGGCATCATGAGCTAGGTCTATGCGTAGTTCTTCTTGCGCGAGTAGAACACAATTTGTTGTGGGCGTAGATTTGTCAACTTTCTTGCCGTTACTAGTCCTTTCTTGCTTCAGCGGTATTGTGGGATGAAGTGGCCCGGACCAACCTTACACGTACGCTTACGTGAGACCGGTTCCACCGACTAACATGCACTAGTTGCATAAGGTGGCTGGCGGGTGTCTGTCTCTCCTACTTTAGTTGGAGCGGAATCGATGAACAGGGTCCTTATGAAGGGTAAATAGAAGTTGACAAATCATGTTGTGGCTTTAACGTAGGTAAGAAAACGCTCTTGCTAGAACCCTAATTCAGCCACGTAAAACTTGCAACAACAATTAGAGGACGTCTAACTTGTTTTTGCAGCAAGTGGTTTGTGATATGATATGGCCAAAGTTGTGATGAATGATGAATGATCTATATGTGATGTATGAGATGTTCATGCTATTGTAATAGGATTCACGACTTGCATGTCGATGAGTATGACAACCGGCAGGAGACATAGGAGTTGTCTTTATTCTTTTATATGACCTGCGTGTCATCGAGAAACGCCATGTAAATTACTTTACTTTATTGCTAAACGCGTTAGCCATAGTAGTAGAAGTAATAGTTGGCGAGCAACTTCATGGAGACACGATGATGGAGATCATGATGATGGAGATCATGGTGTCAAGCCGGTGACAAGATGATCATGGAGCCCCAAGATGGAGATCAAAGGAGCTATGTGATATTGGCCATATCATGTCACGTTTATTATTTGATTGCATGTGATGTTTATCATGTTTTGCATCTTGTTTACTTAGAACAACGGTAGTAAATAAGGTGATCCCTCATACTAATTTCAAGAAGTGTTCCCCCTAACTGTGCACCGTTGCGACAGTTCGCTGTTTCAAAACACCACGTGATGATCGGGTGTTTTATTCAGACGTTCACATACAACGGGTGTAAGACAGATTTACACATGCAAACACTTAGGTTGACTTGACGAGCCTAGCATGTACAGACATGGCCTCGGAACACGGAAGACCGAAAGGTCGAGCATGAGTCGTATAGAAGATATGATCAACATGAAGATGTTCACCGATGTTGACTAGTCCGTCTCACGTGATGATCGGACACGGTCTAGTTTAACTCGGATCATGTAATACTTAGATGACTAGAGGGATGTCTAATCTAAGTGGGAGTTCACTAATAATTTGATTAGTTGAACTTAATTATCATGAACTTAGTCTAAAATCTTTGCAATATGTCTTGTAGATCAAATGGCCAACGTAGTCCTCAACTTCAACGCGTTCCTAGAGAAAACTAAGCTGAAAGACGATGGCAGCAACTATACGGACTGGGTCCGGAACCTGAGGATCATCCTCATAGCTGCCAAGAAAGATTATGTCCTACAAGCACCGCTTGGTGACGCACCCGTTCTCCCTGCGGAACAAGACGTTATGAACGCTTGGCAGGCACGTTTCGATGACTACTCCCTCGTTCAGTGCGGCATGCTTTACAGCCTAGAGCCGGGCCTCCAAAAGCGTTTTGAGAGACATGGAGCATATGAGATGTTCGAAGAGCTGAAAATGGTTTTCCAAGCTCATGCCCGGGTCGAGAGATATGAAGTCTCTGACAAATTCTTCAGCTGTAAGATGGAGGAAAACAGTTCTGTCAGTGAGCACATACTCACTATGTCTGGGTTGCATAACCGCTTGACTCAGCTGGGAGTTAATCTCCCGGATGATGCGGTCATTGACAGAATCCTCCAGTCGCTTCCACCAAGCTACAAGAGCTTTGTGATGAACTTCAATATGCAGGGGATGGAAAAGACCATTCCTGAAGTATTTGCTATGCTGAAATCAGCAGAGGTAGAAGTCAGAAAGGAACATCAAGTGTTGATGGTCAATAAAACCACTAAGTTCAAGAAAGGCAAGGGTAAAAAGAACTTCAAGAAGGACGGCAAGGAGGTTGCCGCGCCCGGCAAGCAAGCTGCCGGGAAGAAGCCAAAGAATGGACCCAAGCCCGAGACTGAGTGCTTTTATTGCAAGGGAAGCGGTCACTGGAAGCGGAACTACCCTAAGTACTTAGCGGATAAGAAGGCCAGCAAAACAAAAGGTATATGTGATATACATGTAATTGATGTGTACCTTACTAGTGCCCGTAGTAGCTCCTGGGTATTTGATACCGGTGCAGTTGCTCACATTTGTAACTCAAAGCAGGGGCTGCGGAATAAGCGGAAACTGGCAAAGGACGAGGTGACGATGCGCGTCGGGAATGGTTTCAAGGTCAATGTGATCGCCGTCGGCACGCTACCTCTGCATCTCCCTTCGGGATTAGTTTTAAACCTTAATAATTGTTATTTAGTGCCAGCTTTGAGCATGAACATTGTATCAGGATCTCGTTTAATTCGAGATGGCTACTCTTTTAAATCTGAGAATAATGGTTGTTCCATTTTTATGAGAGATATGTTTTGTGGTCATGCTCCTATGGTGAATGGTTTGTTCTTTATGAATCTCGAACGTGATGCTACACATGTTCATAATGTGAGTACCAAAAGAAGTAAGGTTGATAATGATAGTCCCACATACCTGTGGCACTGCCGCCTTGGTTACATAGGTGTCAAACGCATGAAGAAGCTCCATGTTGATGGACTTTTAGAGTCTCTTGATTATGAATCATTTGACACATGCGAACCATGCCTTATGGGTAAAATGACCAAGACTCCGTTCTCAGGAACAATGGAGCGAGCAACCGACTTATTGGAAATCATACATACTGATGTGTGCGGTCCAATGAGTGTTGAGGCTCGCGGTGGCTATCATTATGTTCTCACCCTCACTAATGATTTAAGTAGGTATGGGTATATCTACTTAATGAAACACAAGTCTGAAACCTTTGAAAAGTTCAAGGAATTTCAGAGTGAGGTTGAAAATCAACGTGACAGGAAAATCAAGTTTCTACGATCAGATCGTGGAGGAGAATACTTGAGTCACGAGTTTGGGGCACACTTAAGAAAATGTGGAATAGTTTCACAACTCACGCCGCCTGGAACACCTCAGCGTAATGGTGTGTCCGAATGTCGTAATCGCACTCTGTTAGATATGGTGCGATCTATGATGTCTCTTACCGATTTACCGCTTTCTTTTTGGGGCTATGCTTTAGAGACTGCCGCATTCACTTTAAATAGGGCTCCGTCGAAATCCGTTGAGACGACACCGTATGAATTGTGGTTTGGGAAGAAACCTAAGCTGTCGTTTCTAAAAGTTTGGGGATGCGATGCTTATGTCAAGAAACTTCAACCTGAAAAGCTCGAACCCAAATCGGAAAAATGCGTCTTCATAGGATACCCAAAATAAACTATTGGGTACACCTTCCACCTCAGATCCGAAGGCAAGATCTTTGTTGCCAAGAATGGGTCCTTTCTGGAGAAAGAGTTTCTCTCGAAAGAAGTAAGTGGGAGGAAAGTAGAGCTTGATGAAGTATTACCTCTTGAACCAGAAAAAGGCGCAACTCAAGAAAATGTTCCTGAGGTGCCTGCACCGACTAGAGAGGAAGTTAATGACAATGATCAAGATACTTCTGATCAAGCCCCTACTGAAATTCGAAGGTCCACAAGGACACGTTCCGCACCAGAGTGGTACGGCAACCCTGTCTTGGAAATCATGCTGTTAGACAACGGTGAACCTTCAAACTATGAAGAAGCGATGGCGGGCCCGAATTCCGACAAATGGCTAGAAGCCATGAAATCCGAGATAGGATCCATGTATGAAAACAAAGTATGGACTTTGACTGACTTGCCCATTGAGCGGCGAGCCATAGAAAATAAATGGATCTTTAAGAGGAAGACAGACGCGGATGGTAATGTGACCATCTATAAAGCTCGGCTTGTCGCTAAGGGTTATCGACAAGTTCAAGGGGTTGACTACGATGAGACTTTCTCACCGGTAGCAAAGCTGAAGTCCGTCCGAATCATGTTAGAAATTGCCGCATTCTATGATTACGAAATATGGCAAATGGACGTCAAAACGGCATTCCTTAATGGTTTCCTTAAGGAAGAATTGTATATGATACAGCCGGAAGGTTTTGTCGATCCTAAGAATGCTGACAAAGTGTGCAAGCTCCAACGCTCGATTTATGGGCTGGTGCAAGCATCTCGGAGTTGGAACATTCGCTTTGATGAGATGATCAAAGCATTTGGGTTTACACAGACTTATGGAGAAGCCTGCGTTTACAAGAAAGTGAGTGGGAGCTCTGTAGCATTTCTCATATTATATGTAGATGCCATACTTTTGATGGGAAATGATATAGAACTCTTGGACAGCATCAAGGCCTACTTGAATAAAAGTTTTTCAATGAAGGACCTTGGAGAAGCTGCTTATATATTAGGCATCAAAATCTATAGAGATAGATCAAGACGCCTCATAGGTCTTTCACAAAGCACATACCTTGATAAGATATTGAAGAAGTTCAATATGGATCAATCCAAGAAGGGGTTCTTGCCTGTGTTACAAGGTGTGAAATTGAGCTCAGCTCAATGTCCGACCACGGCAGAAGATATAGAAGAGATGAGCGTCATCCCCTATGCCTCAGCCATAGGTTCTATTATGTATGCCATGCTGTGTACCAGACCTGATGTTAACCTTGCCGTCAGTTTGGTAGGAAGGTACCAAAGTAATCCCGGCAAGGTACACTGGACAGCGGTCAAGAATATCCTGAAGTACCTGAAAAGGACTAAGGAAATGTTTCTCGTTTATGGAGGTGACGAAGAGCTCGTCGTAAAGGGTTACGTCGACGCTAGCTTCGACACAGATCTGGATGACTCTAAGTCACAAACCGGATACGTGTATATTTTGAATGGTGGGGCAGTAAGCTGGTGCAGTTGCAAGCAAAGCGTCGTGGCGGGATCTACATGTGAAGCGGAGTACATGGCAGCCTCGGAGGCAGCACATGAAGCAATATGGGTGAAGGAGTTCATCACCGACCTAGGAGTCATACCCAATGCGTCGGGGCCTATCAAGCTCTTCTGTGACAACACTGGAGCTATTGCACTTGCCAAGGAGCCCAGGTTTCACAAGAAGACAAGGCACATCAAGCGTCGCTTCAACTCCATTCGTGAAAATGTTCAAGATGGAGACATAGAGATTTGTAAAGTACATACGGACCTGAATATAGCAGATCCGTTGACTAAACCTCTCCCTAGAGCAAAACATGATCAACACCAGAATTCTATGGGTGTTCGATTCATCACAATGTAACTAGATTATTGACTCTAGTGCAAGTGGGAGACTGTTGGAAATATGCCCTAGAGGCAATAATAAAAGCATTATTATTATATTTCCTTGTTCATGATAATTGTCTTTATTCATGCTATAATTGTGTTATCCGGAAATCGTAATACATGTGTGAATAACAGACACCGACATGTCCCTAGTGAGCCTCTAGTTGACTAGCTCGTTGATCAACAGATAGTCATGGTTTCCTGACTATGGACACTGGATGTCATTGATAACGAGATCACATCATTGGAAGAATGATGTGATGGACAAGACCCAATCCTAAACATAGCACAAGATCGTATAGTTCGTTTGCTAGAGTTTTCCAATGTCAAGTATCTTTTCCTTAGACCATGAGATCGTGTAACTCCCGGATACCGTAGGAGTGCTTTGGGTATGCCAAACGTCACAACGTAACTGGGTGACTATAAAGGTAGACTACGGGTATCTCCGAAAGTGTCTGTTGGGTGACATGGATCAAGACTGGGATTTGTCACTCCGTATGACGGAGAGGTATCACTGGGCCCACTCGGTAATGCATCATCATAATGAGCTCAGAGTGACCAAGTGTCTGGTCATGGGATCATGCATTACGGTACGAGTAAAGTGACTTGCCGGTAATGAGATTGAACGAGGTATTGGGATACCGACGATCGAATCTCGGGCAAGTAACATATCGATAGACAAAGGGAATAGCGTACGGGATTGATTAAATCCTCGACATCGTGGTTCATCCGATGAGATCATCGTGGAGCATGTGGGAGCCAACATGGGTATCCAGATCCCGCTGTTGGTTATTGACCGGAGAGTCGTCTCGGTCATGTCTGCTTGTCTCTCGAACCCGTAGGGTCTACACACTTAAGGTTCGGTGACGCTAGGGTTACGAAGATATGTATATGCAGAAATCCGAATGTTGTTCGGAGTCCTGGATGAGATCCCGGACGTCACGAGGAGTTCCGGAATGGTCCGGAGGTAAAGAATTATATATAGGAAGTGCTATTTCGGGCATCGGGACAAGTTTCGTGGTTATCGGTATTGTACCGGGACCACCGGAAGGGTCCCGGGGGTCCACCGGGTGGGGCCACCTGTCCCGGGGGGCCACATGGGCTGTAGGGGGTGCGCCTTGGCCTAGATGGGCCAAGGGCACCAGCCCCTATAGGCCCATGCGCCTAGGGTTTCCACCATGGAAGAGTCCATGTGGTGGAAGGCACCCCTAGGTGCCTTGGGGGGGAGGGAAACCTCCCCTTGGCCGCCGCCCCCCCTAGTAGATGCCATCTACTAGGGCCGGCGCCCCCCCTGGCACCCCTATATATAGTGAGGGGAGAGGAGGGATTTTAGACCAGCCCCTGGCGCCTCCACCTCCCCCTGTTACGTCTCTCCCTCGTAGTCTCGGCGAAGCCCTGCTGCTGTGACGCCCTGCATCCACCACCACGCCGTCGTGCTGCTGGATCTTCATCAACCTCTCCTTCCCCCTTGCTGGATCAAGAAGGAGGAGACGTCTCCCGTCCCGTACGTGTGTTGAACGCGGAGGTGCCGTCCGTTCGGCGCTGGTCATCGGTGATTTGGATCACGTCGAGTACGACTACATCATCACCGTTCTTTTGAACGCTTCCGTGCGCGATCTACAAAGGTATGTAGATGCATCTAATCACTCGTTGCTAGATGAACTCCTAGATGATCTTGGTGAAACGAGTAGGAAAATTTTGTTTTCTGCAACGTTCCCCAACAGCAAGGGTGGAGCATTTGGTGGCGCCAAGCTCCGATCATTTGGCCATCCTCCTCAAGTGCGCGCTAGAGGAGCCGCGCCAACAAGAGGGCAAAAGGTGCAGACAGTACGAGGTTATGTGGAAACGTGACCCCTCCCTCCCTGAGGTAATTATGAACACTTGGACTGAGTCGGGCTATATGTTGAATCTTGGTGATGTAGCTTCTGGACTAGGAAATATGATGAAAAAACTGCAAGAGTGGAGCCGAAAAAAGTTTGAAATGTCATTCGGGAAATTAACAAATCCCGCTCTCATCTCGAGGAGCTTATGTCTATGAATGCAGATAGAGAGGACATACGGGAGGCGACAGACAAGATGAACGAACTGCTCTATAGGGAGGAGATGTTGTGGATGTAGAGATCCCGCATTGCATGGCTACGGGAAGGGCACCGCAACACCCAGTTCTTCCATCGAAAGGCAGTTTGGCGCACACGCAAAAACCGTATTAAATCTCTCATTGATGATGATGGAGTCACACATCAGGACCATGCGCCCATGGCGGCCATGGCCACTTCTTATTTTGCCAAACTATTTACTGCTGACCCCTCTCTTTGTGTGGATCCAGTAATTGATCTTATTAAACCCCGTGTATCTGACCGCATGAATGATGGACTGTGTGCAAAGTTTTCAGACAAGGAAATTGCCGATGCTCTGTTTCAGATTGGACCGCTAAAGGCGCCGGGTCCGGATGGCTTCCCCGCGCGCTTCTTCCAACGTAATTGGGACGTGATGAGAGAACAGGTAATTGCAGGGGTCAAGCAATTCTTTTGGACATGGATGATGCCTGAGGGGGTGAACAACACGTCGATTGTTCTCATCCCGAAGGTGGATAACCCAGAGAGGCTCACGGAGTTCCGCCCAATCAGCTTATGTAACGTCATCTACAAGGTGGTGGCAAAATGTCTGGTAAACCATTTGAGGCCTATATTGGATGATATTATCTCCCCTGAGAAGAGCGCCTTTGTCCCTGAACGTATGATCACTGATAATGCTTTGATTGCATTTGAGTGCTTTCATTTTATTCAGCAGGAGAAAGACCCAAATAAAAGTTTCTGCGCATATAAACTGGACCTCTCCAAAGCATACAATAGAGTGGACTGGATCTTCTTGGAGCGAATGATGAAAAAGATGGGTTTCGCTCGCCGGTGGGTGGACTGGATTATGGCTTGCGTCACCTCGATGAGATATACAGTTAAATTCAATGGAACCCTTCTGGAATCGTTCGCACCGTCACGTGGGTTACGGCAAGGTGATCCTTTGTCCCCGTTTTTATTCCTGTTTGTGGCTGATGGTCTATCTGCTCTCTTGAAAGAAGGAGAAGAAAAAGGTGACTTTACCCCGCTAAAAGTGTGCCGCAGAGCTCCATGGGTGTCTCATCTTCTGTTTGCAGATGATACATTACTGTTTTTTAAAGCAGAGGAGGAAGAAGCCCAAAAGGTCCAGGAAGTGCTAAACACATATGCTAATGCCACCAGACAATTTATTAATCTGGCCAAATGTAGTGCTCTCTTTGGTACAGCTTGTGCTCTGGACAAACAAGAGGCGGTGAGAACTACATTAAACATAGGTACTGTCACGTTTGAGGAGAAATATCTAGGGCTTCCAACACCCGAAGGACGCATGTCACGAGGTAAATTTCAGAATCTGCAATCTCGGTTATTGAAGAGGATTATTGCTTGGGGTGACACCCTCTCTCTCGCCAGCAAGGAAACCATGATAAAGGCAATTGCCCAAGCTATTCCCACTTATATTATGGGTGTTTTTAAGCTTCCTATGTCAGTTTTTGATGACCTGAATAGAATGGTTCGCAACTTCTGGTGGGGCACCTCTGAGGGCAAGAGGAAGACACACTGGCTTGCTTGGCCAAAGATCCAGGCTCAGAAAAGCAAGGGTGGTCTGTGGTTCAGAGATTTCCGCCTTTTTAACCAGGCTCTCCTAGCGAGGCAGGCATGGCGTTTGCTTACTAAACCCACCAGTTTGTGTGCGCAGGTGTTAAAGGCCCGATACTATCATGATGGACGCCTTGAGGACACGGTGTTCTTGGGGAACTCCTCCCTGACCTGGCAGGCTATCCAACATGGCCTCGAGCTCCTGAAAAAGGGCATCATATGGCGTGTTGGGAACGGTCAGCAGATTTGCATATGGTGGGACCGATGGTTGCCACGGGAGCCCTCGCGTCAGCCCATCACTCAGCAGGGCACTTGCCGCCTGCGGAGGGTGGCCGAGCTCCTCGACGACGAGGGCTCTTGGCGCACCAGTCTACTACAGCGCTACTTCCTTCCGGCGGATGTCGTCGTCATCACTAGCATCCAGACCTCGCCACGCGTCACCGATGATATCATCGCCTGGGCACCGGAGAAGAACGACATCTTCATCGTCCGATCCGCGTACCGCCTGGCAATGGACGAGCGCGAGCGTCCATTGGCCACCGCCATGAGCAGGGCATCGGATGGTCGTCGCGCCATCTGGAAGATCATATGGGGGTGCCCTGCTCCCCCTAAGGTACGTGTGTTTGCATGGAGGGTTATCACAAATTCACTGCTACTTGGACCAACAAGGCTTCACGGCACCTCGAGGATACTGACGTATGCCTCCTATGTGGTGTTGAACGCGAGGACGAATTCCACGCGCTTTGCAGGTGCCCACTGGCAAAGGAGCTATGAAGGGTCATGGCGATGGACTGGAACATACCCAAGGTGGAGACCATCCGGGACACGGGGCCAGAGTGGCTATTCGCCCTGTTGGAACCCCTGGATGAGACGGCGAGGCTGGTGGTCCTCATGATCATGTGGAGAGTATGGCATGTTCGCAATGAGATTACCCATGACAAACTGCCACCTCCTGCTGAGGCCTCTTGTAGATTCTTACATGGCTACATTACTTCACTATTATGCATCCAGCAACATCCACATGCCAATATGGAGAAGGGGAAGATGGTGGTTTGCGATGGCCTGCCGCGCGTGCAGCCCTGCAGGATAGCGACGGCACGGCCGAGCTGGGCCCCCCCTAGTGCGGGCTGGGCCAAACTTAACACAGACGGCAACTTTGTTGCAGCCACAGGAGCAGCGGGAGGAGGCATGATCCTTCGAGATGATAGAGGGGATATCATATATAGTGCATGCAGAGAAATCCGCACATGTGAGAGTGCGCTGGAGGCGGAGCTCTCGGCGTGTAGAGAAGGCCTAGACCTTGCCTTACACAGGACGACGATGCCTATCATTGTTGAGATGGATAGTGCGGAGGCTGTGGCGATGCTCAAGGCACCCACGACAGATAGATCGCAGCACCGGTCTCTCGTTGAAGAGATTAGCAGTCTAGCAGTCCTGGAGGCTAGAGAGGTTGTATTTGCGCAATGTAGCCATTGGCAGAACAACACTAGTCATGTGTTGGCTGCGTATGGCCGTAGTACCTCCCGTACTGCAGTCTAGTTCGCAGGAGGGCCGGACTTTCTTGTAAACTTGGTTATGGCTGAGATGCCTCCTTGAGTAATGGAATTTTTTTCCCTGAAAGAAAAAATCATCATTGGAGAAGGAGGAGGAAGGGCCCCACCCACCTGAAATTCAAGGAGGCAGAAAACTATTTAGGAAGATTATGTAAAACCTTTTGTAGCTCTATGTGGATATAGGATTATTGTACTCCAACAGCTTCTATATAGAGCAATGCTACATCTACACGATGTTTTCTATGTATGTTACGTAGCGGCTGATTTGGATGACTATCATTAGTTGGGGGATTGACCCCACCTTGAAATTCAGGGGGAGAAATTATTAAGAAAAGAAAACTTACGCGTCACTTAAGAGTTATATAGACCCGTAGGTCTAGGATTTTCATTTTTTTATAAGGTGTATTATTTTTTGGCGCGATGATAAAAGCACTACATGGAGAAAATGCCACTCAATAACATTCAGGAGTATATTCCTGAAAAAAAAAATTGAGAACCCTCAGTATTTTCAACAAAGGTGAAAGTAGAAGAGCTAAAATTAAAAGGAGCCACATCAATCAAGAAAGGTCCAACCTAAAATGATTGATGCCTATTAGAATGGTCGTGCAGGGAACATATAGTGTAGAAGAATCATCAAATGGGCAATTGAACTGCTAATTCTACAGTTCAGGGAACATATACCTAGAAGAATAACGGAACCCAATTTAGTTAATCTAATTGACAGAAAAATGTTATATATAGAAAATACTAGCCTAGGCACCATAGAATCAAGAGAACGAGCAGGATGCAGGCATCCGATGTCGCAGCGCGCAGAGGAGAACCGTCGAGCCAAGAACCTTCACGTCCTCCGCGCTGGGAGCCGCGTACGTGCCTTAGAAGCCAGGTAGTCGATGGAATCTCGTGCAACGCCGCGGAGGTCAGTCGCCCAGACGTGCACCAGAATGCCACCACCGCTTTCGCCGGCGCTGTTTGAGTCCTTGTACAGCCGCAACGCCTGCACGTCCGCTCCTTCACCCTGCCGCTCCCGCCGGTAATGCTACCATGCAGCTGAATCGCCGCAACTGAACTGGCGGACGCTAGTTCGCTACTGCTAGCTGTTGCCACCATGTCCACCGTGTCTGGCTGGCCCCATGAGAACGGACAGGGAGCTCCGAAGCTCCATGCCCACCTACGGCTCGCTGCATGCACGGACGCACCGCAGGAGATCCACGTCCTGTTGCTGCACCAGACGCCTCCCAGAGAGATCGGCGAGCAGAATTAGTCGCATCCCATCTCTGCCACAGTTACTCTCGTCATCGCCCTCCACCGCGGGAAACGATGCATGGTTGTTGCAATGAGGAGGAGAAATCGGGGCAGAGATTGAGCCCTTATATAGGAACAGTACGGCGGTGGATCGAACGAAAACGAAGACGTAAACGACGTCTCTAGATGGAACGATGGAAGCGGCACCGATCAGAAGCAGCGGCAGCCTCTAGATTACAGATCGAAGGGAGACTGGTAAGCGGCACAAAAAACGCTAACGCACGCCACCACACGTCAACCCTAAGGAAAAAGCCCAGAAAGAGAAGGAAGCCTACACATGTACGAATCCACCGAAGAAATCTCAGGCGGCGAAGTCAACGGGCCATGTTGGCCCACATGCAACTGAATTCGCTAAGCGCACAGTCCAATCGGTAGACAGGTTAAGAAAATTTTGATCGACAATCTACAACCACCGTGTAATTCTACATGGTCATTTACCAAAAAAATACACGTGCCCTGTACCGGTTTACCCAGGGGTCATTTTCATACAAGTGGTGAAACCTTAGAGTGAAAACGTTGCTGGATATAGTGGTTTTGTTATTACCATCCAGCAGTCAATTGGCTCAAGGTCTTGAGGAATGGGCATGTAGCTCAAAGAACTCAATGTCAGAAAGCAAAATCATTGATGATGGACGATTTAGGCGAGCGGTACCAACCCGAGCATTAGAGGTTGATAGGCAACATCATGTGGAGCACCCGAACTTGGGGAACAAGAAGGAGTTGAGTCGTTCTAGGGGCTTCTCAACACCATCGTGGTCGTCGCCTAGCATTCAGTAATCATCTCCGTCGTGTGCTGCAAAATTCAAACTCAAAGCTGTAACAAAATGCGTACTTTGAAACACAATCAAACTAAAGAAGCAGAATGGATTGGGGGAGCATATTTTGGGAAGAGATATCCTTGGAGACGCAGGTATGCGGTACGCCGTGGGGCGGCAGGGCCTCGCAGGCGAGGAAGATGATAAGTCTACTCTTGCCGGAGCCGGGGTCGCAGACCAGCACTACCCGCGGGCCATCAAGCGCTTCACCAGTGTTCGAGAGGTTGGTGTTGACGCCTCCTATAAATTTTGCATGTCCAGCACGTCGGTTGTAAACCCACGGGGGCAGTAAGGGGCACAGATACGAAGCTTTGGTGTAGATGATGGGATTTGAAGCAACACATTTGTTTAGTGGAGAAGCTGAAGATAAGAATCAGAAATCCAGCGGTCTCTTTTGCAAAATAGTGGGATAGATGAGAGCAATTGAAGGAGGTATGGTGGAGAAGATAAGGAGAATGATAGAAATCAATCAACGGAGGAGTACTTGAGGGGACGAAAGGGTTGTGAGGGAACCGTCTCGAGAAAAAGAGAAGAGGGTAGCATGAAGATGAAATAAGTCGGCTTACCAGATGCAATTCCTGCAGCCCCCAACACAAATTTCAACAGCCTCATTTGGAAGGTCTGGGCTCCCAACAAGCTCAAAATGTTCATGTGGCTCCTCGTCAGGGACCGCCTCTTGTGCAACGATAGATTGCGGAGAAGAGGCTGGCCCAACGGCTACTTCCACCCCCTGTGCATCAGGAATTTGGAAACATCTACACATCTAATATGGGGCTGCAGTTTCTCGTAGCAGGTCTGGGGGAAATACGCCAGCTGGTTTGGTTGTTCCTCGCTAGCGACATGAGCGAGACCTCTGCTCAGCCCGGCCCAGTCTTGCCATCTTCTCATCAACAAGACTATTCCTGCTAACAGGCGCGGAGTCAGATCTCTGATCATCATGATCGCGTGGGAATTATGGAAGGAAAGAAACCACTGCGTCTTCCGAGGAAAAACGCCTCGGGTGGAAGATGTTATCGCAGCAATTAGGAGCAATATCGAGCAATGGAGATTGGCAGGAGCCAAATGCATGGAGCCTCCCTTCGGGGACACAATTAGTGAAAAATAGCCATAAGAGAGGAGAGCCACCTGTACTTTTCTAATTTCATCCACTTGATCACTTGATCTACATGTTTCCACTGCTTTCTGCTAAATCAATGAAGCCGGTGATCAGCCGGGTCTTTCAAAAAAAAGTTAGGCCTACGCTAGCAACGTGGGCTACTAGGAATAATCAATCCAGCTACTGGCACTATCAGCCTAGGCAGCCTACGTGTAAAAAATTTAGTAGCTTCTTACACCCATGTTGTTGGCTTAAAACCCGATGGGTAGAACGCGCAGCCCAGGTTATCAGTTTAATTCCATAGGAAAAAACAAAGGGACTATGATGCGTTGTTTTCTTTGTGTGAACCATGCGGCGACATCGGTAGGGTTTAGTCATGACATGGTTGTAAGTGAAATTAGTTTTTGCTTATATGGCATGGTCTCATGTGGACAGACTGCATGTTGAGATAAATAAGGTAGTGGAGATCACTCTCTTAGGTATATAAGATTTATGATGAAACTACCCTTGACTAATTCGATGGTGCACACCACATATCCCTAAATATTAGCAACGCATGTATTTTCCCTAAGGGCATCTCCAACGCTGACCCATAAATTTGCTCCGGCATCT
>NC_041381.1:376884355-376897865 GCF_002162155.2 Triticum dicoccoides | reverse complement strand
CTTGAACTAACCGGACGAAATTCATGCAAACGCGGTGTATTTCATATAAACCTGGCGAGATTCATTACATTTCGGACATACTTCAACTAAAAGTGGAGCTCGTTCAACTCTGGAGGTATAATTTTGTCCGCCTACAACCTCGCCCATGGTACTGACGGCCTGGGACGGCGACGGAGGTGGAGTAGCGAGTTGCCTAGCTCATATCAGGCGGGCTTGGTGGGCTACCCGGCCGGCTTTTATGTCGGAGAACCCCTCTTACTGCTCACTGGATGCCATGGAGATTGTGAAGAAAATGGTGCAAGGAGGAGATGGGAGCGGAGTGTGGTGCGATTTTCGCCTAGCGTCTGGCACCGTTTAAATAGAGGGCGGACGGTCGGAGCCAACCGACGTTGTGTTTAATGTCTGACGGCTCACGAACGAACGTGTGGCCGGAGTAGGTTTCTCGGCACACGCGCGGGTTTTATGGAGGAAGGAGGACAGTCTGTGGCCGTTTGAACGCAGTGAGAGACGTGTTCTGTCGGGTGCACAGCGGGCGGTGCTCTCTTTGCTGTTGGGCACTTAAATGTCGGCATTGAGAGGTCGCATCCGTCCCGTGCCGGCGTTAATGCGGAGCGGCCACTCTCCCGCGGCATGAATGCAGGCAGCTAGCGCCTGGCGAGAACGTGCCCGGGCGCAGATGGGTGTTTCGGGTGGGTCAGGGTGGTCAGACGCAGGCGTGGCAGCTATCCAAACGCTCGCAAAGCCCCCACTTTGTCTCCGATTTGCGAAAAAATATGCATCCAAACTATCCGGCGGACCGATACAGACCCAGGTTGGATGGCTTTCATTGTCCGGACCACGTGGTTCAGACATATGCGGGTGTTTTGATGGTGCACGTTGAGGATTCCCTAACTAACTATTGGAAGATTGACTAGCATGTTTTTTCTAACTAATGGCTGGAGATTTCGTTTTCCTAACTACGATTCATGCATGAGTTTGGCTTGTACGAGTTTTCTCTAGATAATGTTTCCTTATATCGTGTGCGGTGGAGGGGTAAAAAATGAATTAGAAAGATTAGAAAAAGTACACCTTACATTGTGTAATTTTAGCAAATTCAGATACAACATATATGAGTATATGAAGGCTCCAAACATGGTAACCAATAGTGGATCTCCCGCTCAATGCAAACATGGCCTACATATAAATGTGATCATCAATAAAGATGGACACCTGATTCATTTGTTGTTCTTGAATCTCTCTTGGTCTTTTACTTCGAACACGTAGCACGCTCTATCGGGAACCTGTGATGCACGGTTGTGGCTGCAATGTCAACCAGTGTCGAGAATGCCACTTGCTACCAAAAGGACATGCTCTATCCTGACGACTGCATTCAGACCATCGACTAACAACAATTTCCGCCTACCAGCCTCCATGGCTTGATGACACTATGTCCAGTTATGCCAGTAATGCTCAAGTTCAGAGGATCCTTGCTAGTCTTGCAGTTCAACTAGACTTGATGCAACGATTCTCCCTCTCAAATGAACTGTTGTATTTTCGAAACATACTTTGGCTTGGTCGAGCTCCAGAGCTACAACAATGTAAGCCTCGTGCGTTCCATGATAGTTCAGTCGGAAGTCATTATGACATCCTAATTACATATCGATGCCTCCATTGACTATTTGCTTGGTCCAAGATGAAACGGCAAATTCATAGATAGTCCAAACCTGAATGCCTAAAGTACTAGGTCATCTCGAGCTGCAACCGTTACCAGAATGATCCTAGCAAGTCGTAACCATGGAGTTCATTGATGGATTGCCACAATCAAGCAAGTCAAATTGCATTCTCGTGGTAGTGGATAAATTCACATATAATCACCCCTTCACGACTGCCAAGATTTCTCATTATTACCTTGAAAATGCATACAAATTACATGGCCTTCTAGAAGCAATAAATTTAGACCGGGACCTGTATTCACGAGAAATTCTGGAAGGCGCAATTTCGCAGAATTGGCATGGAATTGAAGATGAGCACACCATGTCATCCACAGACGGATGACCAGACATAACACATGAACTAGTGCTTGGAAATTTACTTGCGTTGGTTCATTCACGTGTGTCCAAGTTGCTAGAGCCAATACCTTTCATTGGTGGAATTCTTTCACAATCCCAGCTATAACTCAACTTTGAAATCCTTGCCTTTAATGGCACTCTATGGGCATTAACTGTGACACTGGGTTATTGAGGCAACGTCAACTTGCAAGATTCCTACTTTGAAATAATGGCTCGAAGAGCGCAAATTCATGTATCAAGTTTTGAAGCAACACCTCCATCTAGCTCGGCACATCATGAAAGTATAGACACACAAGCGCCGCACAGACAAAACATTCCAACCAAGGGATTTCATCTTCGTCTATGTTTAAACTTCCGTGGAGCGACGAGCTAATCACAAGCTCTCCTTCAAATACTTCGTTCCATTCAAGATTCTACAAGCTATCGATGTAGTGTCATATAAGCTAGAGATGCTTGAGGACTCTAAGGTTGATAACCCACAAGTATAGGGGATCGCAACAGTTTTCGAGGGTAAAGTATTCAACCCAAATTTATAAATTCGACACAAGGGGAGCCAAAGAATATTTGAAGGTATTAGCAGCTGAGTTGTCAATTCAACCACACCTGGAGATTAATTATCTGCAGCAAAATGATTAGTAGCACAGTAATATGATAGTTTTGATGATAGCAGCAGTAGTAACGGTAACAGTAACAATGATAACAGTGATATTGTAGTAGTAACGATAGCAGTAGCAACAGTAGTAGCTTAGCAAGAATAATATATGATAAATTCGTAGGCATTGGATCAGTGACTCGTTGGATGATATTCATCATGAGACAATTATAATCTAGGGCGATATGGCACTAGCTTCAGTTCATAAATATAATATAGGCATGTATTCCGTAAATAGTCATATGTGCTTATGAAAAGAACTTGCATGACATTTTTTGTCCTACCCTCCCGTTGCAGCAGGGTCCTATTGGAAACTAAGGGATATTAAGGCCTCTTTTAATAGAGGACCGGAACAAAGCATTAACACAAGGTGAATACATGAAGTCCTCAAACTACGGCCATCATCGGGAGTGGTCCCGACTATTGTCACTCCGGGGTTGCCGGATTATAACATGTAGTAGGTGACTATAACTTGCAAGATTGGATCTAGAACATGGATATAATGGTGATAACATAAACAGTTCGGATCTGAAATCATGGCAGCCGGGCAAAGTGACAAGCATTAAGCATGGCAAAGTCATAGCAACATCAATCTCAAAACATAATGGATACTAGGGATCAAGCCCTAACAAAACTAACTCGATTACAAGATGAATCCCATCCAACTCCTCACCGACCAGTGAGCCTACGAAGGAATTACTCACTCCCGGTGGGGAGCATCATGGAATTGGCGATGGAGATGTGTTGGTGATGACGAAGATCGAAGATCCCCCTCTCCAGAGCCCCAAACGGACTCCAGATCTGGCCTCCCAATGAAGAACAGGAGAAGGCGGCAGCTCCGTCTCGTGAAACACGATAATTATTCCTTCTTGATTTTTTTTGGAAATATGGGATTTTATAGCATCGGTTTGAGGGTCAGCGGGGCCACCAGGTGGGCAGCATCCACCAGGGCGCGTTTGGGGGGGCTGGCGCGCTCTGGGGGGTTGTGCCCACCTAGGTGCCCTCCTCAGGTACCTCCTGGATCCAGAAATTCTCTTATTTGATATAAAAAATCCTCGCAAAGTTTCGTTCAATTCCGAGAACTTTTATTTCTGCACAAAAACAACACAGTTCTGCTGAAAACAACATCAGTCCGGGGTTAGTTTCATTCAAACCATGCAAATTAGAGTCCAAAACAAGAGGAAAAGCGTTAGGAAAAATAGATACGTTGGAGACGTATCAACTCCCCCAAGTTTAAACCTTGCTTGTCCTCAAGCAATTCAGTTGATAAACTGAAAGTGAAAAAGAAAAACTTTTATGAACTCTTTTGCTCTTGTTTCATAAATAAGCTTGAATAGCACCCAGGTTTTCAGCAAGGATTATATCTAACCATGTTGACAATAACTCTTAAAATTATATTAACTCATATCAATGACATAAACAACTAGAGAGCAATAATAAGATATCTCAAAAGCAACATGTTGTCAAAACAACCATGATATAATATGACAATAATGGTATCTCGCTAGCCCTTTCTGAGACCGCAAAACATAAATGCAGAGCACCCCCAAGGTTCAAGCAGCGAATAAACATTGTAATTCATGGTAGAAAAGATCCATTCATGATGCATCCAACATTAGCTATACACAATGCATCAGCATGACAGCAGTGCTCTCAGGTTCTGGCGCTTATTGAGAAGGTGATGACACAACATAAAAGTAAATAGATAGTCTCTTCGCAGAGGGAAGCAGTGATTTGCAGAGGTGCCAAAGCTCAAGTTTTTAAGATAGAGGTAAATGATATTTTGAGACATGCACCCTTCTCATTCACTTCATGACCATCAGTTATCAATATCTTCCATGCTAAGCATGCTAGTAGTGGTTCCCAAGCGGAAATGTAAAGGTTATGACTCCATTGGGAGTTTTTGTTTGATTATTTGTAAGATCTTTTCTTTTTTCAGTTTGGGACTGGGCATCCCTATTACCACCCTTTTCTCGTGCGATGGCAAGTGAATAAACACTCGACCTGAGAATAACCCGCTTAGGATGGAAGATACCGACTACCTGCTGTCGTGGCACATACAAATTTACTTAGGACGGCAGGGTAATACCGCATATAGGTAGGTATGATGGACTCATCTGGAATAACTTGGGTTTCAGGTTTTTAATGTACAAGCAGAGTTCTCACTTAGTACAGGCTAAGGCTAGCAAATAGGTTGAGAAGCGGCCAGCTAGAGAGCAACAACGGTCATGAATATGCATTATGCATAAGTAACATTGGATACTAGCATGAGTAGGATATGAACACCATGAACATAAATATCATAGAGGCTATGTTGGTTTTGATTCAACTACATGCATGAACATGTGTCAAGTCAAGCCACTTGAACATTCAGAGGAGGATACCATATCATCATACTACATCACAATCATTTTAACGCAATGTTGATGTCCAAGTTAAGTCATTATTCACTCCTAACTACTTATGCATGGGATGAGAAACTATAATCTCTAATTGTCATTGCAAACATGTTTGATCATAATAGGCTGAAGCATGGATACTAGGTTAAACATATTTACAAAAATAGAACAAGTCGAGTTCATACCCGTTTCTCTCTACCACGGCCAGTTCATCCAATATCATCGTTATTGCCTTTCACTTGCACGACCGAACGATTTAAAATAATAATAGTGCAAGAGTGCTCTGGACTAAGCTGGAATCTGCAAACATTTTATTCAAGAGGAGAAGATAAGGTAATATGAGCTCTTTGTTAGATCAACAATGCAAATGGGAGCCACTCAACATTTTCATCGTGGTCTTCTCCTCGGTATGACTCGATAAAAGATAAAGAAATTCAGAGAAACACACTGAAATATTTTTGGAGTTTTTGGTTTTTCGAAAGCAAGCAAACCAAAAAGGAAAAAGCAAAAACGAAAAAAACTATTTACACGGGAAAGCTTCCAACAAGTAAAAGAAGAACATGGAAAACTTTTGGGTTTTCTTTTTAGTACTACAATAATTTGAACTAGAAAGAAAAATAAAAAAGAAGCAAGATACATATTTTTGGGATTTTCTTAAAGTTTTTTCAACACACAAGAAGAAAGCGAGAAAATAAATTAAACATGGATGATACAATGAAAAAGTGTGGACACCGACAACTGGAATGAAACTAGATAATACCCCGCGCGTTGCCGCGGGAATTTTGGAAGGATATAAAACATACATGGGTAGATCCATCCCAACAATTATATTTTCAAGTGTAACAGATAATATATTGTATTTTATCATATAAAAAGATAATATCATGTACTTTTCTAAAGGTGATATAATTGTAGCTACTGCTGAGGGGCACAAATTTTACATTAGAGATAACAATACTATCAATTCAGCATGTACAATATGATTTTTCATATGGATTTGCATGAATTGTACCTGTGCACCGATCATTAATTAAGGTAAATTGTGCCCAAAAAGTGCATCCCTATACATGAACTTTGGTATTTTTTAGGGATGGTAAAAGAATGGTGCTCTTCGGATCATTACATAAACTGACAAAAAAGAATGAACATAATCTGCAAAATGTAAAACATTGGTAGCAAACTTTGTGTTTCAGTTTCTGTAAGAAAGGGAAGTTGCTACTTGCATGGTTAATAAAAGACAGAAAATAATATTGTTTGTGAATAGACTATAAATAATGTATTTGGGGGGCATTCAAAGACATATTTATACAATGAACAGAGGGACAGATAGTCTGTTACAACTAAAAAATAATAATGGTTCTTTCGCCAAAAAAATGGTTACCTATTCGGCAAGTAATCAGTTGAACTTATCTTATCTGTTACATACCTCCAAATTTCTGCAATAAAACACCAACAAAATGACCCCCTGATATATACAAGGTCTGGATTTCAGACAGAGATAGACAAAAGGTCAGCCCAATAATAAATCAAATGAAAAGGTAAGTATGCATGCCTTCTTTTTGAGCTGCACGCATGTCATCTAGATGGAGAAAGGGAGAAAACAATTCGCAAGAGTACTCTTCACTTCAGGATAGAATTTACTTGCATGCAGACACGTAGATCTAAAGGCTCACAAAGATAGTATGCAAATGATACGGTCAAAGGATACTGGAGCAGGAGGCGATGGGAGAACCTGCTTGTCGCTCGGCTCCGACGTCAAATGTTCCCGGCTTTGAATTCGTTCAACTTGCATGCAGTCCGATCTCGGCCACGCACAATTCGTTTGAAGGATCACTGCCTTCTTCAACTCCCACCGTCTCCACAGAAATGGCAGCTCTCCGGACTCAACATCGCTTGGCGGCATGGGAGACAGCAGCACGGCGCTGATGTTCCTGTTGCAGCTCAGCCCCACACTGCAGCCCCGTGTTCTTCTTCTGCAACGCTATGATGTTGTTTCTAGTGCATCTCTCCAGCGTACCAAATAAAGCAGAAGGGGGAGTCAGATGCGTCATTACAAACTGTGAATGGGCGAAGGGGGAAAGACAACAGGCGCTGAGATACATGACTTTTGGATTGTAGAGGCAACCTTGCACGTACGCTCCAAATTAATATATATGGAAGATTACTGGGAGGGGAAGAGTGCTTTCTTATGTAGGACCCACCAGATTGAAATCAGTAGTGGGCTGTGTGTGGTAAAATCTATAACTAAAGGCTAAGTGGGGAGAGGAATAGTTGATGGATGTGGTCAAGTGCTGCATGGGATCCATTTGGGAAGAAAAGGGGCTCAACCGGTTGGTTATAGAGCTGGAGGGAGGGCCAGTGGCCATGGGGGATGGAGGATGAGTGGCTGCAGGCGAGGGAAAAACTGATTGGCTGCTTTTAGAAACTGAATAATGATGTGGCACATCGTTGATGTGGATAGTGTGCATGGTGAGAGAATAGGAAGAAGTGGGGAGCAACTTCTTAAGAATGATAGATGTGTGAACATGAATGTAATATCGATGGGAATACGTACTCCCCCAAGCTTAGGCTTTTGGCCTAACTTGGTAATCACCAGTTGTAGAAGCCGTGAGGTCCAATGTTGAAGTGCTGGGGAGCAGGCACCATAGGGTCCCACTGCTGAGGCTCCGACTGCGCCGCCGCCAGGTTGTTCCGGTAAGCGACAATGTCCTCAGGCATAACTCTATATCCGTTCCTGACAACATAGTCAAACAAAGCAGGTGCATGCAAGTGGATGACATCACGAGTGATCTCACTAAAAACTAAATTGTAAGGCAAGTCAATATCAGGGTAATCAGCAGCAAGAAACTGGTGGTCCTTCATAGCTGCTCTGTCTAAGTAAACCTTGGGCAAGGGGTGATCATGCTGGCGTATCTGCACATTGAAGTGAGTCGCCAAACAAGCAGCATAAATGTCCCCATGTATTTTACCCTTGAATCTGTTAAGGTGAAGGCGACGTGCCACAATAGCTCCCAAGCTAAAAGTGTTATCGCCATAAAGTGTGCGACGCAAAACAGCAAAATTTGGGGCGCTGAGTGAACCCACCTTCTCTCTCACTAGCAAGCACTTTGCGATAAATAAAGCAAAGTAATGCATGGTAGGAAACTGCAAGCTAGTGACAGTGGTGCTCAAAACTCCTCTCATCCCCCACTATCAGAGTACGGTAAAAACCATCAAACTTTGAGGGCCTAGGCTCTACCAAACCCCCATCAGAAGAAAGCATGCATATGTCACAAAATTCAGTAAGTGGGGTCTGATGGTGTTCAGCATATAAGTTAAATGACACCTCAGGGGGATTATTCCTAGATGAAATGAAGTTTTGCACAAAGGAATTTGTGAGGAGATGATACTGTTCGCATTCAGCTACGATGAAGTCGGTGAGGCCGGCATTAGCAACATATTGGTTGAACTCTTGGAGGATTTCGGCCTCTCCCATGAACTCATTGTCCGACCACTCACACGGCCGTAACTCCGCTAACCTCGGGGTATGAAGATCATTGTCAGATGACTGCCCAATAACCCCCTTGGAGTTCTTCTTGGAAGCAAACTTCCTAAAGATATTCATCTTTTTCCTATGAACAAAATTCTGAAATTTTTAGTCCACAAAAAAAATTCTCAACAAAACTTCACAAAATTGATAGCAAGTACTCATAGGGATGTATAGAGGCCATAGCAAGCATTCAAACTACTTAGAACTCAAAGAATTCAACATGCAAGCTCATCTACAGCAGCACCAAGAGTAGCTAATTATTCTAAATATAAACCACTAAAACAAAAATTAATTGGACACGTGGAGGAGTCACATACCAAGCAACAAATCCCCGAAACAATTTCGGAAATGGAGCTTCGAGCAAAGAGATCGAAATCCGCAGTTTCTGGAGCAAGAACACGAGAGAGAGAGAGAGAGAGAGAGAGAGAGAGGTACTGATTTTTCCTGTGTGAATGGAGTGGTGTGGGAGGAAGAAGTAAGTGAGGGGGCCCACCAGGTGGGCATCACCCACTAGGGCACGCCTGGGAGTCCTGGCGTGCCCAAGTGGGTTGTGCCCACCTGGTGTACCTCCCTCTGATATTATTTGCACCAGAAATTCATAAATATTCAGAAAAAATTTGTATCAGATTTTCAGAGCGTTCTGAGAACTTTTATTTTTGGGTCATTTTTTTATTGCACGGGAAAAGCAGAAAACGGACAAAGCATGGCACTTTATTTTATTTAACTAATAAAAGCAGAAAAACAAAAGGTAGGGACAGAAGGTAGTGCTTACTAAATTCATCAACTTCATACCTCTAAAAATGATCCATTAATAAGGTTGATCAAGTCTTATTAACAACCACTTTCGATTAGCATGAGACCGAAGAACTTCCGTAAATCACTAAGTTACCTCAATGGTGATATGAATGTCCCCAACAATAAGCATTTCATATTTCTTTTTGATAGTAGGTAGAGGTAGTTGAAAACTTCCAATAGTGATTGTCGGAGATTTTTCAATATCATTAATACCATTCACTTGGAATTGTTTTTTCGAAAAGTGCACCGTATGCTCATTACCATTGATATGAAAAGTGACCAATAACAGCCCCTGCGGTATTCAAGAAGGGTCTACCAAGGATAATCAACATGTTTTCATCCTCGGGCATCTCAATATAACAAAGCCAGTCAAAAATAGTAACATTAGCAACAACAACGGGCACATCCTCACAAATACCGATAGGTATGGCAGTTGATTTATCAGTCATTTGCAAGGATATTTCAATAGGTGTGAGTTTATTCAAATCAAGTCTTTTATATAAAGAGAAAGGCATAACACTAACACCAGCTCCCAAATCACATAAAGCAGTTTTCACATAATTTCTTTTAATGGAGCAAGGTATAGTTGGCATTCCCGGATCTTCAAGTTTTTTAGGTACTCCATCTTTGAAAGTGTAATTAGCAAGCATAGTGGAGATTTTGGCTTCCGGTATTTTTCTCTTATTGGTGATGATGTCTTTCATATACTTTGCATAAGGAGGCATTTTCAAGATATTAGTCAAGCGAGTGCACAGAAAATCATTTCGGCAAAGCGTTCAAATTCTTCATTATCTTTCTTTTTAGTTGACTTAGGTGGAATGGGCATAGGATTTTGAATGTTCTCTTTCCTTTCCATGTTTTCTAGCAACAAAGTCTCTTTTGTCATATCTTTTATTCTTAGGTTGTGGGTTATCAAGATCAATAGCTGGTTATTCTCAACATCATTATCTGGTTCTTTATCATTAGGTTGAGTGTTTTCATGAACCTCATCATTATCTTTTTCATTATCAAAAGGTGAGTGTTCATTACCAGATTGAGTTTCATCATCAGAGATAGAAACTTCATTATCATTACCAGGAGATTTTTCTACTTCAGGTTCACTAGAGGCAGGCAAAGTCTTGTCATTTTTCTTCTTCTTTTTCTTTTTAGAAGGACTAGGTGTAGTGGTGTTGTTCCTTTGAGAATCTTGTTCAATTCTCTTTGGGTGTCCCTCGGGATAAAGTGGTTCCTGAGTCATTTTACCTCCACTAGTTGCTACTCTAACAGTAAAGTCACTTGTATTATTGTTCATTTCATCAAGTAACTCTCTTTGAGATTTAGCAACTTGTTCTAGTGAGTTTGAACCATAGAGGCATGTTTTTCTACACCTCTAACATCATTTGAGATTCTAAATAGCAAGTGACTTAAGCGAGCAATCATATCAGAGTTGTATTTCAGTTGTTTCATAACATTTGCATTGAAGTGATCTTGCTTTCTAATGTAATTATCAAACTCATAAAGGCATTGACTAGGATGTTTATTATGAGGATCATCACTATCATTGAAATTCATTAAAGATTTTACCTCTACCACCTTGGGTGGTGGTGGTGCTTCAAGCCCATGTATTTCTTTGATAGGTGGTAAATTTTAAACATCCTCGGCCTTAATACCTTTTTCCTTCATATATTCTTTGCATCTTGCATAACTTCAGGACTGAGATATAAGATACCCCTCTTCTTCGGAGTGGGTTTAATAGGTGTTTTAGGAGGAGTCCAATCATCATGATTTTTCAATATGTTATTCAATAATTCCTCAGCTTGTCCAATAGTTTGTTCCCTGAAAACACAACCAGCACAACTATCTAGGAAGTCCCTAGAAGTATCGGTTAGTCCATTATAGAAGATATCAAGTATTTCATTTTTCTTAAGAGGGTGGTCACGCAAAGCATTAAGCAATTGAAGAAGGCTCACCCAAGCTTGTGGGAGACTCTCTTCTTCAATTCGCACAAAGTTAAATAGTTCCTGCAAGGCAGCTTGCTTCTTATGAGCGGGGAAATATTTTTCAGATAAGTAATAGATCATATCCTGGGGACTATGCACACAACCAGGAGCAAGAGTATTGTACCAAGCTTTAGCATCACCCTTTAATGAGAACGGAAATAACTTGAGAATATAGTAATAGCGAATATTCTCATCATGAGCAAAAATGGTAGATATATCATTCAACTTAGTAAGATGTGCCACAACAGTTTTACTTTCATAACCATGGAAAGGATCCGATTCAACCAAAATGATTGACTCTGGGTCGACAGAGAATTCATAATCCTTATCAGCAATAACAATAGGTGAAGTAGCAAACTCAGGATCACATTTCATTCTAGCATTGAGAGATCTTTCTTTATACTTGCATAATAATTTCTTTAGATCATCTCTATCCTTACAAGAAAGAATATCTCTAGTTGCCTCCTCACTCATAGTATAACCTTCCGGTACCTTTGGCAATTCATATCTAGGAGGACTAGTTCTAGTAGGTGTTTCAAGATTTTCAGTTTCAAGTTCATCATCGGACTCAACAATATCATGTTGTCTTACTCTAGCAATTTGTTCATCAAGAAATTCACCTAGTGGCACATCATCATCAAGCAAGGTACTGGCATCATCATGAGTAGCATTCATAGCAGAAGTGACATCATCAATAACTTGCGACATATCAGAATTAATAGCATGTTGCGGAGTTGCAAGTTTACTTATAACAGAAGGTGAATCTAAAGCAGAACTGGATGGCAGTTCCTTAACTCCCCTCGTCTTTGAGGGAAAAATCTTAGTCTTAGCATCCTTCAAATTCTTCATAGTAATAATATGATAATAATCCCAAGTGACTCAACAAATATAGTTGTGCTCCCCGGCAACGGCGCCAGAAAAATGTCTTGATAACCCGCAAGTATAGGGAATCACAACAGTTTTTGAGGGTAGAGTATTCAACCCATACTTATATATTCGACACAAGGGGAGCCAAAGAATATTTGAAGGTATTAGCAGCCGAGTTGTCAATTCAACCACACCTGGAGATTAATTATCTGCAGCAAAATGATTAGTAGCACAGTAATATGATAGTTTTGATGATAGTAGCAGTAGTAACGGTAACAGTAACAATGATAACAGTGATATTGTAGTAGTAACGATAGCAGTAGCAACAGTAGCTTAGCAAGAATAATATATGATAAATTTGTAGGCATTGGATCGGTGACTCGTTGGATGATATTCATCATGAGACAATTATAATCTAGGGCGATATGGCACTAGCTCCAGTTCATAAATATAATGTAGGCATGTATTCCGTAAATAGTCATACGTGCTTATGGAAAGAACTTGCATAACATCTTTTGTCCTACCCTCCCGTGGACGTGCTTATGGAAATAACTTGCATGACATCTTTTGTCCTACCCTCCCGTGGCAGCGGGTCCTATTGGAAACTAAGGGATATTAAGGCCTCCTTTTAATAAAGAACCAGAACAAAGCATTAACACACGGTGAATACATGAACTCCTCAAACTACGGTTATCACCGGGAGTGGTCCGACTATTGTCACTCCGGGGTTGCCGGGTCATAACACGTAGTAGGTGACTATAACTTGCAAGATCGGATCTAGAACATGGATATAATGGTGATAACATAAACAGTTCAGATCTGGAATCATGGCACCCGGGCCCAAAGTGACAAGCATTAAGCATGACAAAGTCATGGCAATATCAATCTCAGAACATAGTGGATACTAAGGATCAAGCCCTAACAAAATTAACTCGATTACATGATGAATCTCATCCAACTCCTCACCGACCAGCGAGCCTATGAAGGAATTACTCACTCCCGGTGGGGAGCATCATGGAATTGGCGATGGAGATGTGTTGGTGATGACGAAGATCGAAGATCCCCCTCTCCGGAGCCCCAAACGGACTCTAGATCTGGCCTCCCGATGAAGAACAGGAGACGGCGGCAGCTCCGTCTCATGAAACGCGATAATTCTTTCTCCTTGATTTTTTTTGTGAAAATATGGGATTTTATAGCATCGGTTTGAGGGTCAGCGAGGCCACGAGGTGGGCAGCACCCAC
>NC_041381.1:376883162-376884146 GCF_002162155.2 Triticum dicoccoides | reverse complement strand
TGCCCACCCAGGTGGCCCCCTCAGCTACCTCCTGACTCCAGAAATTTTCTTATTTGATATAAAAAATCCTCGCAAAGTTCCATTCCATTCCGAGAACTTTCATTTCTGCACAAAAACAACACCATGGTAGTTCTGCTGAAAACAGCGTCAGGTCGGGGTTAGTTTCATTCAAATCATGCAAATTAGAGTCCAAACCAAGAGGAAAGGCGTTAGGAAAAGTAGATGCGTTCGAGATGTATCAAAGGTCCACCTATCTTCCAAGTCCACTACTCCGATAGGCTCTTACCCCAGGTACCACTGCAACGACGAAGCTGCCAAAACCATAAGAAGCTGTGCTCTCTCCCGTTGAAGTCATCACCAGCGCCAGAGAATGATTCCAACTGAACGGAGGGAGCGGATCTTCGTTCATTGGTCCGATCCCACCGTCTTCGACGCCACCTAGGAAGACACAATTCACCCGAAGGAGCGCGCCCCTACTCTATTGGCTTGGGATCAAGCCGTATCTCAAGGAGGGGATGTCAGCACCCTAATTCAAAGAAAGTGCTGCCATGGCAGCAAAACAGGCGACGACACTAGGAGGCACAACGATGCTGATCAAAAGCATTGCCATCCTGCCATGGGGCCAAACCAGGATGAAGAGCGTGCATTTCTCGTTCATCTCGGATCGCATAGCCCAACCGCAAGTATATGGAGCCATAGTGAATCAACACTACTTAAGAGAGAACCACATGAGAGAAAAAAAATGCATCCAATTGATAAAAAGGCACGACATCGGCTTATTTTTCTGTTTCACTTTTTTTGCAAAACAGTGTGCCTTTGCTGTCAGTGTCGAATGCAGAAATAATTTTCAGGTGTGGCGGAGCTTATGAAGGAGAAAAGCATGTAAAATGCAACTGACCAAAAACTGTCTATAATATTAGATATATACTAGCAAAAATGCCCGTGCGTTGCAACGGGGAAAAACGCTATATGTGTGTGTGGGGG
>NC_041381.1:376877697-376882907 GCF_002162155.2 Triticum dicoccoides | reverse complement strand
AGGGTTATCACTTCTATATGGGTCAAGGATAGTCCTACCATTTTCGAATTGTGGGCATGAGTGCTAGAGCTATTATCTCAGACATTTTTATGCCCAGATAAATCAAGTACTAATCATATCACTTAATTGTACCAATAATATACTTATGTTACATCACCCAGGAAAATATTATTGTAAAAAGGAACGGATTTAAAAAAAATTGGTTCGCAATCATATATGCATGCAGGGGATCAATATTTTGCTTCAAAGTTCTATGAAGAGTTTGTGGCTCATGCCTCATTACAATTAAAAGAAGAAAATCTTGTCATCTGTAGGAGGGCGCTAGCACTTTGCAGAAATTATACCTTCGAGATTCATTCTCAAATAAAATTCGGAAGTGCAAAACCAGATCTAACAGTAGTCACAGTACAACTCCAACCTCCTCGTTTGTTAACTTGCCGTTGTTCTGATGTAGATTCAGCCTCTCTAGCAGAAGGAAAATCCATGTCAATAATAGACTTTGAAACTCAAAGTAAAAACTAAATGAAATCCTTCTCAAGTGTGTTTCTGCTTCCACAATAATAATAAAGAATTCTACTTAAATGAGTGTCAAAAGGGATACTTATTGTAGATTACATGAGGAGCCAATGACTGTTTTTACCTAATAGAAAACAACAGGTAGAGAATCTTGTGTCAATAAAATCAATCCTTGGTGATTCAGAAATGGACGATGAACTACACGTAGATTAAACTAAACACTAATTCGAATTTTGAACTGACCCTAGACTACCAGTGTGACACTTGATGTTGGTTGTGTTGCCAAAGTTACAACAGACTTGCTGCTACATTGGTACTCCACATAAACAAAGTCAATCATTGCTGCTAAACTGGTAATCCACACGAACAAAGTCAATCAGCCATGTACCAAATGTATCTCTGAATTGTAAGTGCGCGAAGGACACAGAACCTACTACGAAAACATAAGTGCCGAGTCATCTAATTCATACAACTTAGTCTAAGGTGATAAGAGTAATGGTAAGTAGCCATTGCTGGGAGATGTGATTTATTGTTGCATACTGCATTGTACATGAACATTTTACAAATGCTTATAATATATAAACATCAATTTATATATATCTACATGGGAGCATTTCAGAAAACACATGGTGAGCATGAGTGTCGCACAAACCTACAGCTTTCTAGATTTCCATGTCTCATACATGGTGGTGGGCAGAAGCTGCAGCATGTTACTCCTTAGCTTGGAGGCCCTGGTCATGGAAGACCCTGCTGGCCAGGGGGCAAGGGGGCAACGGCCAGCAACACCCACGTAAACTTGTAGCTTTGCATCAAGGCGGCCTCTCATGCCAACTACAACAGCAAATTTTACAGAGTTGGAAGCGGGTAGTGGAGGCTTACTCACATCAATCGGAAAAAAGGACAGAGGACGTCGGATCTTGATGATGGGTGGCTGGGACCGAGGACGAGCCTGGACGACCTGAGGCAGCAGCACAATAGCTCCGTCATGCTGGCGTCCGGTCGTTGATCCCTGGCACCACGGTAAGAAGGCAGGAAGGAGAGGGAGCTCCCAAAGGGCGACGGCGACCCGAGATCCCTTGCGTCGGCAGGGCCGTCGACCTTCATGAACCAGAAGTGATGGAGAAGCAGCATAGTAGTACAGGTCAATGTTTGAATGGATACTACTGAAATATGCCCCGGGAATCCAAAGAAAATAAGACATTGCCAAACAGCACATACAGGTTGACAACACATAGGGACGTATTCAAGAAATCAAGCATGTGCTTTTCTTAGAGCTAGTAAATTAGTGATGTTATTCTCCGTACCAAAATTCTAATTAGCAAAAGTATTGGGCTAGCTGAGAAAATGGAGATTGTTTAACAAATAGTAGCATTATACATGTAATTTAATAAACATATGTTGCAACAGCATTGCTTCTCATAGCATCACCAGATTGGTGCATGCGCTTAGTTAGATAGTGGCGGTGTTTGTCTGTCTTTCAATCAATATATGGAAAATGCTTACAATTAGCATGAAGGGAAATACTCACGTCAAAATCCCATTCACTATAGAGGTCAGGATCATCTACATTCCCCCATATGTATGCATAGGCCATCATTGTATCCGCCGAATCCTGCAAATCCGAAGTACTCAATCCTCTTTCCGTGGAACAGTCTAGTGAAGAATTTCTATCTTAAGTGCCAAACGAAAAGTGGTCTTTCATGATAGAACAAAACCAATTGATAGCAGTTCTATCTGTGTGCCCCAAATAAGAAGGCTCAATCATGAAAAGGGGTGTCAGGATAACTGATTTGAACTAAACATTTCACTGAATTTTGCAGGTCATCATAAATCCGGCTACCCTGAGCTGAAGCAGAGACCTAGGCCAGCGAATGGACTTACAGTCAGTGAGATGCCAACAACTTCCCTCACATACTGTTCATCTTCAAATGTGTCCAGCACATTGAACTCCCCATCAGTGATCCCCTTCCAAACCTAGACACATGAACAGATTGTCACTCGTTCTGCACTTCAACCGTTCCATACTGACAGTACTTGCCATTGTTCACATCTTAACTTGCAGTGGACAAAATAAGAAATTAACAGCAAGTATACGGGATGTGTGCGCGTGGGATTGCACGCACCTTTTCGGGGACTTTGTTGCCGTCGACGGGGAGCATCGCTGGGTATACGCGGCCCCTGATGTTGAGCCTCTGGCTGCGACAAAAGCAACATGAGAATAGCGACATGGGGCGCAGAGGGAGAGGGAGAACACATGACGAACACCGGGAGGAGTGGACACTCACCTGGGCGAGAACCACCGCGAAGGACATCCCCGGCGACAGTGCGAGGTCCTGCACGTCGTCATCGGCGTCCTTACCGTCACCTTCGCCGCCCTCTCCTCTCCGAGCGAACAACAGTCGCCGACACCGCCGCAGGTGAATCCCCTTCCGCGGTCGGGAGCGCCGGGAGGCCGAGTCGGTCGAGGACGCGGAGGAGGAGGCCCTGTTGGCCTCCGGGGAGTCACCGGCGATGTGGGCGGCCCCGTCCATCGAAAGGGGGCCCGCTGGAGTTGAAGCCCTGCCGCTGGACCTCCTCCCGCGCCTTGTAGATCGCCTCCATGTCGTCCCCAAAACATAATCCGGCCCCTACCTCGCCTCCTCGACCGGATCTGGCCAGAGATTGCCGCCGCCGCGCCCAACATCGTCTGCATCGCAGCCCCATCTCGCTCGGAACCGGCGAGGAACGCCGCTGCCATGTACTTGGAGTTGAAGCTCCGCCGCTGGACCTGCTCCCGCGCCTCCTAGATCGCCTCGGCCTCGCCTCCTCGACCGGATCGCCTCAGCCTCGCCTCCTCGACCGGATCGCCTCGGCCTCGCCTCCTCGACCGGATCGCCTCGGCCTCGCCTCCTCGACCGGATCTCGCCGGAGATCGCAGCCCCCGCGCCGGGCATCGTCTGTATCGCGGCCAGCCTCAACCTCCAGCTCGTCTCGCTCGCCAGCAATTGAATAACAAAACGCAGGGTCCTTTTTGTAAGAACAACGTATATCATATATCCACTTAAAAAGGGACTGCGGGTTGAATACCAGAAACAATAGGGACTATTTTGCAAAATCGCTAGCGACGACGGACGACGGAAACCCAATTTTCTTTATTATTACTAGCAAAAGGGCCCGTGCGTTGCAACGGGTTAAACAAATCCTCGCTCGTCCTAGTCTATGATTCCACTTCTCTTGCTTGCCACCATTGTCGATGATGGTCATGTTATCCACCTATTCACGACGAATGTGATCAACCCCGAGGTGATGAGTTTGGTCATATTACACGACTGTATAGCTTCACATCAATGCCCAGAGGGGCCAAACACGGAACATAGTTTTCTGAGGGGGCAAAAGAATTTTCTGATTGTTTATTAACCCCCTCCTTAAAATAATCTTCACATATTGCTAGTGCATTACACTGTAGCACACCGCTTTTACGATCGTCTCCCAAGTCCCCAAGCTGTAATTCCTCGGACCTGTAATGATAGTAGGTGCCATTTTTGTATCAATCTTTTATTTTAAAGAAAAACATAATAAAAACTTTTAAAAGAGTAGACCTTAAAATAAAATTAGAGAGAAAATGGTCGGAGCTAAAAATCACTACAGAACCAACGGGAATATACTAAACTGCATTCGACATACTACCACAGAATATTTCATCATTATGCATAAACTTCCGGATAATAAATTTGTCAAAATGGAAAGGGGACCAGGAAACAAAGTGTAAAAATCATCCCAGCTTTTGGTAACAAAATGAGTGGCACATATTATTACTGAAATTTCTGTGCAGATCAAAAAGAGCTATCCGCTTTAGTACCAACTTCCACTTTGCACCATTTTTCAGTGTGTAATGTAATGTAATCATGTGTTCTGAGGAATAATTTCAAAATTAGAAATAGTTAGCACGGACCCGAAATCGTCATAATAGGTACATCTGATCGTGATTTGTGTTCCAGCTAAACAAAACCAGCCCTTAGCTAGAAAATCTAGAAACACGAACCAGCGTTTGACAGTCAGACTCAAACAAAACATTCATTATACCCCATTCTGCTACTGCCTGTGTTGCCGATGTGCATTCATTTCGTTAACTGAAGAGCAATGAGTATGACAGGGCGCCGGAAGGAATCATCAAAAAAGACTTACAATCCAGATGTTGTCCACACCACAGAGTACAACAGCAGCCAACTTGGATCTGAAGGGGTTCCACACCCAGTACTCAACCTTGGATCCGTCCTCGTTCTGTACAATAACAAAACAACAATAAACATCAGTCTACTGCATCTGTAGAACAGTAATGAACATCATTTCAGAACAGCACCAATAAGTGTATCTCTCAGCCAGTAATTGCATCGTTTACATATAGGCATAAAAAAAGTGCATCTTTCAAACAACAATGAACATCATTCACAAGCTCTAGAAGCAGAACAGAGCATAAAAATCCATCAGCAGAATCTGAAGCCAGTGAATATATCTAAAAACTACTGACATAAGCGTATCATTTGCTCTTGTAGGAACTAAAAATAGTCGAATCTAAGCTGATAACCCTGCTGAATCAAAGCTGGTTTACCATGTGCTATCGAATTTCAATTCTGTAGCAGTGGAATTCTGGACAGTGTTTCAGGAATCTGTACAATAATGTCAAAGGGAAGGTAATTTAAGATGGCATCCAATTA
>NC_041381.1:376868063-376877687 GCF_002162155.2 Triticum dicoccoides | reverse complement strand
CAGGGCACATTGTTCAAACAGTTTTGGTTAAAACATTTTTTCAGACAGTCAATAATTTCAGCTTGTAAATCCCCAAAATTTCTCGAAAAAAAACCATAATAAATAAACATGAACATGCTCTTATTTGTTGTTCCAACATCAAGAAATAAAGATTGGGCGCGTATTGGCTGCATCTCTGTCGGGCATCGTGGCCTCGTATTGGATATCTTTGCTTCTATATTTTCAATCTGCTGGGTGTCCAAGCGCATACAGGATGTCATTACTCTGCGTATTTGAGCATCTAAAAAAATAAGTCAATGGTGCATCATGTTAAAGGAGAAGAACAATTATACTATCGAAGAACATCAGCACATAATTCAACCTGATCTCAACTCCACATGTCCTGGACACCAAATCCATTTTAAGTACACATAATTAAAAGCTGCTAATAGTTCTGTAGTTCTGCTAAAAAGCAAGTTGGAAACTATCATTAGCAAAATATTTGAGCACCTACTCAATGTTTATATTCAAAACTGAAGTATCCAGCTTGTTAGACAAAAAATATGCAAGCAACATGATGAACAACTCACCATAACTTAATTTTTGTAGATACATTAGACTGTACAACATGTTCACTTCTGAAAACAAATTACACCAGCCTGAATGCCTGATACACCAAAGAAAAGCCTGAAAAAAAATGAAGTTCAACTCCTCATAAGCATAACATCAAACATGGTGTGGGCGTAATATCAAGAACAGAGGCACACATTAATTTGGGAAGAATGCAGTTGTCAATCCATGAGAGGGTGAGAGACAAAGAGAAAGAGATAGATCCTGAAGGAGAGGAGCAGCAACATCAGCCCGTGACCACCAGGACAGGGAGAGAGATGAGAGGTAGAGCGGAGCTCCTTGTCTACTGTAACTGCAAGTGCTACTTATTACACGACAGCAGTAGAATCTTGCATCCTCTGTATAAACAAAAAGCAAATCTTATACCTTGAGGAGTTGGGGTGGTGGAGGCTTGAGCGTGGTGTGCTGCCGGACTGAAGGAGCCGCCGAGGTGGGGAGCGGACCAGCCAGATTGGATGAAATGACTGCCGGAGGCAGAGCAAGGTGGCGTTGAGCTCAACCAGCGAGGGGATGGGCGCATCGAGCAGCAGATGGGGGCGTCGAGCAGGGCGTTGACCTTAACCGCCGTCGTCCTAGTACGGTACTCCACAACGGAAGGGCGCCACCGTGTCAGCTCGCATCGCTCGTCGTCGACCAGGGAAGGGCGTCCAGCAGAGGTGGCCGTCCTGCTTCCCCAACGACCGGGAGAGGAAGGAGGCTAGGGGAGGTGCGCCATCCAGCGATTCGGTGTGCCTTGCTCTGCCTCTCTCTCCGTCTAGCGTCAGCCACGCCGCCGCCGCCGGTTGCCCCGTCCTCGACCAGATCTGGACCCCACTCCCCTCACCCGAATCGACGCGCCCAGCCTCCTGCGCCGTACAAATGCGCCACCACACGCCGGAGGACACTGCGCCCGCCCTACCTTGCCCTCGACGCCGGTGTTGACCGCTCCTCTGCCTCGCTCGCCTACACCGCTGCCGCAACCGCAGACGACCTGCTGCTACTCGTTGCGGAAGAACAGAGGCCGCAGCAGAACTCGGCGCATGGGCGACGGGGCGACGCCGGAAGCAGAAGAACGCCGCGACGACGAGGGCGGCGTTGGCGTGATGCAGACGAAGCAGACGCAAAGGTCGACAGTAGGGGCACGCCTCCGGGCGATGGAGGCCGAGAACAGGCGCCGGCGGCCGGGGGCAGGGGACTTGACGCGGCCGGCGTACCATCCTCCATGAACGCCCACGGCGTCCGCCTTCTCCTCCGCCTCGGCTGTAGCCGTGCAGCAAGCCCACGGCGTCCGCCTTCTCCTCCGCCTCGTCTGTAGCCGCACCCATGGCGTCCGCCTTCTCCTCCGCCGCGGCTAGCCGTCCGACGAAGGCGCCGCCCTCACCTGCTCGTGCTCCGCCATCGCTGCCGTCGCTGGAAAGGGAGGAGTTTTGGATAAGATGAATCAGGGACCGCGGACTGAATATCAAACAAACGTAGGGTCTTTTTTGTAAAACAGAAGCGTTTTTCCAGATTCACTAAAGAAAGGACTGCGGGTTCTATTTTCGAAAAGCAAAGGGACTTTTTTATAAAAATGGCGACGACGTACGACCAGAAGCACTACGTGCTTTATTAGTAGGTAAAGATAAAGATATAGGTAAAGAAATACTTTGTATTTTGCAAATACAACTAAAATCCAAATTTAAGTACCATATTCTATTATCATGCATGTACTCGTACTCTGTTCGGCAGAGTTTTACATCATCCCCACCAGCTACGTACTTGTAGTACCAGGTCCATGTCCAACACGTAGGTGTACTAGTACATTTGGTTCAAATTTAGGTGTGGCAGCTGCCAGGCCTTGCCAGATAGCTGGCTCCGCCACTGTTTGCTGTAAGGGTGCATTGTGCTGTGAGTTAAACTGGATCGAGAGTCTAACACCCAACATCTTGATGCTAGGAAATTTCATACCCTAAAATAAGAACTACGAAAACCATTTTTTTAGATTTTTTTTCAAAGTTTCTTCATTCGATCGGTAGGCACGAAACGTCAAACGACGTATACACCGACCCGAACCCGCCTCGTGAGGCCCACGAACACGGCCCTATCGATCAGTGACGCACGCACGCACCACTTTCGTCGAAATCGTCAGACGGGACAGCGCGAGAACTGCAGAGAGAGGAAAAAAAGGAAGAGGAAAAAGGAGAAACCCGGAGGCCGGAATCCCAATCGATCGAAGGAAGCAGAGCTGGGGGATCGCAGCGGCGGCGGCGGCGGGGGGAAGAGCCGGAGGGGAGCCGTGGAGCGATCAGGGGGGCATCTGCGCCCGATGTGGGCGTGGGGCCTCGCCGAGCGCGCCGTCGCCGGCCTCCTCGGCCCCGCCGGCGCGAATGGCGGTCGCTGGAACACCGCCGTCGCCGTCGGGGTCACGGCCGCGGCCGGCATCGCGCTAGTCGCCATCGTCGTCTCCTCCCGCAGGTTGGCCACCGCCAGACCCAAACCCTCCCCCCCTTCTGCCAAAGGTGGTCCTGTGCTTCGTCCCCTTAGTTGCATATGCGCGCTCTGGATGCAGGGGCGGGATCAAATCGCCGTGGCGGCGGCGGAGGAAGCCCGCGCTTGGGCCCAAGGAATGGCGTAGCTTGTTCACGCCGGAGGGGAAGTTCTACGACGGTGGCGTCAAGCTACTGAAGAGAGTTCGGAACGGAGTAAGATATAGTGAAGCTTAGTTTGTTTGTTACAGTATTTCCTTGCTATCTTGTGAGTTCCTGATGTAGCTTACAAAGTCATTATATTGAGCTGTCTGCTTTCGTGACAGGGGGTTGAGCCGAGCATCAGAGCAGAGGTCTGGCCGTTCCTTCTTGGAGTGTAAGTACTCTAGACATTGTGATCCGAGGACAGATT
Source organism: Triticum dicoccoides (assembly GCF_002162155.2). Taxonomy (NCBI): domain Eukaryota; kingdom Viridiplantae; phylum Streptophyta; class Magnoliopsida; order Poales; family Poaceae; genus Triticum; species Triticum dicoccoides. The sequence continues at coordinate 376,874,222 of NC_041381.1, read as the reverse complement.
TAGCTATGCTTGCAGATGTATACTTAGATCCACGAGATACTTGCACATGAGGAACTCATGCTAACATCGTTTTGTATTTTTAGCAACAGATTCTGTTGATGTTCCTTTTTTTACATGATTCATCTTTTCTGCATTTGAGTGAGGCTTTATACTTTATAATTAACTGTTTCAGTTTTGGGACTTGAACAGAACATAGATAGGGCCAACTTAAGAGAGGCATACTCACTTTTGTACTTTTTGTTAGTATGTAAATGTGGAAATTAGTGTTTTCCACAGGATTTTCCCAGGCTACCTGCCCCCCGCTCCTGTTCATTTGTAGTATCAAAACTATTGCGTGCAGTTTTAGATTGATTCTAAACTAAGTAGATGAAGGAAAACTTACGAATACACCAATTTTGCACATAGTTCAGCCTTCTCTGGTAGGCACAGTAAGAGATACATCGTGGAAATTTTATGTACTTAGTCACATGTGCGTTTTTTTTGGGGTAGTCAGAGTGTTTACCTCGAGTAATTGGAATTTTTGACTCTCGTGCAGTTATAGCCTGAATAGTTCAGAAGCTGAAAGGGAAGCAATTAAGGCCCATAACAGGTACACCATTTTTTCAACCATCTATGTTTCATGACTCCAGTCCATGGTTGCCCACAGTCTCACTATAGTTTTCTTTACCACTACAGAAATACATTGCTCCTTAATTAAGGAACACTTAAGTGTTTGCAAATGTTATTTTCATGGGGTCTAGTGTAAAACATGACAATGTTGGATGATTTATGTAGGAAGGGATATCTGCTCTTGAGGAAACATTGCCTGCGAAAAAACAATAAAGAAAGCAAGCGATCAGTCAATCACAAAGAGAGCATTAGTTCAGGCAAAGTCAAAGAATCTGTTACTTCTGTTGGATCTGGAGAACCTGAAAAAGTAAGCGTGGATGATCATATCACGAGTGAGGAAGAAAATCCTTGTGTCATTTTAGAGCAAGAAATGCAGGATAAGACAGGTAAAGCAATTCCAGAGAATCAGGCGGATGAAAGCCTCTGTTCATCTAGTTCACGTGATGAGGATGAGAGTGAGAAAAGTGATGTGACCGATGTGGAAGCATCCCGTGATGATGTCGCCTCTGTGGACCAGTCTTCAGTTGAGGATGAAGAAGAAAGTATGCCCCTGCCCAAATATTCAAACACAGGAGGAAATATAGAAACTGAAACTAAGTTATCTAAGATTGCCCGTCCTGTGAAGTCTGCACGGACAGTTGAGGATTTTGAGACATGGCAGCGGATAATTCGTTTGGATGCAGTTCGTGCTAATAATGAATGGGTTTCCTACTCTCCATCGCAAGCTGCGGTTACCAGAGAGAAGGCAATTGAATCTGCTTCAGCTGTTTGTCTCAAAGACTATGAGCACTTGGAAGCACATAGGATCCATCATGCGTCACGTCTTGTTGCAATACTTGAGGCGTACGCAACCTATGACCCAGAAATCGGTTATTGCCAGGGCATGAGTGACCTCCTTGCACCTCTCCTTGCTGTGCTGGAGGAAGACGATGAAGCCTTCTGGTGCTTTGCCGGTTTCATGAGGAAAGCCCGCCACAACTTCAGACTCGATGAAGTGGGTATTCGCAGGCAACTCAACATGGTCTCCAAGATAATAAAAACCAAGGACTTCCATCTTTACAGGCACTTGGAGATGCTTGAAGCTGCAGACTGCTTCTTCGTCTATAGAATGGTGGTTGTGATGTTCCGGAGGGAGCTCACCTTCGAGCAGACCCTCAGCCTGTGGGAGGCGATGTGGGCCGATCAGGCAGCGAGGCGGGCTGGGATCACAAGATCATCCTGGAGAAAACTTCAGCTTGGAGCCCCTCCAACTGATGACCTGCTGCTGTATGCAATTGCAGCCAGTGTACTGGAGAAGAGGAAATTGATAATAGAGAGCTATAGCAGCATGGATGAAATCATTAGGGACTGTAACAGCATGGCCGGGCAGCTGGACATTTGGAAGCTCCTGGACGACGCCCATGATTTAGTGGTGACCGTACAAGACAGGATCGAGTAGCTGGGATCTGCCCATGCTTATATCTGTATGATTGGTCCTGGCAGTTATCACGTTATCATATGTCTGTTATATACAATATCTTGTATGAGGTTATGGATAGAAACATTTTTGGTCTTGTTTTCTGGTGTGCCCTCTCTCTGCATGTGACTGTTCTTTGCACAGAGCAGATTTGTGGATCTTGTCATCTGTTGCTACTTCTTGGACTGTGGATGCTGGATACAATTTGGTCTTGCAGTGTATTTGTAACTAGAAAAAAGCCTTGTGCCTGAAGGGTAGTGTGGAGGGAAATATATCTCAATGCCCTTCGGTTTTCGTCCGGTTTTCCGTTAATTAACTGGGCAACTCTCTTCTTTTTAATTAATTGATGAGACAAATCTTTTGCCTTCGTTTCAAAAAAAATATCTCAATGCCCTGAAAGACGTTTAGTTCAGTTGTTGCAGCCGGTGTATTCAGGAAGGGATTCTGCCTTCATAAAATAAACTTGGAATTTCCGATAATCGAATTGATCAACTGGCCCACGCCGTCACTTGCATGCTTAATAAGTGCTGCTTAACTCTTTTAGGCGTGTATAACTGCAAGAATATGGTCAAATACAGTGAAACCGACAGACAAATTACTATGTGGGAACATCACTGCAATGTATGATGTCCATATTTATTCTGAAATTGAGATTGTTAATAGCATAGCAATGTTCCCATCATCCTCAATTGTAGACACTCCATCGGCTAAAAAAATATGTAGAGACTCCATATGTTGAGAATGTAAACATAATTCGAGTAATCTGAGCATACATATAGATGTTTGGAACTGAGAGTGCCTTGTATGATCAATGAGACAACACACTGCCACCCAACGAATACCATCATTATGTTGTTCTAACTCAAACCAGCCAACCAATACCATTATTATGTTGTTCTAACTCAAACCATATTACTTGAAAGCTATTTCTCCGAAGCAACTCGCCAACAACAGCCTACTCAGATTTGCTGTAGTGCCGGACACCAAATGCAAGCCCCAAGATTAAAATGGGAACAAGAAACTGCAGGATCTTGATGAGGAGGTCGCTATCCTTGGCCTGGACATGGGACCCTTGCTGAGGAGGTACAAATGTACGCTTTGCTGGGATGGTTGAAGCATCAATCTCCCCGATGTGGTACTTCTCCATCATCTCCCTTGCGGAATCACTGTGTCCGATATCTTCGAAATCGCTGGTTGCATCTTTCCCTGGTTATATTGGAGAGTAGTGATCAGGTTTGAATATTAAAATCAAAATTGCGCAAGACTTTTGAACTTAGTCTCATCCACAATTATAAAATGACTCACCGGTTACTGCCAGCAGTACCTCATCTCCACCAGGATGCTCATCCATGAAAGGGGTGACATCATACACCTGAAATGTTACACAACATGAGCTGATATAGTCAGGCATATTTTGCAGCACGTGTAACAGGAATTTCGTTAGGTAAATTTCTCAATTCCTGCTGGGTATTTTCTTTTACTCCAACGGAATCTAATCCACTGGGTGCAGAGAAAACTCTAGACCGTATGGCCATACATGCCACACTGGAACATTCAAGGCCACACAATTTAAATGGTACCAACAAACATATCGGCCACACATACTGCAGGGTCACCATTTGGGTGGGGCTACCCAGCATCAACCACGTCCATGTGAATCAATCGCCCTGATACATCTTAATTGACTCATTTCCTTCCACCATGACTAGTTAATATGCACATTTGCAGAAGAGGAAGCAGCTTTGGTACACCGTCTCCCGACGCTTGTACTTGATCCTATGAAAGAGCTGTCTAGTTGATAAGATTTTGCTGGAATACCTTTCCCTCAGCACCTCGTCAAGAATGAAATCCTGATACGCGATACACAAAGCGGATCTTGTACGAGTCGACCAATCTATGTAGTACAATATTGCAGAAGGTGCATGTAACAGCATGGAGTGCACCAAAGGCTAGAAGGCTGTAACTGGTCTGGAATTGGAACACAAGCTTAAAACAAATCACTTGCTATTTGTCCTCATAGGACTATGTGTTTGGTCAGAGAACATCTCTGTTGACGAAGTATCAGCAGCTGAACAGATCTGATTGGGCGGAATTGACTTGAGCAAGCTCAACAAGAATACTCGAATTCCACGAGCCCAGCAGACTCAATTCTTCCTCGTGAAGAAGCCTAGCATCTAGAAGTACTATCTAGCTGACTAGCTCAACAGGCTGTGCCGGAACAAGAAAACTAGCCACAGAACTCGCAGGAGAAGTAGATGCTAGGGTAGGAAAACGAAGGAGTGGGGAAGCGCACCTTGCCGGCGATGACGAGCCAGCAGTCCTTGGCGACGTTGTGCTTGGCGACCTCCTCGAAGCCGAACATCCTCTTCTCGCCGGCCATGGCTCGCAACACACGCGCCCACGCTGCTCCGAGGGGAGAGGCCAAGAATTCCACACCACCAAATAAAAACAAAAAATCAGTCCTCCTTGTGCACCTAGATCCACGACACGTCGTCGGGAGAAAAGCGGTTGGGGCGCTGTTGGTTGGCCGTCGGGTCGCTCTCACTCACCTGGGGCTGGGAGTGGCCGCGAGGCGACAAGTCGCCGGTGAGGGGGACGGGCCGACGGAGTGACGCACGCACCGAGACCGAGAGAGAAGGAAGCGAGGAGGAAATGGATCACGCGCTTTGGACAGGGCCCCCGCTCCGCGTGCGTGCGTGCGTGCGCGGTGGCGCCGGAGTCTGCTGTATTTGAGCCCGGCGCGTCCGGCCCTTCCCGCATCCCTTCGCGGCCGTGTTTTCCAAATTGCCCCTCGCGAGGCGGCCGTGGGCCGGACCCTGCCGGGCCGTTTCCTCCCTTGGGGGGGACTTCAACCCTCGGCCCCTCGGCCCGTTGGCACGTCAGCTTGCGGAGTCGCGCCCGCCCGCCTCGGCCTCGGCGATCGCTACCCCTTTCCGTTTGCCCAGTCGTACGCGACCGAGTGGCGCGAGAGGAGACACGAGAGGAGTGCCCCGGTGAGACGCTCGCGCCGCGCCTCCGCCCCCAGATCGTGGACCCGACGCCGATCGGTTCCTGCCATGGAGCAGCCCACGCGGCCCGTACCCGCGGACGGCGGGGAATTCCCCGACGGCGCGGGCGACAGGGCGCCGGTGGAGGTGGAGGTGGCGGTGGAGGACGAGGCGGGGGAGGAAGAGGAGGAGCCGCCGCGATCGGCGACGGCGAAGCAGGAGGAGGCAAAGGCGGCGCTGGGCGCCGAGGGGTCCCAGCCGTTCACCACGCGGGAGCTCGTCGGTGAGATCAAGGAGGACGGCGAGGCGGACGGGGGCGGAGGCGTTGGGGATGGGGACGGGGTCGGATCCGCCGATGCTGAGGGTTCTTCGTCCAGGTTCGTGCAGACGCGCGTCGGTCCTTGTGCCATGATCGTCACTCCATTCAGTACTGCATATCGCCGGGACTTGGTTAGGCTGTTTGCCTTGGGTCGTCCTAGTACCAAGCCATTTGGATAATGGAATCCAAATATGTTGTTTGATCGCTTCACGTTGGGGCCCATGCCATCTATGTGAATCGTGCATTCGAGTCGTTGCTTTGTTCTGGTGGTTAGCTGCTGAAATAGTACTACATATTACTGATCAGCTATTCTAGTGTCATTTCGTGTTTCTTATCAGGGTAGCGGCAATTGGCATGCAATTTTACTGCAATTCTGCAACATCATAGGTGTTGATATTGTGTTGTCCTGTCTAAAAAATGAACGATACAAGTATATTCCATTTTCCATTTGTATTGGCAGAGGAGTGTTTCATCAGACGCTGAACAAGCTGTTTTGCATCATGTGGCCAAATTGCAACTGTTCTGTTAATCGATTATACCGTTACAAATGAACTGTTTACTGTTTTTTTTTTCTCTTTACTAACGAAAATTCTGCAAGAATGCTCTTAGTGATAACTGTTCTGTTAATTCTTTTCAATCCTTTCCAGCCGAGATAGCATGCAGCAGTTTTCATCCCATCATGATGTAGCCATGGAATTAATAAATAGTGTCACTGGAGTGGACGAGGAAGGTCGTTCTCGCCAAAGGATTCTTGCTTTTGCTGGAAAAAGGTTTGCTCACCTAGTTAC
>NC_041381.1:376839465-376867738 GCF_002162155.2 Triticum dicoccoides | reverse complement strand
TAATGACAACAAATTTTTGTGGACTTCATCTGTATTTATTTCTTTACTGCTATCAAGTCTTAAAGATCTGTTATGCAGATATCTAAATGCAATTGAAAGAAATCCTGATGACCCTGATGCATATTATAATTGGGCCCTAGTCCTCCAGGTAAATCTATAGCCCTTAAACCATATTTGCACAATAACTTTCTTAACACTTACTGTGACCAATGCGGAATTGGATTTTTGTCGTTTAAACCATGCATGCAAAATGGACATCACAAGATTGATATCAAGGTTATTACGTGCTCACCCTTTTCAAATTATTATTTTAGGAGAGTGCAGATAATGTGGACCCCAATTCTGGTTCCTCCAAAGACGCGTTACTTGAGGAGGCCTGCAAAAAGTATGCTGAAGCTACCCGACTTTGCCTGACTCTTTATGATGTAAGTTTCTTATTTGTTACATTGGTTTGGTATTTGAATTGATAGTGTATTAGTTCTCTGGTTTTATATTGTGCAAAATACTATGGCACGTTCATTATTTAGTCTGTTAAGCTCTTGGCTAGTTGTACAGAATGTGCCCTCATGGTTCTAGTGGATAAATGTTCACTGTCCATCACTTCATATCTTGACGGACATATCCACATTTTGACTATTGATTCTTTTTTTGACACGTTTATTTTCCCTTTAGGCATACTATAACTGGGCCATTGCTATTGCTGATCGAGCTAAAATACGAGGTCGTACCAAAGAAGCCGAAGATTTCTGGAGACTGGTTGGTTCACATATGTATAGGCTTTGTTTGTATTAAGCGCTGAAGTTTTCTCATGTTACCGTGACCAGATAGTATGTCTGTCTGCTATTACTATACTTGGTCTGCAGTGGTTGTGAGGCTTGGCGAGTGATGCACTTTTGGTTGATTCTGTTGTTTAGATGATCAAATGCGCTTTTGTTCTAAATAATATAGAACAATTTGGCTGCATACTCCTCCATACTTGATTGAAAATTGCACTTTGGCTAGTTGAATACTCCCTCCGTCCGGAAATACTTGTCGGAGAAATGCATAAAAATGAATGTATCTAGAACTAAAATACGTCTAGATACATTCATTCCTCCGGCAAGTATTTCTGGACGGAGGGAGTAGTAAGCAGCATGGAACCTCATCCCTGATAGATGATTTACTTAATGTTCTGAGGAACACATAGTAAACTATACTTATACAGTGATATAACAGCGCTTGAGGCTTAGTTTCTTATAGATTCCTCGTATTTACGTTGATTTGTTAGAAATTTTGAAGTCATAATCTATTAAAAAACAGATTCAAAAAGAGATAAATTCCGTAATGGGATGGTAGGATGAAAAAAAGAAGTCCTAGAGGTTTACATAAGTAATCTTCCCGTGTCTATTTTTTGTTCTCAGTGTCCTTTGGTTTCATGCACATTCTAAAAAACCAGGCTATTGGGTGGATTTTGGATTCTGGTTCATATGTTTTACTTCCATGGTGTTTGGGTTAAATGCACCTTCTCGAAACAGTCATGGAATCACTTCTTGTAGCAAGAGTTTTTGTTTTTTTGCTGAAGCACTTATTGCTATTCTAACTGACTTAACTCTTTGGCATGGGCCAAATAGATGGAAACTGTATTTTCTCTGTTGCAAGGGTACATACATCAGCTTAACTTCTGCCAGCACTCACCTCCAGATATATGACATTCCTGATGTACATACCAGAGATTTTAATATTTTATTGCTATATCAGAAGCTTGATAGTTATTCCTATTTATGCCAAATATACTGTTGTACTGTCTAGAACTTTTAAATTTATAGGTGAAGTATGATAGCATGCAATTTTATACAATTTCCCTTTTCCCCCAGGCAATACTGAATTATGAGAAGGCTGTCCAGCTAAATTGGAATAGCCCGCAGGTCAGCGCTGAACCCTTTTTTAATTCATTTTAAGTTCTTAACGGCACAATATAAGATGAAACAAAAAGGTAGAAATGGTCCTATTTGATTCATTGAGCAAAAAAGTACACATGTAAATGTGATAAAAAATACCATAAATGTGCCAGAGCCATGAGTTGGTCGCGAGATCTTATGGGTTTCACCTCTAGCCTACCCCAACTTGTTTGGGACTGAAGTCTTTGTTGTTGTTGTTGTTGTTGTTGAGAAGAGTTCGAGATGATAACATTACTGTAAGATTCTATCACATATGGAGTTCACATATGTTGCAGGGAACCTTCTATAGAGGCAGGCCTACTATATTTCCATTTCAAACAATTGATTTTAAATGGCCTAATTTGTTCATCTAAGATATAGGCGTGGTCAAACTCTGCTCTTACCTCAAAATGTCCAAGATATTCAAAACAAATTTTAAAAATATTGTCGTTCAATTGGCATCCTTCATTTATTTTATGCTTGGACTCATGGTTGTTCATGGTGGGAACAAAGACTGGTGCAAAGGCCAAGGGAATTACCCTGCCACTGGCAAATCTGGAATTTGAGAGACGACTGTGTTTTCGCCAATGTAGGCCAGTTTGTCAGGTGCTGGTCAATGGGATTCTGGCCGAGGTCGATTGTCGAAGGCAGCAGGACCAAAAGCCCTTTAGGCCTCTTGACCCATGATTACAGCCTTATGAGGGACGCCCGTCTCTCTTTTTTGTAGATTAGAGTAGATCTTCTCCTAGTCTTGTTTTGGTTTTTTGCACTTTTGCTTTGATTTTCTATTAATAACAACGGCACACATTTTGATGCGAGTTCAGAAAATCTTCTGTTACCTTAAGTTAGTCTTATCATTTTGTATTTATTTGTCTCCGTTATGCATTTTGGAGGAAAGCTATGAGATGAAACATTATGAAATCACTACGATTTCCAGTTTCTTAATTTTGATTTTTTTAAGTATTCACTTATCATATTAGTGCTGCTTCTACCCCTAACTTGTTTGCTTCTCTAATTGCAGGCTCTAAATAATTGGGGCCTTGGACTACAGGTACTTATCTTATAACAGTGTTGTTATCTTTGCTTTTTGGGACTGGAATGTTCCTACCTATTCGCTCATTATCCTTTCATTTGAGCTTCTCTATTTTGTTGTTCCTACCTATTTTGCTGTTTGAGCTTCTCTTGTATAGCTGGTATCCCTAGCAGGGTTGGTGTGCGTTTGTGTGCTTCATCTGTATCGGTTGTGGCTTTATATATAAAAAGCGGGGCAAAAGCCTTTTTCAGCATTAGCTTTCATTTGTAAGAATATGAATTTGCAATGCAGGAACTGAGCGCCATTGTTCCTGCTCGGGAGAAACAAACCATCATAAAAACAGCTATAAGTAAGGTATATGCATATTGTTATTACTTGGTCTGGGAATGATTTACGATGATTTGTTCACTAAAAGATATATCTGTGATAAATTACTGACACCCACTCCCGCTGTCTCATCAGTTTCGTGTTGCTATCCAATTGCAATTTGATTTCCATCGGGCTATATACAATCTTGGAACTGTCTTGGTACGTTTCCTGTCTTCCATAGTAACCCACTCGATAACTATGGTTCTTGTGCATATTGACACACTTTTAGTGTATCGACATGAGCTCTTCAGTTTGAATACATTAGCTGAACAAGTTAAACGGTAATAACATAATCCATTTTCTGTGCCCTTCTTAATGTTGCAGTATGGTTTAGCTGAGGATACCATGAGATCTGGGAAGCCAGACATATCCCCTAATGAGCTTTACAGTCAGTCTGCTATCTATGTTGCAGCTGCTCATGCATTGAAACCAAATTACTCGGTACTTGTTAATTTTTCTGCTAACTGCCTGTTATGTTATATGTGTGTAAAAACTTGAAGATTCATGTAGCATTATTTCATCTAATGCAGGTCTATCGCAGTGCTTTGCGACTAGTCCGCTTGATGGTAAGATTCAGTTGTATTTCCTGATACTCTTTTTTATTGGTCTATTGTTACCTATACGTAATAGCTAAGAAGTTGATGTGGCTGCGATATGTGTATTTTCTTTCCAAGTTATGTTGTTTAAAATTTACTTGAACTGCTTTTGCCAAGCTCCATTCATGAGAAAGCTAGTAGCCTAGGGGATAGGGCTTTGAACCTGGTTAAATTGGTTTCTTGAATATTGCTTTGTCGGTTGTCAGTTTTGACACATTTCTGCCCTCTAGATGACATTGGCATCGTATCTTGTCATTGATTATGGAAGAATAACTTTGGTCTTGTTGTCATATTAAACAATGCAGTTGCCTTTGCCATATCTCAAAGTGGGATATTTGACCGCTCCTCCAGCCAATAATGCCATTGCACCACACACTGATTGGGAGAGGTCACAGTTTGTTCTGAACCATGAGGGACTCCAGAAGGTTCATCCCTTGTTATTTTGGACAATTATTCCAGTGCAAAGTTGGAGTTACTGGTTTCTTTGTCTGCTTTTTTTGTGACCTTGCCTTTCTGAATCTTATGGTTTTCTTGTAAATCGTAGGCCAATGCCTCTAGCCAGCCTCCATCACAATCAATGGACAGAGGAAGAAAGCCTACCCGAATAGCTGTTGAGGATATTGTTTCTGTGTCAGCATCCGCTGATCTAACATTGCCACCTGGTGCTGGTCTTTGTGTAGATACTGTTCATGGACCTAGGTTCTTGGTATGTATCTGCCAGTTGCTTTTATTTGTTTGTTCTATTGAAGTACAGATAATACTATATGTTTTACAACATTCACAAATGGAATCTGTGACAGGTTGCTGATAGCTGGGAGGCTCTTGACAGTTGGCTAGATGCTTTATGCCTAGTCTACACTATATTTGCAAGAGGGAAAAGTGACGTTCTGGCTGGTATTATTACTGGCTAATATATCATACAGAAAAACTGCACAATGAATAGAGGCTCAGAAATTGTGTAGGCTCATTGTCAATTCATTCTCTCTTGTGGATTTACCTGTGTTGATTTATCTCATGGCTTATGTGAAGTAGAGATGCTGATCGGTAACTCATTTCTTCCTCCTGGTAAGACATGGTGTGCCTTTATAACAGATGCATTAAGATAAAAGTAAAGTTGTCTTCTTTTTGCGAAGGGAGATAGTAAAGTCTACACTTAATCATCAAAAACTGTCATTCCAAGTAGGGATGACAATGTGTAGGGTATGGGTGGGTACAACCCCTTTTGCCCAAACCCATACTCACAAAAACCTTCTATTCCGACTCACTTCAATATCCATGGGCATAAATTGACACCCATGTTTCCAAGCTTCACATTTTGTATCCTGATGTGCCACCATGACTCTAGTAGAGAAACAAATTTGCGAAAAAACCAAATCTCTGTAAGTTGGACTAATCTCAAAGGATATGCACAGCCGCATGACCCCCTCACCCTAATAGCCGAGAAGATCACTGAACACACCGTGGCTTTGTCACCTTATTATGCCTCGGCCCTCGGCATATTGTTGGGAAGGGAAGAAAATACATGCCGTCAATAGCTAGAGCACTCCTATGTTGCTTCATGTGAGACAGAGGGAACGGTCGCTGAAGGGTGGCGCGAGTTGGGCTGGCCCAGGCACTCGGGAGCCACAGCCTCGGTTTTTGTTTTGTTTTTTGATGTATTTTGCTTTCATTTTTGCTTTTTTACTTTTGTTTATATTTCCAAATATTCTAAATAAGTATATTACAAAAATCACTCTACATAAAACATTTGAAGTGTATAGAGAACATGCTTATCATGTATACAAAAAAATACAATGTGTATGAAGCAATTTGATCATGTATTTAAAAAATGTTAATCAAGCATTTGAAAAAATGTTGTACAAGTATTTGAAAAATGTTAATCAAGCATTTGGAAAATGTTAAATGTATATAAAAAAATATTGACCATGTATTAAAAAATGATGGAAAATTTTGATCATGTATATAAAAATCTAATCAAGCATTTGAAAAAAATGTTGAACAAGTATATGAAAAACGTTAACCAAGCATTTGAAAAATGTTACATGTGTATAGAAAAAAATGTTGACCACATATTAACAAAATCCTAGAAAAATTTGATCATGTATATAAATATGTTATTTAAGCATTTGAAAACATGTTGAAGAAGTATTTAAAAAATGTTAAATATGTATAGAAAAAAGTTGACCATGTATAAAAGAATGTTAATCTTGTATCAAGCATTTTTAAAAGTTTAAAAGTGCATATAGGAAAAATGTTGACCATGTATTAAAAAATGGTTAATCAAGCATTTGAAAAATATTAAAATGTGTATAGAAAAAAAAAGTTCGACTGTGTATTAAAAAATGTTAAACTTGTATTGCAGAAATGTTAAACGTGTATTAGAGAAATGTTCTTGACATATGAAAAAGTAGAATGAAAACCAAAAGAAACAAGGAAATTCGAAAAAAAGAAAACGGAAAAATAAACAAAATAAACCAAAGAAAAATATAAAATGAAAACTAAAACCGAAGAAACAAATTCAAAAGGAATGAAAATAAATTGGAAATTGATAAAGAAACAAAAAAACGTTGAAAACCAAGAAAGAAACAAAAAAACGAAAAAAATGAAGGAAAATGAGTAAGAAAAGAAAAACCGATAAAAACAATGAAAAATCAAAAGAAAATGAAAGGAAAACAATAAGAATGGAGAATAAATAGAGAAACCAAACAAATATATAAGAAAAGAAAAAACAAAGACAAGTGAATAAAATGAAGAAAAATGAAAGAAAACTGACTCTTTCCTTCTAGTAGGTCGCGCCCTGCTTATTGAACATGAACTTTATGTTGGCTCAGTGGCTAAAGGTGCTACCAAGTTTTTACTCAAAAAAAAAGGTGCTACCAAGTAGCCCGAAGATCCCAGGATCGATCTCCCATGCGCTCCCTTCTTTTCTATTTCTTCCAAAAATATGTGTGAGTGGGCCCGTACACACTTGACGTGAGAGGTCCTTCCATCTTGCGTGAAGCGAGATATAATCACCGCGCTTGGTACATAGAACCATCCAAAGAAAATCCAACGTATTGGTTTCAATTAAATTTGAAACTCTACCCTCCGATTTTCAGTTCGCCAAATGCCCTAAATATTTAGCTTTTGTTTGAACCTAGCACTTATTCAAGGGTCTGTTTTTTCATCGAAACATAACTAAAGGTGCATTGTTCTTTCTTACTTGTTATATCCATTTTAGATAAAGACATGTACAACAGTACGATGCCAATCTTCTCTTGGAGATGCCGTGTGCGATTGTTTGTTGGATATTTTTTTACAGAAATGATCCAGATCTATTATCAAATTTCACCAGAAGTATAAAGGATAGCAAACATAACAAAAATAACATCGAGATTAGGGTTTCTCATCATGTGGCGAGATTTGGTGTCAAATATTTCAGATCTATTCAAAGGTTTAACGGCGACGACTGTGGCTCTAGTGCGCTGGTCCTTAGGGGCACTTGCACGAAGCCTTCCCAGCTGTTATCGATAAGGTCAAGCCAATTTCGGTAGAGAAGCGGCGATAGCGGTGCGTCAACGGCTTGTTCTGACGGCGGTAATGATCTTTCGGTGGTTTTGGAATCTCGATTGTTTATTGGACTAGAAAAGAACAAAGAGAAGGAGTGTTGCTTCTCTTAGGGCCTGTTCGGGAACGCTCCAACTCTCAGCTTCCTTGACTCCACACAGGAAGCTCAGCCGAACGCTCTATCACTAGGAAGCTGGAGTCGAGAAGCTAGCGAGGTGCCGTAGTGTAAAAAAGGTGGAGTTGGGGAAGCAACCCTTTTCCAGATCCGTGGATAGCCAAAAATTGGAGTTGAGGGTAATTATCACCAGGTTGCCACCGCCAAGGGAGTTTCAACGTACCGGTTCGCTTTCTTTCCTGAACTCTCCCTTTCTCACGTTGCCAATTCGTTTTGGGCCCCGAACCTGGCCTGCTAATCGCGCCAAATGGGCTGGCAGCCCCGTGCTTGAGGATAGAAAACGAGAAGCTATGCGCCGAACACTTTCCTGGTAGCCACCTGAAACGAGAAGCTATGCGAGAAGTTGGATTTAGGAAGTTTTTGAGAAGCTGGGGCATTCCCGAACAGGCCCTTAGTCTCTTTGGTTCATTTTTTATTTATGAGTAGTCTCTTTGGTTCATAACTTCCTAGCCTGGCCTGTCATCCAAAACGTGAAAACTACTCCCTCCTTATCATAATATAAGACATTATTACGTCCAATATGCTCATATATTGGATGTAAACAACGTCTTATACAATAACAGTTATTCTTCCATTTAAGGAAAAAACAAGGAAAAACATAAACATGTTAATGGGCCACACCAAAGCCAGCCCAAAGATGTTCATGCATTTTAAAGAAAGCGTTCATGCATGTGATAAGAAATGTTATTCTAAAAAAAAGTTAAAAGAAATGTTCATGTATCTTAGAAATGTTATTTTTTTGTTAAACTATTATTTTATGTGAAAACAATGTTCAAGTGTTGCAAAAACTGTTCATATATATATATATATATATATATATATATATATATATATATATATATATATATATATATATATTAAAAACAACGTACGCGTCCCAAAAGAATGCTCGTGTATTTTATTTAATAAATTGTTCTTAGATGTGAAAAAATGTCCATATGCTGCAAAAATGTCCATATGTTCATGCATATCACAACTAATATTTCATATATTTTAGAAATATATTATTTTATGTGAAAATTAAGAGTTGACGGCCTTTGAGCATTATTCGTGTGTAGATAGAGCATCACCGTGATGTGCCTCGTGGCCCCGGAACCCTAATTCGTTAAGTATGGCATGGGCCATTATCTTTCTTCCAAATGTTCCTTGAGAGCCTTTTGCGGTTTTGCATTTAATCACTTCGCTGAGCCCACGCAAAACAAAAAATCACTTCGCTGAGAGCCTTTTACCATGTTATTTATTTTATTACTTCTAATAACAATTTTTTTTGAGCATCAGTACAGACACAAGCGCTCATATACACGCGCATACACTCACCCCCTATGAACGCACACACGCACACCCTATCCCTATGAGCACCTCCGAAAGACTGAGCCGACATATCATCTTGAGATTTACGAAGCCACCGTAGGCGCCTCGTCGTCGACGGGAACGTCTCATCCCACTGAAAGCGCATCGCCGGAAATCCTAAAATAAATCCAGAAATAATGCGAGCACCTGAACTCTGGTGGGTTGGGGATACCACTGTCCACCTAACCATCTCAACCACAATTGGTTCGCTAATAACAATCATTCGTTATTTTTTTTTAAAAACACCTTATGTGTCAACGCGTACGTTGCGAGGCAAAGTCGACTACTACAAAATATAAAACCATCCCGCAAACGCAAACGCAACAATGCACGTCAATGTGGGCGCTTTCAACATCGGCTATGTCATGAACACATTTGTTGTCACTTTCATACCCATCGTCACAGCCATCAATCATCTACCAGCCGCAGTCTTGCTAACCTCTACATCATCATCATTCACGAGCTCACCGATCGTTACCGAGATCACACACATCGCCATGACGGCACGACCCCATCAGAGCATCCGAGCCTCCGTCATGAAGTACCCATCAACCAGCGGGCCAGCCAGCCCAAAACGACGACGGAAACACGCAGTCAAATTACGGGCGCTCGACGAGGACGTACGTACATACATACGTACACGCGGGCCGGTCGCTGTACGTAGGTACGACGGAGGAGCACAAGGGCGCGCATGCATATGCTACGGTGGAGCCCAGGCTGGGAGGCAGACGGCGCCAGCCATAGCTTTCCGACGGGCCGATCAGCTTTTGAAAACAAGATCGCCAGATCTTCCGATAATATTCCACGGCGGCATGATGCGTGCGAGAAAAATCCAGTGCAACAGCTAGATAGATAGCTCGTAGATGATGTTGATTTTGACCTATGAATCTCCCCGCCGATGGGTGTTGTACTGGTTAGATAGTTCGGTCGTCTGATCTGATACGGACAGGCGGCGTGACGAGCCACGCGATGCACTGGAATGACGTGACCGGTAATCGTACGTACAGTATAGGATTAGGGCCGCAGGGTTCTTTTAATCTATATATAAACACACTTCTTTTTAATGATCAAGAACAAGGTTCATAGGGATACAATGTAGGTATGAAGGATTAAGGAGCCAGAGATGACGTCCTACCAAAAGTCCTAAAGTGTGTTACCATGTTGGTCTCGCGACCTTCAAAGATGAAGATACATTTGGTAAAATGGCCTGCCAAAGCTAAAATCTCTTTGACGATAGTAGCATGCCGTCCACCGGTGCCTCAGGGCTGCAGGTGTGTTCAAGGAGGCGTTTAGCTACCTACAACAAGTCCAACCAGGAGCATTCGGAATGACTGCAAACATTATTAGGTCTGCATGGCACGGTGATTAAAGCACCTCTGAGCCTGACTCAGGAGGAACGGACGAATCGACCGTTTTCAGTGAGCTAGGCCCAATGCATGCGAGGGGGGGGGGCACGTGGGTTATGACGGCTACATGCACATGGTTCCCGAAAACGGCGTCGTAACTCCCCTCACCCTCCTCCCACCGCTCACCCTCCCCTTCTCCCGCTGCTTCACATTCCATTCCTCCTACATCTCGCTCTCCCCTCCATCTCTCACTAGCGGCGACCACAAGATTTGCACGTCGAGCACCCACCCTCCTTCGGTCAATGGCGGTATGCCCTCCATCCCCATTGTAGTGTCGATTTTCATCCTGCTGCGTTCGACTTAGAGTGGATTGTAAATTGCACCTATTCGATTAAAGGTTAGGCTTCAATCTGGGATTCGATGGTTTTCACATACACGACAGAGGAATTTCGAGGGTTTGAACCAACCCTTGAATCGATTCAAGGATTTTCTCACACACGTGGTAGGAATTTCGAGGGTTTTCACACACATGGGGTAGGAATTTCGAGGGTTGAAACAAACTCTCGAATCGATTTGAGGGTTTTCACACATAGGGGGTAGGTATTTCGAGGGTTTGAACAAACCCTCGAACCGATTTGTTTAGTGTGCATAGAGTTATATCAGCGGTTGATAGAACTTGAGAGAATATTAGTTCTACCTTTAGCTTCTCGTTGGGTTCGACTGTCTTATTAATCAAAAAGGCTACAACTGATACCCTACACTTGTGGGTTATCACGTGGTAGCCTACGTTCAAGCTTGTAGTTGTCCACATCGAGGGGCATTGTAGAGCAGCCAGGCTGAGAAACCCTCGCCACCATCTTCAAAACTTTGTGCTACTCCTCCTCATCGGAGTCGTCCAGAGCGATCTTGATCATACATGTAGTACTTTTTTTATTCGAGCACTAGTTTATATGTGTATGTTCAATGTAGATTCACAAGCTCGTCATGGGAGGTAAGGACAAGGCTAGCAAGTAGGTCACCATTGACGGAAAGGGCAAGGAGGTTGCCACTAACGGGAAGGGCGAAGAGGTTGCCTCTAACGGGTATTGTTGGGGATATAACTACTAGGTATGACCCGTCCGGGAGGGGTCGGGTTATACCTATGGCGATTCATAATCTGAAGCCCAAGACGATGCTTGAAGATGGCGGTTCAGTTTAGGGCCCAAGGCCCAAAGGCGGCTTAAGGCCCATAGAGATAAACCGCCATATGTGTATGACTTGTATTGTAAGGCGGGAATAGATAGTCACCGAGACATACACTATTTATGAGCCGGCCGGGACTCTGTGAGCCGCTGGGCGTCGACCTCTGTATATAAAGGGACGACCCGGCGGCGGTTCAGGACAAGTGAACACAGATCGAGAACTAGTTCAAGCGGATTCGCTCCCTGGTGATCGAGACATAAGCAATCCCATCTCAAACTGGATTAGGCCTTTACCTTCACTGCAAGGGGCCGAACCAGTATAAACTCCCGTGTCCTTTGTCTCGTTTTAACCCCTTTAAGCTTCCTAGTTGCGATGACTCCATGACTAAGTCCTTTTGCTAGGACATATGTCGTGACCTTTCCACGACAGTTGGCTCCCACCATGGGGCCAGCGCACGGTGGATTTGAGTTCTTGAAGGGCAGCTTCCAAGGGCTCAAGGGATATGTTGTGGGCCGGATGACCAAGAGTCGTCGCGGCAAGCTCTACATCGACGACACAGGCTGGGCCCCCGACGCCGGCTCAATTGAGTACGGGTACCGGGTCCCCTTCGGCGGAATCCACGTCTTCATCGGCAAGATTGGCGAGCCGGGCTCTGAGCCGAACATCTGCACCGATATCGTCAAGATGGCTCAGCGTGCGAGACCCGCCCGAGCTCAGCCCGCCGTGAAGCGTGCCTTCGTGGGATGCATCCATGGAGGGGAATTTTCTGAAGGATCTGTGTCTGGCGGTGAGACGGCCATCTACTCTGATGGTGAGTCGTCCACGGGTGAGACGGATTCGTTGTATCATCTGCAAGATGGCAGGCTTGGGGGTTGTTCTGATGGCAACAGTATTGCGGACCCCTTTGAGCCGCCGAACAGAGTCGGGATCTTCATGGTTGGTATGCAACCCGGGCAGAACTCTACGGCTGCGGCGGCAATGACTTCCGGGTCAGCAGCGGTGACGGCAGCCGGCACAGGAGGCCCTGCGTGCCCGCCGGCTCTGGTCCTGATGGCTTTAATGGATAAGATGACAACCATCTCTGTTAACCGCCATGGTCAATCCAGCGGATCAAGCTCAACATGATGCGGAAGTAGCACAACTACGTGAGGAGGTAGCACATGCCAAGGAGAACCTGGCGGCAGAGGACATCAGGATGGCCGCAGAGCGGGCGGCTTTGGATGCTCGGGCCCAACAGATTCAATCAGAGGCTTTTCAGCTTACGATGGATCACAATGCATCAAATGAGATCATGAGGAGAAGGCACCAGAAGGCTCAGTCCCGTCTGCCTACGGTTTATGAGCCTAGAAACCTCTTCCGCACATCCGGTGCAGGGCCCGGTAACCTGCTGGAGGTAAACCGGGATGCAACACCCGGAGCTGGGACGCCGGTTCAGCCGTGAGTGATGGAACCCCCTCGTCTGAATGCTGCTCCACCTCACCATATACCGACACCACCAGGTCATTATTCTAACCCTTTGGAGAACATGATCGCTGTGGCGGCGCGATTGGCAGCTCTCCCGATGGATGGCGACTCTCCGACGGCGGCTGAAACACGAAGGGTCAGATATCTTCTTCATACAGCTCTGGCACAGCAGGAGGCATATTCCTATAGTAGATACAAGATTCATTCCACCCCTCGCCCAAGCCGGAGCTATAGTAGGCACATGGACTCACCAGCCGTTTCAAGCAATGCCCGACGCCGTGACCAACCGTGCAGGCATGACCCGACTCGTGATGGAGCTCTTAATTTGGTTGATCAGGATAGATTGCGTCAGGAAGCTGAGCGGGCGGCTCAGCAGGCAGCTTATCAGCCCCTTCCGGTTTATCCGACGACTTCAATTGAGGCACGCGTGACCACTAGGACTGGGGGCGTACCTTGTTTGGTATCGGCTCTGCGTAACGAGCGTTTGCCCAAGGATTTCAAGGGACCTCGAAAGGTGCCTAATTACACGGCCGACTTACAACCTGGGGCATGGATCGAAAGCTACGAGATGGCCATGGAACTACTGGAAGTCAGTGATGCTGCAATGGCCAAGTACTTCACCATGATGCTGGATGGAACGGCCCGTACTTGGTTGAAGGGGCTGCCACCTAATTCCATCGGTTCATGGGCAGAATTAAAGCACCGGTTTATTCAGAACTTTAAAGATACATGCAAGCAGCCCATGTCGATTGTGGACTTGACTAATTGCAAGCAAGAGGAGGGTGAATCCACGACCCATTGGGTGCGCCGGATCAAGGCCATAATACATTCATCTGATAAGATGGACGCCGGCTCTGCAGTCTTAATGTTCGAGAAAAATTGCCGTTTTGAGCCTCTGAAACAGAAGCTGGGGCGGCTCAAGCGTGATTGTAATAACATGGGCCAGCTGATGGCGGCTCTAGTCAAGTATGCTGACTCTGATAGTACCAATGATCCCGAGTCTGACGACGAGAAGACAGGGAAGGGAAAGAAGAACGGTAACGCGAAGGGCCCGCAGCATAACCTGACGAGTCAAGGGGGCAATAACAAACGTAAGGTTGATGATAGCTTGGAGTTTGTGGCTAACACCAATGCGCAGGGCAACAATCAACGATGAAAGGGGAGGCCACCTCCTCGGTCCGACGGGTCAGGTCCCACTCTTGAGCAGTTGTTAAATGAGCCCTATCCAAGGCATGGCACTCGGGAGAAGCGGGCCACTCACCTGTGGAAGGATTGTATGGTTATGAAGGCTTTCAAGAATTCTAACATGTTTGACAGCAATCATGGGCCGGGCGACGGCTCAGGCGGCGGTGGTTTTCATGGTCCGGGTTATGGTGGTGGCGGCTCTAATTTCGGCTTTCAGGGCCACCAAAATAATCAGGGTGGTTATAACCAGCAATCCGGCCAAGGGGGTCAGCAGCAGGAGTCCGGATATTAGAGTAATCCAAAGCAGCTGAATAGTGGACAGTATCATGTGTTTACCACCAGTTTGTGCAAGCGGGGCCAGAAGCTTCATAAGAGGGATGTGAACGCTGTTGAGCCGGCGGTTCCTCGTTACTTGCGATGGTCTAAGCAGCCTATTCTGTGTAGTAGAGAGGATCACCCTCCCCGGGTTGAAAATCCGGGTCACTTGGCCTTAGTGGTGGCGCCTCAAGTTGGAGGATATAAATTCACTAAAGTGCTCATGGATGGAGGCAGTAGCATCAACATCCTTTATTATGAGACTTTTCGCCGTATGGGGTTGACTGGTAAAAATCTCAAGACATCCAATATTGTTTTCCATGGAGTGGTGCCTGGTAAGTCGGCGTACCCAGTGGGTAAGATCGAGCTAGAAGTGGCCTTTGGAGACGAGCATGATTCCAGGGCTGAGAAGTTAACTTTTGAAGTGGTCAAAATCAAAAGTCCGTATCACGCTCTGTTTGGATGGCCGGCTTATGCAAAGTTCATGGCGCGGCCGTGTTATGTTTATCTGTAGCTCAAAATGCCGAGTCATAAGGGAACCATCACAGTGCATGGGAGTCGAAAGATAGCCCTGGAATGTGAGGAAGGTGATGCTGCTTACGCCGAGTCTGTCTGCGCAGCGGAAGAGTTAAAATTTTATAAAGACAATGTTGACCCGATAGATATGACGTCTTTGAAGAAGCCAACTACGGAGCATGACCCGGTGATGAAATTTAAATCGGCTAATGACACCAAGCTTGTTGATTTCGTTCCTGGCGACTCATCAAAGCAGTTCAGTATTAGTGCTAATCTGGATCCCAAATAGGAAAGCGCGCTCATCGAATTCATCCGTGAGAACCGGGACATCTTTGCATGGAAACCTTCTGACATGCTGGGTGTACCGAGAGAACTCGTTGAGCACACTCTCAATATTGATCCGAAATTTAAGCCGTTCAAGCAGTTTCTTCGACGGTTTAATGAGGAGAGGCATAAGGCCATTGGTGAGGAAGTGGTCTGGCTCTTGGCGGCTGGATTCATTGTTGAGGTTTTTCATTCAGAGTGGTTGGCTAACCCGGTGCTCGTGCTTAAGAAGAACGGCACCTGGCGCATCTGTGTGGATTACACGGACTTAAACAAAGCTTGTCCGGCTGATCCTTTTGCTCTCCCTCGTATTGATCAAATCATTGATGCTACGGCGGGTTGTGAGAGTTTGAGCTTTTTGGATGCTTATTCTGGTTATCATCAGATCAAGATGGCAGTTAAGGACCAGGAGAAGATGGCTTTCATTACTCCCTTTGGAGCCTTCTGCTATGTGTCTATGCCTTTTGGGCTCAAGAGTGCCCAGGCATCTTGATCAGCGATGTGTGTAGAACTGTCTTCACAGTCAGATTGGGCACAACGTTCATGCTTATATGGACGGCATTATGGTAAAGTCCAGAGAGAAGGAAACCATGATAGACGATTTGAAGGAAACCTTTGATAATCTCCGGGTCTACATGATGATGCTTAACCCGGCCAAGTGCGTTTTTGATGTACCAGCAGGCAAGCTTTTGAGTTTCCTGGTTTCTAACAGGGGCATTGAGGCTAACCAGGGCCGGTCCTGATATTTCGGGGGCCCAGGGCAAAATTACAACGAGGGGCCCCTACTATAAAGATCAAAATAATAATCTCATTTTTTAGTTCATTCCTTTACTTAACTTATTATTGTATATTGTTCCAAAATAAAACAAAAATTGTAAATGGTGTATTCATTTACTTAATTAGACAAATCGAATACCTGATAGAGGACAAACATCAAGATGAAAGGTTTATAAAGTTTAAAAGCTTCATTTGCAACAATAAAAGATCATTTACCTACCCGATGGCTATGGTAGTCTGAGTGGCTTTATTATATAACCATGCTTGGATGGAAGTTATGCGTGTAAGAATAGCTGAGACCTTCTTCCAATTTTTAAGTTAAATTTGTAGTCATGATGATTTGGAGAGAGAATGCAAAGACCGACAATCGAACACATAGCAAGCAATTTTTTCAATAGATAAGGTGATTGGTGTTGTGTTGACAAAGTACAGATTGAAGTAAGAAATAGAGCAACGGGCACACGAAATCAAAATTTTGTACTGCATCATATGCGAGACCTTCTAAGATCTGACTGCTGCTGCACCATATGAACGTGACCAACTAGAAAGAGGAGGTTAGGGATGACCTTATAAGTGGGGTGGCTTCGTCTTGCACATGAGAGACATCTCACGAACGCGGGATACCACAACGGGCCCGGGGACCTAGAGGAAGACCAGCCGGCCGCATGGCAGAGAGCGATCTACATCGGTGGCACGTCTCACGCTCGGGGCCCTCGGGGGAATAGTATCATCGCGAAGCGGAGAACTCGCAATGGAAAGAAGGAAAACATGACTACTCATGGACTACGTGCATCTAGGTCGCTGCCTCCTTATGGTCTGGGCCATGAGCTCCTTGCGAACCCTGGAGGGGGCCCTAGATTTCGGGGGCCCTGGGCGGCCGCCCCCCTGCCACCCCCTCAGGGCCGGCCCTGAGGCTAACCCGGAGAAGATCAAGGCCATCACCTCTCTGGCTAAAACCGGTGTGCATCAATGATGTTCAGTGTTTGGCGGGTCGTATTGCTGCCTTAAGCCAGTTCATAAGCCGGTTAGGTGAGAAGGCCATACCGATGTATCAGATGATGAAGAAACATACGATTTTGTCTGGAGTGATGCTGCTAATGATGCATTTGAAGATTTGAAGAGGTAACTAGCTGAGCCGCCGGTTATTGCTGCTCCCATTGATAAGGAGCCGTTGTTGTTATACGTCGCTGCTAACACCCGCGTTGTCAGTGTGGCCATTGTGGTAGAACGCAAAGAAGCTGACAAGGAATATCCGGTTTAACGACCGGTTTACTACATCAGTGAGGTGCTTATTGATTCCAAGCAGAGATACCCACACTGGCAGAAGCTTATTTATGGGGTGTTCATGGTAAGCTGGAAGCTTAAACAATATTTTCTGGGTCATCCCATCACTGTGGTCAGTTCTGCTCCTTTAGGAGATATCATTCAAAACAGAGAAGCCACAGGATGAGTCGCCAAGTGGGCTTTTGAGCTTGGGCCTCATGGTTTAAAGTATGTGCCACACACTGCTATCAAGTCTCAAGCACTGGTGGATTTCATCAACGATTGGATAGAGCTGCAAATGCCTGAAGAGAAGCCGGACAATACATATTGGACTATCCACTTTGATGGGTCCAGGCAATTAGAGGGCTCGGGTGTTGGAGTTGTTTTAGCTTCCCCTCGAGGTGACAAATTTTGTTATGTGCTAAGGTTGATGTTTCCTTGTACTAACAATGTAGCTGAGTATGAGGCCTTGTTCCATGGCCTTCAGATGGCTAAGGAGATGAACTTAAGCCGGGTGAGGTGCTTTGGCGACTCAGATTTGGTGGCTCAACAAGTCTCAAGCAAATGGGATTCCAAGGATCCCCTCATGGTGGCTTATCACCGTGAAGTTGATGCTGTTGTTGGGCACTTCAAGAGTTATCAAGTGGAGCACATTGATCACAGAAAGAATGAGGCGGCTGATGCTTTAAGCCGTCTGGGATCTCAGCGTAAGCCGGTGCCACCAAACATTTCTTGGATATTCTGCATAATCCTTCTGTTAAATTAACTACAGAGAAGGCTTGGTTGTTCCTGACCCAGAAGCACAGTTGGTGGCGGCTCTTCACGTCATCCTAGAGTGGACAGTGCCATACTTGGCATACATGACCCGGGGTGACTTGCCTGAGGATGAAACCTTGGCTAGGCAGATAACCCGGTGGTCTAAGTCAATGACAATTGCCAATGGTGAGTTGCATCATCGCAATGTCACTGGGGCGTTTTAGCGTTGTGTCTCTCCTAAGGAAGGTCAAGAGATTCTTCATGAGATTCATGAAGGAGATTGTGGCCATCATATCGGTTCAAAGTCCCTTGTGGCCAAAGCTTTTCATCATGGGTTTTATTGGCTGACGGATCATGCTGATGCAGAGGATCTGGTCAGTAAATGTGATGGTTGTCAGAAATTCTCACGGCGAGCTCACGTGCCGGCTCAGGAATTGAGGATGATTCCAATTACTTGGCCATTTGCAGTATGGGGGCTTGACATGGTTGGGCCTTTTAAAAGGTCCAAGGATAAAAAGACCCACCTCTTGGTGGCGGTTGACAAATTCACAAAGTGGGTCGAAGCAGAGCCGGTCAGTAAGTGTGACGCAGCAACGGTGGTTCAATTCATGAAAAATGTGATTTTCCATTTTGGCTTTCCCCACAGTAGCATAACTGATAATGGCACTAACTTGTCCAAGGGTGCCATGGAGGAGTTTTGTCAATGTGAGCATGTCCGGCTTGACGTTTCATCAGTAGCTCACCCCCAATCCAATGGTCAAGCCGAAAGAGCCAATCAGGAGATTTTGAAAGGCATCAAGCCCCGACTTCTGGTTCCTTTGAAACGGACGCTAGATTGTTGGGTGGAGGAGCTAGCATCAGTGTTATGGAGTATCAATACTACCCCCAACAGATCTACGGGTTACACCCCTTTCTTCATGATTTATGGAGCAGAGGCGGTTCTTCCTAGTGACATCCGTCATGACTCGCCCCACGTGGCGGCTTACGTTGAAGCTGATAATGAACAAGCGCGTCAGGATGCACTTGACCTGTTAGATGAAAAGCATGACTTAGCAGCAACCCGCTTGGCGATTTACCAACAGGACCTGCGCCGTTATCACAACCGCCGGGTTAAGTCCAGAACCTTTCAAGAAGGTGATTTGGTGCTTCGGCTCATCCAGGATCAAACTGATGCGCACAAGTTATCCCCACCTTGGGAAGGGCCCTTTGTGGTCAGCAAGAACTTGAACAACGGGTCATACTACCTTATCGATGTTCGAGAGCATAAAGACTCACATAAGTCAGACGAGACCAACCGGCCGTGGAATATTGCTCATCTTCGGCCTTACTACACTTGAGCCACCGGCTCTTATGATGTACATATTTTTAACGATGTATATATCATGATAAGTAATAAAGCAGGACCTCTGTCCTTTTTATCCTCAATGAGTATGTGTCTTCATCATCACAAAACCAAAGACCAATTGGGGGCTGATCGTATTCGAATCTAGCTTAACTCCTTTTTGGGTCCAACTTTGATCGTATTCGAATTAGAGTCGTTAAAAAAGTCTCAAGGTCATTTGGGGGCTTCCTGTTCAAACATAGGTCGCATTCGAACCAAAGAGAACATAGCTGTCGGTACCCTCTTGATCAGCGCAATGCCAAACCCACTAGGGGGCTTCTTGATCGTATTCGAATAATAGCTTAACCCCTTTTTTTGGTCTGACTTTGATCATATTCGAATCAGAGTCGTTAAAAAAGTCTCAAGGTCACTAGGGGGCTTCCTATTCAAACATAGGTCGTATTCGAACCAAAGAGAACATAGTTGTCGGTACCCTCTTGATCGGCGCAACGCCAAAACCACTAGGGGCTTCCTGATCATATTCGAATCCTAGCTTAAACCCCTTTTGGTCCGGCTTACTGATCGTATTCAAATCAGAAGCCTCGTTTTTTCTCTCTGTTTGGCTTAAGTTTTTGACAACAATCTTTGAGTTTGTCTTGAGAATTTTTTGTTCATATCCGAGGCATATATATATGTGGTTTCTATTTAACCCGGCTTAACTTTGGACAGTAAGTTGCCAGCATATGACAATCATCAAACATTTGGAATTCTTGACTTCTAAAGATTGGGTTATTACCCTTACTGCACAGGTCACATAAACCGACAGTGAAAATTCAATATCATAGGTATGAAATTATTATTATAGTTATGTTTCAAAGATATGATTCATAACAAGGCTCATCTGTGACTTCTTTTTACACATCAGTGGTTATATGTGGGATATTATGACCCGCCCTGCGGTAAACCACCAAGGGTTCTTGTGATCTATCTCTGTGTGCAGGATATTTTAAGGATTTTCTTTTGCACAAGGAACAGAGATGATAAGTATAACAAGGGTGAACATAAAAGGAGGCGGCTTAACAGTGTTGAGCACCAAGAACGTGCATGATGGCACGGCAGATCAAAGTTATTTCTACCCTATTACATGACTCCCCGAGTCCAAATGATTGAACTATTTTTTCAGAAGGCTGCTAATATGAGCTGCCCGGCGGATCAGTTCTCTTGTTGGCCTGATGCTTCCGGGTCAACCCTTTCCGTGTCTTTGTCCTGTCCGGCGTCCTGGAAGGTAGATGATGACCAGTTAATGCCATTAAAAGCTTCAAATTCAGCTTCATCATCAATTAACCTGGCTGGGTCAACTTCAGGGGCAAAGGTGTGCTTACGGATTGGAGGGACCAGGCTTGTCACTTTATAAGTCGGGGTTGGCTACCTCTGATTTACTACGTTGTAAGCTGGATGATACTTGGTGAGGTCTGTCTCATTGGCAATCATGCTGGCCACGTGACGTATCTCCTTGACGCAAGCAGCAAAGTCCGTCTGTTCAAACGGAGTGCCATCCTCCTTAAGGCTGGGGTACCCAATGGCGATGTCGACCGGGTCTAATTCCGACAGCCATGCTTTGGCCCGGCTTAAGGCAGATACGACTCCGACTCTCGTAGATGACCGGTTTAATTCATTGAACCGCTGGGGCAGCACAGAAAGCTTCTTCAGCACATCAACCAGGAGTGTGGGGGCTTCATTTGACAGGGCAACTGTGGCTAAGGCACGCTGAGCTCCAGTGTAAAGTTGTTCCACGAGCGTGTAAACTCCTTCAGTTTCACCAGCATGTCCTCGTTGAGGTTGGTGCTCCTAGGGCCTGCATAGCAATAATAGGTGAGTTAACAACATTTCATATGATCACCAAGAAGATTCAACACTTCACACTTGTAGGGCGGCTTACCAAAAATTGCTGGGACCATCTAAGACACATGGCGTTTCAAGCCGGACTATTCAGTGGTCACATCTTGAAGAGTCGCCTCTGCTTTTTCTGATCGATGGGTCAAGGCAATTTTTTCTTCAGCCCGGGCCTTTTTCTCAACTTTAAAGTCAGCCCTCAGTTTTTCTTGTTCGGACACGCTGAATTCAAATTTGGAGTTTGCTCTTTGGGTTTCCGTCTCTTGCGGCTCTAAGCGGTTCTTCAATTCAGATAGCTCTGACTGAAGTTGAGCAGTGGTGGTCTGTACATGTACCGGATCAAGATCATAAACATTAGTATGCAATATTAAGTCCCAAGCCTTTTGCAAGCAACAACACTTAGCACTTGGGGGCTAATGTCTACCGAAAGTTTTGTCTAAGTGGCGGCTTATGAAAGTAAAGTCCCAAGTTCTTTGCAAGCAAGAGCACTTGGCACTTGGGGACTAATGCATATTGCTGTTCAAAGTCACACAAGTACTATCTTCTACACAAGCATATGAAGGACCATCTCATTCATGCTAAGTAAACCGGCCCTTGGGGGCTACAGATTAAGACGGATTTTTAAAGATTTTACCAAAGGATATTACTGATGTTTATAAGTTTGTTCTAAGTCTACAACAAATTCATCATAAGCAGTAGACTTGGGGGCTGGCATAGTAAGGAGAATTCGATAAGAGAAAGAATTCATACCTCAAATTTCCGGTGCATTTGTTTCACCATGTCAACTTCAAGATTGCGGCTGTTGTGCACTTGACTAAGATAGCCAGAAAAAACTTTGCCAATGCTCAATTGAGTATAGTCAGCAACATCAAATCTGACTTTACGTCATTGAATGTGCTCCTCCTTGGTAGAGCACTTGGCTAGCACAGTAGGTCTCCCCGGCTCAGTATAGCCGGTCTTGGTGATTTCCACATCCACGTCTTGTGGGTCGGCTGTTTTAGCTGGGCTTGAAGCTTCAGGGTTCAAAGAGCCGTCAGCGGGTTGGTCGACAAGCGGGTCAGTAGTCGTCGTTGGCATGTTGTGAACCGGCTCAAGTGGTGGTCCAAGAACAGAGGCCTCATGCGCCGCAGTTTGGAGCTCCGGCCCGTTGATGGTCGGCTCTTCAACCGGCTTGTTTTTCTTCACTCTCTTGCTGGGCTTTGCTTTTCCACTGCACAAGATAAAAAGGTCAGTACAAGTATAAAGGATTATAATGATTAAGGGATAAGTAAATTGTCGTTACCCAGGAGCGGTCTTGAAAGCTGGCATATTTGACTGGATTGAGTCGCCAAAAGAATGTGAAGTTTCCTGATAATTTGAATTAGAAGAGTTGAGCGGTTGACGAGTGAGACCCGCCAAAGGATAACAAGAGTTTAAGTCAAAGGTGACCTCATTTCGGCGCTTCCTCTATGTATTCAGTAACCGGAGGAGAGTTCCGCATCCTTCCTGGTCCAAGTCTGCCTCCGGCTCTCATGAATCTATCGCTTCAAAAGAAAGTGAGGATCCTGATAAGCTAAGGGATGTGAAAATCTTACTTTCCGGGTTACTCTTCGGATTTTTTGTCTCGGCAAAGGCTCGAAGTCGGAGGAAATAATAGTTATCTCTTCAGCCACTCCCTGACTTGTTCCCGTGTCATCCTGATGATAATTAGTGTCAATAAGGTGGTTAAAAAAGGTGGCTAGAGAGTCAAGGGTTACCTCCAACTCAGAGTTGTCTTCTAGTTGAAGCAATTTAGAAGCGTTGGGTTTCTTTCCTATTTTCTGGGTGGCGGCTCTCCTGGCGGCTTTCTTGGCTTTCCGGGCTCTCTTTGCAGCCTCGTGGTCATATTCTTTCTTCCAAAATTCATCATCAGCCTGTGAAAATCAGCAAAGGTTTGAGTTAAGACAAAATATCAGAGACAAAAGTAAATCAACTTCAGTTCGGTGGCTTACCGCTGGAGCTGGGTTAGCTTTGCAGAAAGGGCTCAGGCCCACCTTGCTGCATTCTGCTAGGGTTTTGTTCAAAAGTGACTTTGTCATATCATTGATGACATCATCAGGTAAATCGTCAGGACTGTGGTGCAGTGGATCATTCTTCTCGCGTGTGTAGGTGCACATCAAACCGGAGCGGCGGCTCAACGGGGTGATCCGCCAGGCAACCCAAACCCGGACCAAGTCAATACCATTTAAACTATTCCCCAAAAGAGCCTTGACTTTATCCATGGTAGGGGCAAGCTTTTGACGGTCAGTAGCTCACAACTTGTCTGGAAGAGGATGACTGGACTCAAGGCACAAGGCGCAAAGACCGGGCAGGGGGTTCTCATCAGCCGGAGAAGTGTCTTGACAATAGAACCATGTCTCGTTCTAGTCTTTGGGGTGACTCGGTGGTTGCGCATAAGGGAAAATGGCGTCTCTCCGTCGTTGGATTGAGACCCCGCCGAGTTCCAAACTGGGTCCGCTGGAATATTCATTTTGGCGGTTCAAATAAAACAGCTCTCTGAAAAGTAGCAAACTGGGCTCTTCTTCAAGATACACCTCACAGAATACTTGGAAGTTGCATATGTTAGACAGGGAGTTGGGTCTGATGTCTTGAGGACGAAGGTCAAAAAAGTGCAGAACATCTCTGAAGAACTTTGAGCCGGGTGGCGAAAAGCCCTGGTTCATGTGATCTGTGAAGACAATGACCTCCCCTTCTTTGGGCTGAGGTTTTTCTTCTGTTGGATCAGGAGCACGGAACGACATGACATCCTTTTTTGGTAGATAGCCGGTTTTCACAAAATCATCGAGTGTACCCTCCGTGACGATGGATTTGACCCAGTTGCATGAAGTGGTTATTTTGGGCGGCATTGTGAAGAAGGAAGCCTAACAAAGAGTAAATTTGCCGGTTCAAATTTAAGCCGGAGACAAAAATGTTACATCACATATTCGGAATTGCGACTTATAAAGGGGCATAATGGTATATGAATAATTACGTTAGGTTATTTAAACCGCTGTGAGCAGTCAGGTTACTTAAGCCGCCATGAGTAATTGATGTTATCTATTGAGCATTGCAATTTAAGCCTGTGGTTTGAGCCGCCATGGCTAGGTGGATCTATCAAAACGGAGATTTTTGGCTAAGTGTCACACAAACAAGTTTCACAGATTGCAATCATTATTTTGGATCAGCGGATGTTCAGAAAAGGGAAATAAATTTAGCCCTAAAGAACTAGTACAGATGAGTTCCTAAGATCCACAGGGATCTTTTCTTCTAGAAAAGGGGATCTGTTGGTTTGAAGGTGAAGGCGAAAAAACAACCACTGCATAAGCTTTGTACCGTTGCTAGATCAAAGGGTGCTGCAGTGGACAAGCTACGAAGAACACTACGAAGAACACGATGAGCAAGTCGAAACCCTAATGTGGATCTAGGGTACAAAAGAACGAGTGCTTACAGATGCAGGTTGACTGCGGAGGATCATCGTCGTTCTCTGGTTCGATTCGGGGTGATGCAACAGCCTGGGATGAAGATGAGGTGCGCTCTGCGGCGGCGGCGGAGCTCGAGCGGCAGAGGTCGCGAGAGGAGGAAGATGATGGAAAGGGGGAGAATGAGAAGAAGACTGGTCGTGGCTATTTATAATGAAGGACTCATAAGTGGGCGCAAAAATCGAGGAGACCAAAACATGGTTATTCAACTGTTCAGGCACCTCGATTCTCGGGACGGATATTAAGATAAGGATCCGTTGAGGTATGTTGGACAAAGTGTGAATTAATGGCAGGTGACATCATGGCGGGTTATCACAGATCCAGAAGATGACGTCATGGCGGGTTGTAGATTCTCGCACAATGAGAAGCAGAAGATTTTTTCTAAATGTTGAAGATTGACATGAACCATTTCAAATCAATATGGAGCCTAATGTTGGGGATATAACTACTAGGTATGACCTGCCTGGGAGGGGCCGGGTTATACCTATGGCGATTCATAATCTGAAGCCCAAGACGATGCTTGAAGATGGCAGTTCAGTTTAGGGCCCAAGGCCCAAAGGCAGTTTAAGGCCCGTAGAGATAAACCGCCATATGTGTATGACTTGTATTGTAAGGCAGGAATAGATAGTCACCGAGCCGGGCACTGTTTATGAGCCGGCCGGGACTCTGTGAGCCACTGGGCGTCAACCTCTGTATATAAAGGGATGACCCGGCGGCGGTTCAGGACAAGTAAACACGGATCAAGAACTAGTTCAAGCGGATTCGCTCCCTGGTGATCGAGACATAAGCAATCCCATCTCAAACTGGATTAGGCCTTTACCTTCACCGCAAGGGGCCGAACCAGTATAAACTCCCATGTCCTTTTTCCCGTTTTAACCCCTTTAAGTTTCCTAGTTGCGATGGCTCCACGACTAAGTCCTTTTGCTAGGACATCTACCATGACCTTTCCACGACAGGTATGACAAAGGGATAGTGCTACTTGTGATAGTGTTGGTATTCCCCAAAGAGAAAGGGTGATGTAGTATAGTAGCAGATAGTATTTTCCTCTGTTAAGAACCAAGTTTATCAAACTAATAGGAGGCGCAACATGAACAACGTCAACAATATATCCACAACCACAAACAAATGCTTGCACCCCAACGAGGCAAGGGGGCTATTGTTCTTGGCCGATTGCTAGTATTAAATCTGGTAGTGATAGATATAATAAATAAAAGTAAAAGAAAACAATGAGAATTATAAGTTTTGT
This sequence comes from Triticum dicoccoides, assembly GCF_002162155.2. Lineage (NCBI taxonomy): Eukaryota > Viridiplantae > Streptophyta > Magnoliopsida > Poales > Poaceae > Triticum > Triticum dicoccoides. Next base: position 376,841,689 of record NC_041381.1, on the reverse strand, counting down.
TTTAGTATAGATGTGAATGGACCCAGGGGCCATAACGTTCACTAGAGGCATCTCCCTCATAAATAGCATTGGTGGATAAACGAATTACTGTTGGGCAATTGAAAAAAAGCGCATAATTATGATGATCATCCATGGCATAATTAATATATAGGCATTACGTCTGTGAAAAGTAGACCGTTACACTTACCGATGTCTACTAATATTACTCCACCCCAAGAATGCTATCAAGCATGCATCTCGAGGTTTTTTTTAAAACACCTCTCCATATACTAATTAATTAAAATGTCATTACAATCATTCATAACAGCACAAGCAAGGCAGGAAATTATTAAAAAGAAAATCATCAGATCTATTATCAAAACTAAATTTAGCAATCTCATGCGCTACTGAATTGGTCCTTCTATTTATCTTTGACAACTTGAAGTTTCCCAGAAGCCTGATCATGCCACATGATTCCTTCTTTAGGTCAACAAGTAGGGATATGTCACAGCTTTCATTTGCAAGGAAGAAGCCACAAACACACAATCAGTTTCCAAAATAGAAGGCATGTTAAGAGAAATACCAATATAAAGCCCGGCAACACATGCTCGAAGTTCCACTTCATCCACACCAAAGCATAACCCAATGAAGTCCCAAGATGAGACAACGATATCACCCGTACAGCTCCTGGCCACCACCCCAATGCTCGCAGCACTTAAACTCTCCACAAAACTTGCATCAACATTGATCTTGATGTGGCCAGAAGGAGGCGGATGCCACACCTCTTTGGATCTCACAATAATATTACTTGCAACATAACTAGCCACCATCTCCTTTCCTTTTTAGTTGGTGACTACCTCATTTGTAGGCTGACACGAGGAAAAGGAAGACCCGTAGCTTTATAGAAACATACTGGATCCTGTAACGATTTCTTTCCCTTCCAAAATATTAAATCATTCCTCAAGTGCCAAGCTCGCCAGTAAAGAAATAATATGCGCTCCCTTTGTGAACAACTTAACTGGTCTAATAAAACAAGTAACCAGTCCCGCCCTGAATAATTGAAAGCCTCTTCCCCTAGAAAATTCCTAACTTTCCTCAACGCCAACCGAAGTGCACGAGCCTTGGTGCAAGAAACAAGAGGGTGGGAAGTGCTCTCATCCTCAACCCCGCAGATAGAGCAAGTACGAATGGTAGGTTGATGATGTAAAACTCTATTAACCTGAACCGTCAGGCTATCAAATGTTGCATGCCATCCAAAAATTCTAATATTTTGTGGGATGTTAGCCTTCCAGATGATATTCCAAAACCTCCTTTCTCTGTTAATAGCAGTATTGGATATCCCAACATTCTCTTTCCGATCCTTAAACTTTAATGCCAGATTGTATTCACACTTCACTACAAATAGACCATTCTTTTCAAAATGCTAAGCAATGAAATCACCATCCCCTGAGGATTGAATCCACAACTTCAAGATTTCTTCCGCGTCATAAGGATAAAACAAATGTCTAATGATATTTTCGTCCCAATCCCTAGACTTGCTCTTGAATAAATCTGAAACCCATTTTAGTCTTGATTTTTTTCTTCTTGACAGAATTTTTGAGGCCAAAAATCCTTGGAAGCCAATTATCCCTCTAAATGTTGATATTCCCTCCATCAACCACCCTCCAAATGACACTATTTTTAAGGAGTTCCAGACCATGCATAATACCATCCCACGTCACTAAGGTTGACCGAGGAAAAAACGTGTAAAGAAGATGCCCCTGAGGATAATATTTTGCCTTCATTACCTTAACACATAACGAGTCCGGGTTAACCAGTAAATGCCAAGCTTGTTTTTCCAGAAGTACTATTAAGTTCATGAAAAAGAGATCAATGCTTTAAGCAAGATGACATAATGTGGACATAATAAGATAATGCAATATGTCCAAACCCCGTCATTTTACCCTTAGTAGCAACAATACAATACGTGACTTGCAACCCCTCATGTCATAGAGTATGGACACCTTAAGATTGAACCTACTACTGCACCGCTCCGTCTGAAGATCTAATCATTAACTTGGCCAAAGAAAACTCATAGGTCGAAAAGCATACATAGTTACACATAAATAAATCTCAGATAAGACTCAAATAATTTCAATAAATAATCTAACAATAAACCCATAATTATTCTGATCTCATCAAACGCACCACAAAAGTTTACATCAGATTGATCTTAGATGAGATCATTGCATCGAAGAGAGAGAGA
>NC_041381.1:376832355-376839079 GCF_002162155.2 Triticum dicoccoides | reverse complement strand
AGAGAGAGAGAGAGAGAGATCTATTGCTATGGACCCGTAGGTCCTGTGGAAACTACTCACACATGATCGTGGAGAAAGAAAGGTTTATGAAGATTGCCTACCCAATGGTTTCCCCCTCCGGCAATGGTTATGTAATAGTGTGGTCATGCGTCTAGTTATGTATTAATTTAGTGACAGTGGTTTGTTTATGTATGAGTGTCGTTTGTAATGCTTTTGGGTAATGCATGCTACTTTTGTAATCATATGCTTATTAATGTGATTTATGATGCTTATGCAAGCACCAAAGTCACCCTTTGTGTATGGATGGATCGTGTGTGGATGCATTCATGAAATACTATTTCATAGCTTGCTTAGTTTCTTTTGTTATAGTTGTGCTTTGCGCCAAGGGCACAACAGGTCATTGGTAAGTTTGAGGGAAAACATCTTCAAATAATCATCGATACAAACGCAATGTTAACTTTGGACTTCCTTTTTCTTTTGTTCTACTAGGTGGGGTGTTGGGTTGTGGCCCGACCTCTTACAATCATGTCCCCTTAGCTGAAGGACGTGTTTTGGGATATGAGCCCGGTCTTTAAGTGTTGCGATCTGGCCGGATGACATGTCTTGTGATGTCTGCCTGGTCTTTGACTATTGTGGTTGGTTGGATGGAGTGTTTTGCCATGTCTGCCCGGCCTTTCAGTGTTGCACCTAGCCAGCTGGCCTATATGTTGCACGTGCTCATTTATCACACTCTTCTCCGACCAGCCAATCGTCTGACAGGTGAGCTTGGTTTCCTTCTGCCATGTGGTTCTGGGTGGGAATACCCCGATTCTTATGGTTTAGGTCATTTATTGTCGAGGGTGCGGACGGGTTTTCTATCAACTTGGCTGGAGTATGAAAAAAATCTTAGGCTCCATTCACCTTCTCAGGTTTTCCATCAACTCGGCTGGAGTATGGGAAGGAAATCTTAGACTCCATTCACCTTCTCATGAAGAAGGCTTATGTATCTCCAAAGAAAGACATGGGCAATGATCATCGTTGTCTGTTGTTAGTAACAAGACAAATACAATGCAATACGAACATAATCACTTGCAGACAATTCATGAAAAACATCCTTCAAATAGTTCGTCTAAATTCTTAGTTGTGTTTGTTTTATGCCCCTATGCGGATTATTCATAAAATATGTTGTTCAGAAGTTACTTGGCTTTTTGGCTCCAATTGATCTTAACGCCAAGGGCACAATGGGTCATCTAGTTTTAATAAAAATCATCCACATTAGTGCTAATCCACAAGTATAGGGGGTCGTAACACTTTTTGAGGGTAGAGTATTTAACCCAAATTTATTGATTCGACACAAGGGGAGCCAAAGAATATTTGCAAGTATTAGCAGTTGAGTTGTTAATTCAACCACACCCGGAGAACTAAATATCTACAGCAGAGTGATCAGTAGCACAATAATATGATAGTTTGATAGTAGTGGTCACAATAGCAATAGTAACAGCAGCAGTAGCAATAGCAGTTTTATAGTGATTGTAACAGCAACAATAGCAAAAGTAACTTAGCAAAGATCAATATGCGAAAGTCGTAGGCATTGGATTAGTGATGGATAATTATGGTGGATGATGTTTGTCATGTAGCATTCATAACCTGGGGCAACACAGAACTAGCTCCAATTCATCAATGTATTGTAGGCATGTATTCTGTATATAGTCATACGTGCTGATAATAAGAACTTACATGACATCTTTTATCCTACCCTCCTGTGGTAGCGGGGTCCATAAGAAAACTAAGAGATATTAAGGTCTCCTTTTAAGAGAGAACTGGAACAAAGAATTAACACATAATGAATACATGAACTCCTCAAACTACGGTAATCACCAGAAAGAATCCCAATTATTGTCACATTGCGTATGCAGATCATAACATGTAATGGGTGCATACAACTTGCAAGATGGGATCAAGAACACAAATATATTTGTTAAAACATAAAGGGTTCAGATCTAAAATCAAGGCACTCGGGCCCTAGTGATAAGAATTAAGCATAGCAAAGTCATAGCAACATCAATCTCAGAACATAGTGGATACTAGGGATCAAGCCCTAACAAAACTAACTCGGTTACATGATAAATCTCATCCGGCCCATCACCGTCCAGCAAGCCTATGAAGGAATTACTCACTCCCGATGGTGAGCATCATGAAATTGGTGATGGAGGATGGTTGATGATGACAACGACGTCAAATCCCCCTCTCCAGAGCCCCGAACGGACTCCAGATTTCCCACCAGATGAAGAATATGAGGTGGCAGCGGCTCACTATCGTAAAACGCAATGATTTATTCTCTTTGATTTTTTTGGATGAATGGGTACTTATGGAGTTGGAGTTAGGGTTGTGGGAGCTGCCAGGGGCCCACAAGCCTGCTAGGCGCGCCCTTGTGGTGGGCGCCCCTCGGGCTTGTGGCGCCCTTGTTGCCCCCTCTGGTAATTTCCTTCGCCAGTATTTGTATATATTCTGAAATAATTCTCTGTAAAGTTTCAGCTCAATCCGAGACCTTTTATTTCGGCACAAAAATAACACCATGGTAATTCTGCTGAAAACAGCGCCAGTCCGGATTAGTTCCATTCAAATCATGTAAATTAGAGTCCAAAGCAAGAGCAAAAGTGTGGAAAAGTAGATACGTTTGGAACCGTACCGGCGTCCTGGCTCATCCTCAAACATATGGAATCTCGGGTTTTAAATCCCCATAAAATCCAAAACTCACCAGAAAGTCATCAAAGGTGGCATGGTGTCACATCATGGCACATATATGTCGTGGTAAAAACATTGCCAATTTGGGCCAAGCTTTATTACAAACCTCTTACAAACCGGAGGTTCTCTCAACAAGAAGCCTTGTGGTTCCGATAGGGAAACGTGTTCCCCTTGTTGTCAAAACGTAATCACGGTCTCTTTTCGCCTTGTATTTTCTTCTACGGGCAACATGGAACTACATGATATCCATGCTAAAATTTAAACTTATTCAAGGTTCATTTGGCCTTTTTATACACTAATTGAGTTTCCTAGGCATTTAATGTCCATAATTTAAATCTGAAGTACAAACACATGCTCCAGTTCACCAAAATGGCTAGAAAAATTATACATGCATGTGTCCTTGGGTGCATGTTTAGCAAGGAATGGGAACGAATTACAACCTGACCGGCATCTTGGTTCGTCCTCAAACATTTGGAATCTCGGTTTTTTAATCCCCATAAGTCCAAAACTCACTAGAAAGTCATTAAAGGTCGCATGGTGTCATGTCACGACACATATATGTTGTGGTAAAATCATTGCCAATTTGGGCCAAGCTTTATTACAAACCTCTTACAAACCGGAGCCTAACGCAAGAACCCTCGTGGTTTCGATAGGGAAACGTGTCCCTTTGTGGGCCAAATGATAATCGCTCCCTCTTCTAGCCTCATTTTTTTTCTACATGCAACATGTACAGAACAACGGGAGATTCGCGCTAAACTTCGAAATTATTCAGGGTTCGTTTGACCCTTTTTATTCGTTAATTGAGTTTTCTAGGCATTTAATGTCCATAATTCAAATCCGAACTACAAATACATGCTCCAGTGCACCAAAATGGCTAGAAAAAATGTACATGTGTCCTTGGGATGCATGTTTAGGGTTCATTTGGCCATTGTATATATAACTAATTAAATTTTCTACGCATTAAATGTAGTCCATAATTCAAATTTGAACTACAAGCACAAAATGGGTGGGAAATTGTACATGTGTCATTGGGTGCATGTTTAGGTCTCATTTAAGGAATGGGAATGAATTACAAACTTGTCGTCGTCCTGAAACATTGAGAATCTCGGTTTTTAAATCCTAGTAAATCAAAAACTCACCCAAAAAACATGAAACTTGGCATGGTTTCATGACATGGCACATATATGTCGTGGTAAAAAATTCGTCTAGTTTGAGAAGAGGCGCACACATTAGTGGCCAATGAAGTACTTTTTGAAACAATGAGCTGACACGTTAATATCACAAACGGTTGTATCATATGATCCATGTCAATATTTAACCGTACTTAGTGGCGTGCGTATAGCTGTTTGATTAGACGGGACGAGCGCGAGAAGTCCGCCGTGCAGGCTCGACAGGACGCGTGCGAGCAGTCCGCCGCGTAGGCTCGACGGGACGCGTGCGAGCAGTCCGCCGCGCAGGCTCGATGGGACGCGTGCATCATGTCCACCTCGTAGGCTCGACGGGACACGTGCGAGCAGCAAGGCCACCCATGCTCATCGGGAAGCGAGCTCTTTCACCTCCATGCACCAGCCACAGCCCGCCTCGCTCAAAACTTCGCCATTAATGGGTTAATTAAAGCGCCTGGACGGAGGTTTTTTAGGGGTGGATGGAGGGTGTTTGGTTGTCATCCCATGGCAGCATTTGCTTTCTTCGTGTTTTCAACTCGTATTCGGGCCTAATTTAAATTGTCACATAGGGCAATGGTTAATATGACAACAAATAAAATGGCAACGGATAGTACGACGACAAATTTACAATGGCGCAGATAATAATTGTCTTACATATTTCGGATAATTTTAAATGCCACATGCGGCAAAGTTCGGAAGACACATGGGCAAGAGAAGAAGGAAATCATAGACAACGATCTAGATCGCTACTGTATCTACTCTTTGATGGATCGCCGGGCGATGATATCCTCCAGCTCCTTCCTCATTCCTCATGGCTTTGCTTGAAAGCAGCCACATGTTCCTCGACCTCCTGCTCGCGCTCGATCCGGATCTTCCTCAAGTCACCCATTAGTTCCTCGACGACCGTTGTCAGCGTCATCCCCGAGGCACTGCTCTGCTCATGTAGCATCTTCCAGCCGACGGCCTCCTCCTCCTTCTTGGTGAGCGCCTTGAGGAGCTTCACATTGTCACCCATGAGTTGCTCGATGAGGCCGGTCGCCTTGTCAACCGAGGCATCGCTAATCTCGAGTAGCTTCATCAAGCCATCGACCAGCTCTTGCTGCTTAATGAGGCTAGTGAGAATGTCGTTGTCGCCGTACAAGGACTTTAGCAACGCTAGCTCGTCGCGATCACTGACGCGGCGAGTGCGCTTATGAGAGACCTCGTGTGCCCGTGAGAGCTCATTTGAGGGCTCTGCGGCACGGCGGGACATCTTTGATGCGGCTGCCGCTTCGCTGCAGGACCTCTCTAGTGCTTCTGTGGCCTTGGTCTTTGCTGCCTGGTTATATGCCCACCCGAAACTCCTCCTACTGTTCATGGCGGAATGACTTGACATGAAAGACTAGTTTTGTAGGTGATGAGGAGAGGAACTGTGAAGTAATTTTTGAGTGGGTAGTTTTTATAGCCCGGTGCTAAGTGTGAACATATATTAGTTTGATCGGTGTGAACACATATTAGTTTGATCTGTGTGAACAGATTTGCAATTACTTATTGCGTTGTAATCTGCAATGTGAGGAGAAACAAAGTCAAAATTTATTGATGATTCTGGCCCAACAAAGCCCCATTTTTGTTGTTCTATCTCATCGCAAACATTTCTGTTAGATCAACCGTATGCCACGCATCAGAAGCCCGAAACGTGGGGCCTTGTTCTCGGATGTACGTGTACGTGTCTACCCTCTATCAGACACAGTCATGATATCACCATCATGTCCTATGGATGCGTCGTCGCGTCTCCGACGGGGTGCCAGACCACATGGTTGCTCGATGTGGCGTCCCTGCTTTTTTTTCTTTTTTTGTGGGTCTGTGGCATCCCTGCCCGAGCTCTGCTCGCCGTTGAGGCAAATTTACAATGGCAACGGTTAATAATTGTCTTACATATTCAGGATAATTTAAAATGCCACATGCCGCAAGGCACAAAACACTCACGACCTACTTATGCATACAATTATAATAAAATATAGGCTAAAAAGCTGAGCCGACGGCCTTCCGACGACAGTCATCTCGGACTCCATGATCAGCATATCACCCTTGCGGTCGTTCATTATGTATAACTTACTAATCATCACACACAAGTACTCGCAGACGCATCGTGTGCGATACTCCTGGCCACCGCAAGCAACTAGTTTGTAGTTTTTTCAAAGTTTTTTGTACGAACAGAATCACACACGAACTTACTATAGTAACCGTCTGTGTTATAATTTCTCATCCCAAACAGTTCATCCGAGTGGGCTGTTTGCTGTGTATCACACACATATGGTTTACACGAATCGTTTGTGTTCTTTTGGCTGATCGCAAATGCCGCATATCACACACATCTTGTTAAGATGAACCGTTTCTGTTCTCTTGCCTAATTGAAGACAATTTGTTTGAGTGAACCGTATGCCATATATCACACACACCTTGATCTGGCTGACCGTTTCTGTTGCATCCCCTAATAGCACACAGTTCATCAGAGGGAACTGTATGTCGTATATCGCACGCACATTGATATGGCTGGCCATTTCTTTTGTTCTTCCTTATCGCAAACAGTTCTGCTGGATCAACCGTACGCCCTTCATCGCACACACAACTAAAATCTGAACTGTGTTTGATGCATCCGTCATCAAAAATATTTTGGACATTTTTGACGATTCTCTGACACCACCGTTTGCGATTATTGCATCACACACAGTTTCTCGAAGGGTCTCTGACTGTAGTGTCGCGTTAGCAGCATCCTGCAGTAGTGACCAGAGTGGGGGAGGTGGAGGAGGCCTACACCGGTGGGTCCGAGCGGCGAGGCGTCAGGGGGGGGGAGG